>NW_027315757.1:31385812-31868312 GCF_026437365.1 Eucyclogobius newberryi | reverse complement strand
ACACTCTTTTTAAGCCCATGTTCATTTAGCCAAATAAAAATATTCAAGTTGAACTGTGTCACTGAAAGTCTCATTGTTTAGTTGAGGAGCCCTGATGCTGGACACATGTGGAGACAGAAGAGGCACAAAGACTCTAGAGCCAGTGCTTTTGGTTTGAGAATTGACTAAAACGAAAGTGTGGAAAACGACAAATAAGAGACGCAATGCGGCTTCTTTTGTTTTCTGCCTCAAAGACGGGTGGGTTTGTTGCTTGTGACAGGTGCGTAATTTAACAGCAGCATTAGGGCCACTGTTATGATAATTTAAGATAAGATATTCCTTTATTGTCCACACAAGGGGAAATTTCATTGTTGCAACGCAGGTAGATACAGAGGAAAAGGACAGATAACGTAAAGGAAGTTTAAAAATAATAGAAGAACTCTTATAAACAAAAACTCCTATAGACATTTCATAATCATTTCTTAATAAGGAATGGAGGGGAAAAATAAAGATAAAATAAAAACAGCTAGTGTAAGACAAGATAATACTAATAATAATGGTAAAATAAACACTCTATAATGATAATAATAATGGTAAATAATCACTCTATTTTACTATATTTTATTATGGTAAAATATAGTAATATATAGACTAGTTAGAATCACAACTTCTTCTCAGAGCTACGGGTGCAAGAAATGTGCAGTTCTTATGACGGCAAAGACAATAAAACACCTTCCATAAAATATATATAGTAGTATAAGTAGTATGTCATTTACTATGAGCCTGATTCAGCTTCAATATCATTTCATCTCATTAGTGAAAAACAACATAGACAGTGTTACATGTTCAGCATCGTTTTTTTATTTTATGACACAAAAAATATGAATACAAATAAAAAGAATGGTTTTCGATCCCTTTGATTCTAATGATTTGAGCAATTATGACACTTAAATGGTGTAAATGCACTTGTGTAAATGTTTCGGCACGTGGACAAATTGCTGTATTTCAGAAATCCTTAAATTGTTAAGTGTGTTTTCTTTTGTGTAAAAAAGTAAAAGGCTTATTATTCTATTCTTTGTGTGAAATATGGCAAACGCAGAAGGATCCTCGGCCACATGATCAGATACACCAGCTCATGCATCAGTTCTACACAAACTCAAGTTCAAATAAAGGCAATTTGGCTGATAATGACACTGATTTATTACGATTTAATAAGGTGTATCTGACATTGTGTCGATGCATGCAAAAGGTAACAGTGTAGAAAATATATAATGGTGACAGAATAAAAACTAATTTATTATATCAACTTTTAAAATGTTGGGCCTCAGCCAGACAGGGCAAAACTAAATAGTAAGATTGTCCAAAATTAAAAGGATAATTTGCAATTGAACTCGGAAAATAAAGATGAAATAAAAAGACTAAAATGATTTGACTTTACCCCCTACACATTCCTTCTCTTGTCTTTAACAAACTGTACCAAGAATATTTTATAAATAGTAAAAAATCTAGTAAAATGCTCTTTTATGTTTACACAGGGAAATAACAAAAGGTTATAGGGCTGTTGTAGCTGTTAAACAGTGGCAGAATCTCAGAGGTAGAACTATAAACAGTAAGAATGGAAGCTGCACAAATGACAAAATCCCCTTCCAGACTTTGTAATGAAAGTATTGTAATTAACACTGGCAACGTTTACCTAAATCACCTTAAATGTAATTACACAGCATTCTTGTGATTAGAAGATATGTTCTAATAATGTGGACAGAGTGTTTGATGGTGACATGTGGCCAGTGACAGTTGTAGGGGTTCAGCAGGTGAACGGTTCTGGGTTCAAACAGACACTTTTATGAATCTAATTGCTTTATGAATCTAATAAATTAAGATGTGTATATTATTATTATGTGTGTGTGTGTGTATTTATGTGTGTGTGTGTATGTATGTGTACGTACGTGTGTGTATGTACGTGTATGTATGTATGTGTGTGTATGTACGTGTTTGTGTGTGTGTATGTATGTATGTACGTACGTGTGTGTACGTGTATGTATGTATGTGTGTGTATGTACGTGTTTGTGTGTGTGTATGTACGTGTGTGTGTACGTGTATGTATGTATGTACGTACGTGTGTGTGTACGTGTATGTATGTATATGTGTGTGTGTGTGCGTGTGTGTATGTGTATATGTGTGTGTGTGTATTTATGTGTATGTGTGTGTGTATTTATGTGTACGTGTGTGTATGTATGTGTACGTATGTGTGTATGTACGTGTTTGTGTGTGTGTATGTACGTGTGTGTGTACGTGTGTGTATGTATGTATGTATGTATGCATGTTTGTGTGTGTGTGTATATGTGTGTATGTGTATATGTATGTGTATATGTATGTGTGTGTCTTTTCTTCCTTCCTTCCACTACAAAACAAGATGGTTACTAAGTGATTATCTTGTAACAGACAAATTGTTTTCTTATGAAGATAATAAACAAGATGAAATATATAACAAACACATTATTTCACATTCAAGATTTGAGCATATTGTTTGCAGAACCTAATCTCTAGCATATCACGGGTATATATTTGGTAAAGCTTACAATAAAGCTGTTCCTATTACAGAGCTAACGCTACAGATTGGATGAACAGTTCATGTAAAACTTTGTGAACATACAAATGATTCTCAGCGGCAATCAAAGGGGGATGCTCTTTTGAGTTGAAATGTTTGGGGTAATTATGATAAGAAAACTACTAGAAACAAGTGTGACTCACTGAGTGTGAACGCTGTAACACATTCTAACATGAACACGTGTGTGACTGCTGAACCCAGATCAAGTCGTGTTATGTGAGATTCTGGGCCGTGTTTTTCCCCTGGACTTAGCGTTAACAGGAGCCTTTTCCAGGGGGCAGTTCCAGGGCATCTATTTCTGTGCCAGTTTTACACAGACTGGGACAAGGATTTTACATGAATGTGATGGTGACGGTGGAGATTTATCCGTTTCCCAAATAGATGTTCCTCTCTGAGCTGAGCACGAGTCTGCACAGTCCAGTCTGGAGGTGTCCAGCAAACAGCTTTAAGAGCGTAATGGTGCTGTGCTGTTTATGTGAGTGGGAAAAAAATACTAATGTCAAATTTGACTGTATTAATTATTCTATAAACATAATCTGTGTTATTTATGGCCATGAAGGTTGTTTTATTATTATTATCTCGTCCATATCAGGATAGTAACACGACTCCAGTGTAATAGTTTGGAAGTTTATTCGTTACGATTCTGGTCATTCACAGAATGCACCAGACCACGCCCTCAAATTGCTTCACTCCACCTCATATTTTGGCATAATCACCTCTTGTTTAGAATTCCACGCCCTGCGCTGTCATCAATTGCGCCAATGCAAGAAGTGCCAAAATGAGCTCCGCAGCGCTCACGTTAACACTAAGATCGGGGGCAAAATGCAGCCCACAATGTCTTCTCTTGTGCAGGCGCGATGTGTCAAAAGAAGCTCCTCTACGTTCCTTTTGGAGGTGTCCACTTTAAGGCTGTGGGGTCAATTGTTTTGCTGTTACCACGTTTGGTTTCCTTGGCTTTCCAGTCATCTATAAGGTCCTAAAAGAGAAGAAGGGAAGTCTAAGTGCTCAGCAGTCAAGCACAGTATGTCATCTGTGCATAGGCGCCTTCGTTGTACCTGTCTCTTTAACACCAGGTGCTTTCCCTTCCAGTATTTGAGCATCTGGAGCGACTGCAGTGTGCTGACAATGTCCACAGGGTTCACCGCCGTCTCCTGGCTAATTTCTGTCAACACAAGGGCACATCACAGACCATTGGATTTATACAAAGAGTCTGGGTTTGTACGTTTCAAATAGGAGTGCAAGATTCATCACAATGTAAACAATTGTGGTAAAACCTTGAAATAACATTCCACCAATATTAATTTAATTACATTACATTTAGACTGAATAGAGTTTCTCATGTTGATTGACTCAACAGAAAGCTTACTTCCAAAAAAGTAACTTAAAAACTCATGACCTCAGTCAAACTTTACTATATTCTCAAACTGTAACACAATTTTTAAATCAAAATGTTTTTCAATGATAAAAAAATCAAATTGTGTTTTTGCCCATCTCTTTGATATTGACCAAAGCAGAGGCTTGAGTTGAGGTGGCAATTCATTTTAAAAGCAGAATGCAATACTAAAAGAAAACGCAATATTAAAGTTTCTAAGTAATATCCCTCAGACGAACCTTAGACTCAAGAGGCAAAAGGTTAAAAAGTAAACTTGCTAACATCATTGAGACTTTGCAATGTGTGCTGACCTATTTTAAAAAAAAACACTTGATTTGAAGTCAGGCGCACTTATGTCATATGAACATAAACTGGGGTTTTCCGGTTCAGTCAAGTGTTAACAACACCAAAAATATTCTGACTGTCTGGCTGACCCATTTCAGTCCGCTACGCTTTGAGAACAGAGTGGTTCATAAAGCAGATTTTACAGAATGAAATACCAAAGCTGTCACATGTTCAAGGATTTGAATGGGAAACAAATATTTGTTTTTGCCTTGACTTAACAATAATAGTATGTTCTGGGCTGTTGAGTCTGTGACATAAGTAGAAAAGACCAGAAGTCTTGTTCAAGGGGTAAATAAAAGAGTATTTTCCATGGGAACAGGACAGTTGCATTGGAAAATTCCCTCCGTACCTTTGATGGAGATTTCTTTGCCCTGGAAGTCGTTGAGATATCGCAGCAGAACCTCTTTCCAGTAACTCCTGTAGCTGATGAGGCCTAGGTCCGACAGGGGGCGCTCTGGTGACCCCACCTTTTCCTCTACTTTAGAGAGCAGGTAACCTAAAGACACCATCATTTCGTATAACACATCTGCACGTACAGATTGTATTTATAGTCATATTGTGCACTCACTAAAGTCAATGAGCATCTTGCCGTAGCCCTGCCTCATGTACTGAGGCATGGTCAAGATGCATGACACGTTGTAGTTCAGGAAAGAGTTCTTCTCCTGTAAGTGACATTTTTAATTCAAATTATTACTTATTTATTGGCTCAAGAAATCCCAGCACACAATTCACACTAAACCAGACAGTCCCAACCCTGAACCCTGGATCAGTGTTGAAACCGATACCACAAACAGCCAAAAGATTTCCGATGCTTGTTAAAAAAAATATGTGGCTGTAATCTCCTCTTTCCTATTTGATTAATAATAAAAAACAAACAAACACACATACAGTAAAATTAAAATAGATTTCAGTCCAGTTTCTTTGGTCCATCAATAGTAATGCCTTAACTGAATGATATTTCTTGATCATTCTTTGATACAACCTGTAATCACGGGCTCTTATTAATTTTAGCTATTGGAAAACTGATTGTGGGACCTTGGTTAAATCATGAACTTGAAAAGATTGAACATGTATTAAGAGGCCAGTTTAATGTTTATTAAAGTGTATTTAGTACCTTGGAGAAGTAGCCGACAAGATGGCAGCCTGTGTTGTCAGCTTCAGTCATTACATAGAATAGAAATGGTTCAACGTCATAATACAGAGTTTTGTGGTCCAGGAAGAGCTTGGCCAGTAGACACAGGTTCTGGCAATAAATCTGTTCAGGACAGTTTCATTAGTAAAGTGTCACTTTTAAGCCTCTGATGTCAAAAATAAAATTTTTACCTTGTTCTTTTTGCCATCCACCTCAAACACTGAAATATTAGCCTTTCTGTAGATCTCGTCGCCTGGAGGATGTTTCCACACGCACTTGGCCTTTAGACACAAGAAGAAAAGAAAGAATCATTGAGGATACTTTTATACTGCGACAATATAAATATCTATGTTTCCATTGCATCACCACAAACATTTAATTTCAGTGTTGTCTAGTCATATTGTGGCGTGCGGTCGTAAGCAACACATTAACAAAGTGTCCTAAAGCCAGAGCTCCACTGATTCAAGGGACTCACCTTTTGTGTGTTACACTGGCATAAATAACATAATGATGAAGTATATTAAAGAGAAGTCTGAATACATTTCCTTGTCCATTTCTTTTCATTACTGGTATGCATATTTGAAACTAAGATTATGGTTGAAATTCAGGTAAAACGATATTTAAAATCCTCAAAAACACCTTGAAAACCTTCTCTCTAACAGTGAGCTGGGTCGACTCTCCAGAGATCTGACCAGCAGGTATCCACAAACACACAGATGATTTTCTTAAACTGCGGCCGGACGACAGAGATGCCTACCATGTGCCTGCGCAGAATGGTCTGGCTCTTCATGTATTTGAGGCAGAACTCGCACATGTAGAGCCTCCCCAGGCGGGCGTACTCTTCAGGGTACGGCGAGTGATACCAGGTGTCCAGCTCATATCTGCCAAACACTATGGTCTTAATCATGTTGCCCCCCTCTGATACCTGGCCAGCCAGTCGCAGCTTCTCCTGTGGACAGACAATGACACACAACAAGTGAGACGGCTCATAAAAGACCAAAGTGACACTTTGACATTGATCCAGATGTGTGTGTGTTCTCTCTCTGACCAGGTCCTCTGAGGCTCGGGCCTGGGCCTTCCTGAACAGCTCCAGGTCATAGTCACTGGTGATGTTCTCCAAAAGAGGCTCTCTGCAGCTGCCATGGCTCTGCCGGTGCTCCTGAAAGGAACCATCAACTAATGAATATATCAAATTATACTCTGAAAAGATGTGTATTTGAATATTACAATGTGCTTGTCTTTCTGCTCCTTGTTTGGTCCAATGTTCCTTTTCTTTCTCAGTTCTGTCACTTTTTCTTTGTAGCGCAACTGACGGTCTGAAGGTGCCTATGGGCAAAATGCATTCACAAGTCACCTATCCATCTCAATCTTTCTTGTTATCTATTTAATTTTTATATTATTCTAATAACAAAACTGAAAAAAAAGGAAATCAAAAGTCAGTGAGACAAGCAAAAGCCCAAAAGATAGGAAGAACTGGCTTAACTTTGCACCATGGAGACTGCAGTGTGAACTCCCTCACACGTTATCACCATGTCAGTATAAACAATAAATGTCAGTTCATGAACATAGCTGGCAGGTAAAATAGTTCCACCTGTGTGATTGGACAGAGGGGTCACAGTTCTGAAAGTTTACCCTCGAGGGAAAGAAGGTGGGTGATACCTGGTTTCTTGTGGAGTGTCTGTTCTCGTCCTGTCGGTGTGATAGTGTTCTTTCTTCAGCCTGCTTGTCACGCACTGTGGCTTTGCCCTGTCAAAAACAACAACTGTGAGCCCCGTGGCAAATATACAGCGCTCCATCACTTAATCATTGGGCAATATCTAATTTGCTTGCTTGTTTCTGTTAAGTTAGACAGTGCAGTGCAGAAGTGACTTGAAAAATTGGAACAGACACTGATGCTCTACTGCAGGGAAATGGGAGGTTTTGTCTATAGGAGTTTTTGTATATAAGAGTTCTTCTATTGAGTGTTTTTCAAACTTCCTATAAGTTATCTGTTCTTTTCCTCTGTATTTACCTGCGTTGCAACAATGAAATTTCCCCATGTGTGGACAATAAAGGATTATATTGCTGCTGTGTTTAAAATGTTCATTTTATACCCATGTTCATGATTAAGTGCTTTAGTAGTACCTTGCATTCATCAGAAGACAGATTGTGATAAAGAGGACATCCAGATATAGCGAAATGCCTCTCATGTCGTCCCGTTAAATGACCTAAATGAAAGAGCACATTTAAGTTAACATATCGTTCTGAACAAGCTTTGATCCAGCTACTAATCATTACGTAAAACTACTATTAATTACTATTATGTAATAGTACTTTCTATATATATATATATATATATATATATATATATATATATATATATATATATATATATATATATATATATATATAAAGAAGTGTTTCTAGTTCCTACCCAGTGAGTTACATCCTGGAGTGGGACACTTCATGTTGAAGTTGTAGCTCTCGTGGAAGCGTCGTCTCTTAGGCCTATGGGACAGGTCGTGGGCAGCGGCCTCTTTGAGTGACAGCTCTTTAGCTAACCTTTCATCCTCGGTGATGTCATTTGCAGGACTGGAAGCCTCGATGTCAGACTCAGATGACTGAGCGTTGCCTGTTGGGGTCCGAGGAGGGCTCTCGTCTCGGTCTGCCCCATGTTTTTGCTCTATGGAGCAAGAAAAAAGACAGTGTGACATTAAGAACATAGAGAGGGGGGCTCATTGCACATGTGTGGTTGCTACCACCATAGCGGTGTCTTGGGTCCTCGGCCTCAGCTATTTGCTGAATGTTTCTCCCCATTTCATGCGATAACTATCTTGTTTAATAAAGTCTTCAGGCCAGAAGAATGTTGAGAAGAGCCAGCTGAGGTGGCTCGTGCATCTGTCCCGGAGCCTCCTGGGCACCTCCATAGGGAGGTGTTTCGGGCATGTCCCACCGGTAAGAGGCCCCGGGGAAGAAGGAGGGACTATGTCTCTCGGCTGGCCTGGGAACGCCTCGGGATCGCCCCTGGAGGAGTTGGAAGAAGTGTCTGGGGAGAAGGAAGTCTGGGAGTCCCTGCTTAGACTGCTGCCCCCACAAACCGGCCCCGGATAAGCAGAAGAAAATGGATGGATGGATGTTGAGAAGAGTTGATGTGTTAACTGCAGGTGCTAAAGAAGAAAGGCATTTTTCCAGTGCAATACAAATAATGATGTCAGTTTGAGTTCAAAGAGACAAAGTTCTATTTGTGTGAATAATGGTCCATGTTTGAATGTGAATAGTTCCAGGTAGTTCAGAAATAAACTGTCAAAATGTTTTCCCTTATCTTCAGAGGGGAAAGTTTTGTTTTTAAGATATATTTGACAGGATAGTTGCAGCGTGAAATGGGGAGAGAGAGGGTACGGACATTTGGCCAGTGACGTTGTAAGAGTATCTTCTCTTTACCTTCGAACTTAAAAAAAAAAAAAAAGAAAAAATGATAAGAGCCTATAAACATTAGCATAGCATAAAATGTGTTTCTTCTGCTTTGCAACAATAATGCCACGCTTAGTATGGCAGTTGCAATAAATAGATGGTAAAAACAACTTTTAAATCTTCATTTTTGTAGTTTTGTTTCCAATAATGAGGAAGACAAGGGGGAGGACTGTTGCTAAGTCATAATACAGTGCTATCTTCCACCTACGCACCTCATTTTCAGCCCATGATCTTTTCTCCCATTAGTGTGACCAAAAAGAAACAAGACTTTGTTTGCTGCCATCTTCTGTTCCCTCTACAAAATATGCTCTCACCCTCAGTGTCAGAGCCTGATGACCTGCTTTGACGCAGTGAGTACTTCTTGGCGGTTGCTGCCCCCAGCTGGCTGCGTGTGATTCTGCGCCCAGATGTGAAGACGGAGGCTGCAACTGGAGGTTCTTTTCGGCCTTCGTCTGGTGCTACAGGAGAGCTGCTCCGTACTCTGCTCTCTGCAAACACAAAAGAATGCATCAACTGTTTATTTGCAATGTAACGACACTGTCATAAAGTCACAAATTGAACATGCATGACAGCAGTGACAATTAATGGGGATTTAAATGATGCATTTGGAACATTTTAGAACTCTTCTTTCACATACACAATCCACACTAATTTCAGAAGATACATTTCAATATTTTCAGTTGTAACACATTTCTTTCTAATGACCACATGAAGATGTAATAAAATTGTAATTGCAGTTGGGATCCGGTGGACTGTGAAAAATTCTATGTGAACACCTTATACCTTGTGAGCTCCGACTGAGACGGAGGGATGCGCGGGTAAGACGCGTGCTGCTACGTCTCCGTGCGACCTCAGCGGGTTCCTCAGCAGAGAAGTCTGAGTCCTCCGGGTCCTCCGTGCCGTCTGAGCTGCTGCCTGCCGTCCTCTGCAAACAACAGTCAATGAAAAGAAATAAGACATGAAAGAAAAAAGGAAAAATTTAGTGCGTGCATTCGTTTTACCAACGGGTAGTTCCACACGGATCCCATAGTGTCCAAGTTATAGCTTATTAAATATTGCTAAGATATTCCATTACTGCATATCTTAGCAATTACTGAGGTGGTCCTAGAGACCCACTTAAGTTCTATTTAACTGAAGTTAGTCACTAGGACCACCTCAGTAATAATAACAACTGCCTAAAATAATTGAACAAATGGCTTTTATAATTGACAGCTGTCCATATCCTCAGAATTCAACCATTTTAAGGCTTAATTTAATGGAAATGTTGGCTGCCAAGCTAATGTGGACCCGCTGATGAGTGGGGGTAGCAGATAATGGGCTCTCCTCACACACTCATCCGCTGCTGAAAGAGTGGGGGTGGGGTACGGGACTCCACAGCTGACTCATTTGCATAGAGCACTAGTAGCATAGTAGGGCTGTTGTGATTAATTGTGGAGTAATCGAGACTAGAAACCTTTAGTCATTACGTCGGTCGATTAATCGGTTGATGCTTAATTGATTAATTAATTATTTTGGGGAGATTTCAAAGGACTTATACAGCCAACAGCAGAAAGGAGAAGGTTTAGTTATTATAACATGTTAATAATAATTGATATTATGCCAATAATATATTGTACCAATTCCACCAAATCAGTTGTTCTTTTGTGTAATAATCATGTGCCTGTGTTGCTGGGGGTGAGTTGGGGTGTGCCCTAGCAACATGGATTTAAAAGGGAGTATTAATTTGGGGCCCAGACAAGAGTGTTATTTTTCACTAATTAATGCTTTGTATACAATCAAATTGTTTTGCAAGTTCATTTATACATTTCTTGCTAGCTGAATCAAACTGGAAAACATTGTTCATTTGTTACTGCTTGTTTTGGCTGTCTTCACTGAAAAATACATTCATTGTATGTATTTTTGTTGTTAAGGAATATTGTCAGACCCCTCACGCTCATAGCATTTTGTGTTTTGTTTATCTGTGAAACAGGCACGATAATTAGTTTAATTAGTTGAGAATGACTTCAGTTACAATGTGTTTGTTTACAGTTGAAGTAACTTATTTTTGGAATGTATGTATGGCCAATGTAGTACCATTTGAATTGTATTTTTGAGTGGGGGAATATTGTCGGACCCCTCGCAACCCTAAGCTGTGAAACACACTAAATACTTGAGCAACACCCAGAACACAACACAGTTACAGCTAAAGGGGTGGACCGGTTACAATATCTTGAGATTTGGGTGTAAATTGAGAGTGTAACCTGCCAATTTATAGATAAATACACAGTGTACAATCATATTTCTGCATAAATGAAAATATAAATATTTATATTTGCGTGATCGCCTAGAAACATTATGGATAAAATCGTTTGACAATTCATCGGGGAGGATAAAATAAGAATTTCCAATGCTAAAATAATTTCGTTTCAGTCGAGATGATGACGAATTTTCAGTTGGCCTAATGTTAAACCCATAAACCTGAGGAAATTGATAACAAATACTTAACATAGCGGTCATTCAAAGGTGTTCTGGAAATGTGTGATAAACTGTTATAATGTGTGTTTAATAGTAGTCACTCGCCACTCCCGTTGTTGTTCCACATCTTTTCTGTTTACTTTAAAATTGTGTTAACAGTTTTTGACAGTAGATCCCGAGCAGTGAATGATGACATTATACTGTAATAACAGAAGCGAGCAAAATCGTGTGACCTGACATAAATACACTCATTAGTAAAATTTACATAATATAATAATAAGAGCCATCAGGCTTCAGCGATGGTGCTGAACGCGCGCCTTATTTACATACAGCCAATGAAAAAAGAGAAGGAGCCGGGCGTCAGGGCGGGTGTTTTTAATTCTGACCAATCACACCGTTGTTTTGGTGTGTCTCAGTCTGAACCAAAGAACAGCCTGTTCTTTATGTTGAATTTAACACGTTTTGTCAAACGACAGTACGCAAAACCAACACACAAAGGGTGTGGGTAATAGAGTCTCATTTGCGTAAAACGTTTATTGTGATGCCCAAGATACAACCACAGGAAACAAGCACAAGTTTAGCAAATGCTAGATTAGCTTTTAGCAAGAATGCTCGGATTCACATCTTGGTTTCTGATTTAGCTTACGCTATCAGTATATTGATACAATATGGCCAAAGTTATTTTGCGGGATTACCATTACCGTTTTGTAAAAGGGCCAGCATTAGTTGATAACATTAGTAATGGCGGTATGTTGTGGAGTCTGACTGAGTCCGCTTAACGTTAAGTTAACCTACCTTTCTCCGTGGCATATTAAAGGTGTGGCTTATTGATTCTTGCTGTAATGTACTCCGAACGGTAAAGAAGATTACCCGGCACTTATGTGAATATGGAAGTTTTCTGATCGCGCCTATACTCGAAATTAACAGGGAAAATGCACAAAAATAATCTGAATCGGTAATGTTTACGACTCTGTTCATTCGTTACTGAGAAGTCCGTCGACAAATTCCATCCGGGTGGAACATGATGACGCCCCACAATGACAAGGGTTCCGGTGTTTCAGCGTACATCAAAGCTCCCCAAAGGCTCGATGGCGATAATTTTTTTGGTACAAAGCTAAGGTATGAGTTCTGTTGCAATTTTAGTGATACGTGGACTCGATAGTGAAGCCTTTCAAGCGTTATTATGCATTAAGTAGATTGTACAGAATAAAAACGGCATGGTATCGTGTTTGATACATAGGAAAGACATGCCCCCAAACAACTAAAAGCCGATACAACCATGTTTGTGTTTTTATAATAGACTATAAATCGTTTATTTTTATTCGTTTTTTTATATAGCAAATATATATGATATATTTGTCCAAACGTTCCGTCAACTTTGATGTAGTACTAATTATTATCATTTATTATTAACTGCTCTCTACTTTAGTTCTATTTTATGTTTAATTTAACTAGCATTTAATCATATTCAACCAATTAATAGCATATAGCCATACCTTCCATTAGTGTTGGAGGATAAGTAAAACAAAAAACATTGAAAAGTCTGAGGAATAAAGTCTGGCGGTAATGCAACAATTGGATGCCAACCGCCATAAAACAACAACAACAACAACAACAACAACAACAACATTATGGGCAAAAACCATAATAGATCCATGGCATAAACAAATTGGTTTGGAGCGTTTACTGTTTGATTGTGAGTATATTTCAATACAGTAGGTGGCAGTAAATATCTAGGGGTTGCTTTGCTTTGAGACCAAAGAAGAACAGTACGTCTTCGTTAGAAGTTTTCCACCGGAGGGCAAGACTACACGTCGGGTTTGCTGCAAAGTGCATTCTGTTTTCGGTTCTTCTTATTATAAACTCGCAGAAAGGGGGGAAATTACTAGCAGAAAGCGCCTTTGAATATTATGGCTGGCAGCACCAACAAGACTGTGCACGAGATCTTTCAAAGCATGGAATATGAACCAGCTGCAAGTTCAAGCACTGCCACTGCACAGGTAAAGTGTGTTTAGATTGCCATTGCTATCAGTCCAATGTGTTTTATTACATTACATTATTTACACTACTATAAATCCTGTTACTGTTTTACGCATTGCAAATAGGATGTTACGCACACCTTGTAGCACCATGTGAAGTTCATTTACAGTGAGGCAGCAGTATAACTCACAAGACAAACATGTGACTGACTGATCTTAGCCTTCTGCATCTAGTTAGGAAAAGGGAGAAATGTCTTACGATCATCAACTATATGATTATCGACTACAAAAAAAAAGACTAACCTGTATAAAAAGACAAAAAAGGTAGCAAAAGATAGAAAAAGGAATCACATGTTGGTTTCACTTCAGACTATATATACAACATCTGTTTTAAAAAAAATAATAAAATAGTACTTGCTGAACCATATGTTTAAAATTAAAACTGATAATGGTAAATCTGCAGTTAGTTTATATAACAAAATCACTGCTTTGCCCTTTGTTCGGTATCTGTCAATGGTTACACACTACCCTCTTTATCGTTCAGTCCACAAACGTATACAGTTCATCCCAGCTATATTTATTCTGGGGTTCATTAGTACTTTTTAACACTTTCTCTCTTCTTTTATGGTCTTTCAGGCATGGCTAGATCACCATTCCCGCTCCCTTGGTTTGTTCATCGATGGCAAGTTTGTCCTTCCAGCAAACAGAAAGACTCGCTCGCTGGTGGATTCCAAAGGCAAGGGAATATTAGACATATTTGATTACATTACCATAATAGACTTAACAGAACGTTCAAAAGTATAGCAGTATACTGTATATTATGTGCTTTATTTGTTGTCCTCCAGGTGTTCAAGTGTGTAGTACAGTGTGCGCTGCTGAGGAGGATGTTTTGCAGTGTGCCTCTTCTTCTGTGAATGGATTTAAATCTTGGAGTGGTCTGAATTGTCAGCAGAGGGGAAAAGTCCTGCTCAGGTACAACTGAAAACCCAAGGATATACTAGTGAGAAATCTCTGTTTTGAACATCTTGTGTTACCTCAGGTTGGTGGGCGTCCTTGGTCAGCATGCGGCCTGTGTCACAGAGCTGTGTGATCTGTGTGAAGCCCCCTGCTCGCCCTCCTCTGTGGTCAGACTGCTGCAGTATTACAGCAGCTGGGCCAGACTCCGAGACACTCTTCTCTCTGGCTGGACATCACGCGGTCAGTAACGGTGTGGTGCTACATCCTTATATTTGACCACTACATGATTCTACATGGATTTTGTTTTCTTATGCAGGTGTGGTGGAGGTGGTTTGCTCTGATGAATGTTCTCTCTATTTGCTTATGGCCAAAGTCCTGCCAGCTCTAGCCATGGGTAATGCATCTTGCAACTGAAATCGTATTATAAAATGCATCATTATTCTTTACTCAGTTCTTTCATGTTCAAGGTAACGCTGTTATTATTGTCCCTGGACACAACGCTGCCCCTGCTGCGCTCTTATTGGCTCAGCTGTTCATCGGGGCGGGACTACCTGCTGGGGCTCTAAACGTTCTGACAGGAACTGACGTGTCGCTCGGTGCTCAAGTGGCCCAGAACCCGAGCATTAGCTATGTCACCTACAGCGGAAACAAGCAGGTTTGCAAGTTTGCCAGTTATTGATACCGTGTCAGTTTTGTTACACGGCATCTGAAAGTATTCTCCCTTTTAGGATGGAGTGAACCTTTGTAAAACCACGGCTGGTTTTGGCGTTCCCGTCTCACTTTCTGCGAGAATCGGTGCCACGTGTCCCTTTATCATCTTTGATACTGCAGACATTGATAGTGCAGTGGATGGAGTGATTGAAGCTGCTTTTAAGAAGAAGAAAGAGGTAATCTAAGTGTGTGTCTTTTAAGAACTGTACTTCTAAGATGAGTTATATGCTTATCCATCCATCTTCCATATTGAATAGTGTTTTGAATCTCGTTCCTATTTCTCGTTTGTCCAGGTTAAATCAAACCAGGTGCATCAAATAAGATTCAGAGGCCTGTTGGTAGTAAACAGGAAAACATAACTGTTACAACTCCAGTATAGTTGATATTCAAGTTTTAATGAAGAATTGAAATTGGCTTTAGAAATGTGTGTCCACCATGCTTTGTGTTTCACTGTTTTTTTGAATATTTTTTTCTTTGTGTTCTGTCCCTTCTCAGGTTCACTGGGTCTTGCTAGTCCAGGAGAGTGTACTGAACAACGTTGTGGCCCGTCTAAAACTGCGAATCAAGGGAATGAAGAGTGTTCCATTGGCTGCAGATGGAGCGAGAGCCCTGGTGGACGCTGTAGTACAGGAGACTCAACAGCAGGGGGCTACGGTTAGAAGCTGTTCACAATTCAAAGGAATAGTTGATGTTTCGATGATGTAACATAAATGATAACCTCTCTGTCGGCCCCAGCTGATTCAAGCCGGTGAGCCTGCTCCCCCTGGTGCACTGTATCCCGCCACAGTGCTGTGTGGGACGGCCCCCTCCTCCCCGTGTGTGGTCAGTCCCGCGCCCGGACCACTACTGCCTCTCATGACATTCAGGACTAACACAGAAGCTGTCACTGTGGGTAAGAACAGAATGGTTTTAATAGCCCTTTGTCATCATGAAACTCCAGAGTGAAGCAATGTTTTTTCAAGTGTTGAAGTGGTGTTCTTATTACCAGAAGGTCAGTCTTTGAATCCTACGCTGGCCAATTCATGTAGTTCAACTTGAGCTGTACAGATTGTAATTCCCTTAGTTACCGCTCGTCCTTGATATAATTGGTATTGCCATTCTTTCTTGTTTTTCAGGGAACCACAGCCCCCATGGTCTGGCAGCTTCTATCTGGACTGAGGACCTCACACTGGCTCTGGAGACCGCAAAGAGGTGCAATAATCAATGATTGAATGTTTACATTCTTTAATATATTTGGTAGAAATGTTAGAATTGTAGGTAAAGTATTTTAGGTCACAACAGTGTTTCTTCTCCCTCCAGTTTGTCTGTAGGGTGTGTGTGGGTGAACTCCCACTCTGTCTCTGACCCCTGCATGCCTGTGTCCGGGCACAAAGACAGTGGAACCTGCACTGATGGAGGTCAGGAGGTATGTCTCTCCTTTCAGTCTTAGTGTGACAGTTGACCCGACTTTTTCAACGCTATTTGATTAGATCATCATTGTTTTGTTTTTTTGTCATTTGTTAGGGCCTGTACCATTTCCTAAGACTGTCCTCTTCCAAATTGCCTCTTCCTCGATTCTCACCTGTTTCTTTGGACTATGCTAAATTTGGAGTTGCAGCCCCCACAACTATCATTCCAGATGATTCTGATCCTGCCAGTTAAGTTATTATTATACAACAGAACTGAATATTTTTGTATCAAATCAATTGATTTGATACAAAAATATTCATATATTAACTAAATAATATTTCCCATTTACTTCTACAGTGCTCCAAAGGTCTATCAACAATTTGTTGGAGGAAAGGCCTGTAAATCTGTATCTGGAGGCAGTGTGGCTGTGTATTCAGCAGATGGTGCTAAACTGTTGGGCTACTGTCCAGATGGAGGCAGGAAGGATGTCCGCAACGCAGTGGAAGCAGCGACCAAAGTTCAGCCCGGGTAAGAGCAAACAGCCCAGTGTAAACACAACTCAAACAGGCAGTAGAAAATCTGTGGCCCTTATTACATTTATAAAAACCCAGTTCTGAACACATAATTTCAGATCTAAACTGACCAAAGACTAAAGGATGCAGATGCAGACTTTTGAAATGTATGTGGAAAACAATTCAAAGAATCAGTTACAATGAATCCCTGCTAGGCTGAGCCTGCTATGATGTTGTTTGTTTAGTGCAAATATGGTTTTGGCAAATACAGTTAGTAAATCTGTAATGATTAATTTGGCATTTGTTAGTTGCTCAGCTGTTAAACGGTTTATGGGTGCAGCCTTTAGAAAACAGCTTGAATCAGTTTATCGGCAGCCAAAGTCCAACTCGACTCAAAAGTGATCATTCAAGTCTCATTTTCTAACCACACAAATGTAAATTGTTATATAACCAAACAAAAATCAAACGGGGCTTAACAGTTGCTACGTGGCATAGAAATATTTTATCTTATCAGGCATTATTTTATTTATTTTGTTACAGTTGGATGAAAAAAAGCTTGTCTGCACGCTCCCAGTCGCTGTACTCTTTGGCAAAAGGCCTAGAAGCAAAGAAGAAGGACTTTGTGGCGTCTTTGAGTGCACAGACTGGTGTGTCAGCAGAGAGCGCTGACAGTGAGGTGGAGCTCAGCATTGACCGACTCAATGATTGGGCAGCTTACTGCGACAAAATGCACGGTGCAACTCTGGTAAGGATCAGAAATAAAGTTCAAAGCATGAAAATGTAGCATCATGTAATCTATTCAAGTAAAATGCCCCAGTCTTGTCAAGAAGGATTTGAAAAAAATAAGATAAGATATTCCTTTATTGTCCCACATGGGGAAATTTCATTGATGCAACGCAGGTAGATACAGAGGTAGATACAGAAGATAATACAGAAGAAAGAAAATACAGAAGATAAAGAAGAAAAATAACAATTTCATCTTCAAAATTCTCATTAGCGCATCAACTACCAACAACAATATGACAAAATGTTCTTGTATGTTGATGATTGGTTTTGAGTTAATCATCTCTATGGCTAATAGTACTTTCCATGGTTTAGAAATAGACAAACGCCAACCTGCTTTCATGTGCCAAGGATGTGTAAAGAGCAAACCAAAAGGAAAGACTGACACAGCACTTGCAGTGTTTATGTGGGAAGATTTCCAATATGTGGAGAAATGCTGCGTATAGACAAAACAACATCCTCTATTTCCAGTTCATGTATAATTTCTGGCTTTACAAGGCGTTAACTTTCAGAATATGTGCCTTTTTAAACATTCATAATCCAGTGATGGAACTAAAACTGTCCAAACAGACAACTATGCCGGGGGTCTGTGACATGCGGACTGTGATTGGCTGAATGAAAATAAACAACAACTGAGTATGAACGCATGCAAACACCCAGCACCTTTGTCTGCCCGGACAGTTTTAGTTTCTACACTGGTTTGTTTGTCTAGAATTGTGACGTCAAATCAATCAAGAGTGTGCTATTCATGTTGTCCTCTCGTCCAGCCTGTGCCACTTTCAGGCTCTGCTCTCTCTCTCCCTCATCCCCTGGGAGTAATTGGGATTGTCCTCCCTGACAAAAACCCGCTCCTCTCCACTGTGACTCTCCTGGGAGCTGCTATCGCCACGGGCAACGCTGTCGTCATGGTGCCCAGTCAGAAGTATCCCTTACCAACACTGACACTCATCCAGGTACAGCAGCGAGTTTCTGAGTACAATGCTAGACTACCACTTATCCACAAGTTTAAGTGTATTCACATAACACTCTACAATTACCTCATATTTTAGCTCTGACAAAAAGGGGTGTTTATAACTTGAGCCTTTACAAAGAAATTAAATAAGCTATACATTAAATTTTACCCTGTGTCACAATCCTTTACCCCTCGCTGTCCTCTGTAGGTGCTGCAGTCCTCCGATCTGCCTCCTGGCCTGGTCAGTGTTATCACTGGCCTTAAGGACCAGCTGACTGTGGCTTTGGCCAACCACAATGTCATCAAGGGCATCTGGTACTGGGGCACTGCTGAGGTGGGCCTGAAACATTCTGCTGCAGCTTGTTTTTTCCCCCATGTTTCTACATCATTTTGTTGTTCTTTGCGCTGTAGGGCTGCCAGTACCTCCAGAGCACATGCACCAGCCCCATGAAGTCTCTGCTTTCTCAGAAGGATGATGACGAAGGTGTAGAATGGACCCTGTGTGACCAGCCTTTCCTGGAACACAAGTGGAGAACCGCAGTTCAGTGGAAAAGTGTGTGGCTCCCGACCGCCTGAGGTCCCAGAGCCCGGCACGCATCCAATATGAAGGACACAGTCAGTTTAAAGATCACAGCACTTCAAGTACTACTGCTTTGAATAGTCACTACTGTGGACAAAAAACAAAGCATGATATTCCTTCAGATGAACCTTTTTAAAAGAGGAAATTAAATGAGGACAATGTAAAGCAACTGAATCTTTGCTCTATAATGATAATGGTTAATATGGTATTGATCAATTGCTGTAAGTGGACTAAAACAGACATTTATCCCGAGCAAAGTGTTATTTTCTGTACAGTTAAGTACGAATGAGGGATTACATAGACTGAAGGAGTTATAGATTATTCTCTATGGAAGCTTGAATTTTACTGTATTGTAAAACACGTTTAAAAGACGTTTCAGTGGTGTACGTTTAATCAAATGCAGTGATGCGTTTAGTTGGATATACAGTTTGTGATGACTAAAAAGCCTTAAATAATTTCACCCGTCTGCTTCAACAAACAAGATATTGAAGGTACTGATTGAACCATTCAAAGTGGTTCTGTCAGTCAGGTAAAGTTGGGTCATTTTTCCCACACATGTAAAGCCGTGTCAAATGTACTATTACTACTTTAGTCTTTATTTGAAGGGACAATGCAAAGAGACATTAAGCTCATAAAAAACACTGTTCTGCACCAGATTATAGCTGGATGGCAGGTTTCTATTTTTGGTCCTGATATTTTAGAAATATGCCCTATGCAACAATTTGGTAAATGAGACCTTTCATATTTGTGTTTATTAAAAGCATCTTTGATATTTGCAATTCAACAGTTTATTTGTATCATTTACATGGTAATAACGATTCATTAATTGTTCTACCTTTTTAGCCATATTGATTTATTTGTTACATTCCATGGGTTTTACCTTTTGACAACAATAAGTGGCTCGGTCATTCTCATTTGTACCTTCAGATATAAGTCTACAGTTGAAAATATCTGCCTTCAAACCTTTTCTATGAAGTACTCAGAGACCAACACTGTAACAGCAACTGGACCAATCATAATACTGTACTGTGTCTTTTCTACATAGCATTTTATTTGTGGAACTTTGCCAGAGGGGAAAAGTCTGTTTTTAACTGTAAAACATAAACAATAAAGTAATTCTTAAGCTTTAAAACTGTCCTTTTTATTTGTACTATTATAGTCTTATAACTACATCATTATAGTGTATGATATTCAGCCAAATGTATTTATTTGGCAAAAGTTGTATTAAAAACAGGACAATTATAAACAAAAACAGGCTTACTCACAGTAGGAAGAGTAAACTACACAAGTAAGAGTAATGTTAAACTGTTAAATGTTGTACTCGTGTAAGAATAAAGGTTATGGTGTCAGAAAATGACCCACTGAAGTACAATTTTATGAAAAGATTACTTGGGTAAATGCAACAACTGTCCACCTCTGGATAACTTTTTTAAACCTGACCTACAATAAATAAAGTGAACTACTCCTTAAGTAGTTAGTTACTGTTCAACCTGCTACAGCTCAAATGTTTAAAATTGAGAAAATTGAGAAATATGATATTGTTCATCTTTCATTGTGACTTGTGGGAACATCAGTCTAGTCGCTGGTTCCTTTCCTAACTGGTTTAATCCAGCAGATTCAGCTTCCTTTCTGACCACATGAAACCTGAAGACAGAACTGCTGAGTCATTACTGTGACTCTGCACATTCTGCCTCATAAACCAGACTACCATTACTTGAAACGTGTTTTCTTTTTACCATAATGCTTTTCATATTTACAGATGAATGACGTTTTAAATCTGTATTACTCCAAGGGGAATTTGTCAATGCACATTTTATGCTTTATATTTTGAATTGTGAAAGATATGATTCAGTTTACACTTTGAAAAGCAATTTGTTTGAGTGTCTTTCTAAGCGGTTGTGCAAGTTCAGTTTTATCTACAACTGAACACCAAATATTTCTTGCGGGTTGGTTTTACAGCTCTATAAACATAGTGTTTGGACAAAGGGCAATCATTTCAACACTATGTAGGTTACTTCATCTTTGCCACCTCAGTTATGTTTTTGCTGATATATATATTTTTTGCTTTTTATTTGTAGAATCTTCTAGAATGTGTTTCTTTTGTAAAGATAATAAAAAACAATAAGTAGTGTAAAACACCAAAGAAGAAGACATGTAGATTTGAATAATCTTTTGAAAGGTACTGTATACACTCTAACATGTGTGTGTATATAATATATTATTAAAAATAATATAAAAGAATTGAAAAGGATAGAGATTTGACATTGTAAAATCATGTCACTGAATGTAAATCTGGCTCCTGGAGACAGGGCTTTATCTGACTGAAATCTGAGAACAGAAGAACCTAAGAACATGCCAAGTTTTTATGACTTACAATAATTATCACTGATTGATTAAACTACTAAATAATTACTTTTTTGCATTATAAATGTACTTTGTAATCATTATGTCAGTCACAAGCTTCGTATTACTCAATTAAACATTTAAAGTGCAAAGTCATGGTTCATGTCTGCTAATGTGACGTCATGGTCACATGACGCCGTGCTTCCTGATTGGTTGAGGGGCGGTGCTGTGGTCACGAGGTCAGAACAGTATAAATAGAGGCTGTGCGACACCTTCCAATTCAGAATCCGGAAAAGAAATTCTTGCTTCAACAGTGTTTGAACGGAATTTCTTTCTTCGTCCAAGTTTTTTTTCAGTCGTCTGCGTCTCATTTTGGACACAAAGAATCCGTTTTACTTGAACACTACTGAATACCGTCTACGCAGAGCTATATTTTTGTACTTTTGATAAGAAAAGCACAAGAAAAACGCCAGCTACAATGGAGTCTCAAGTGCGTCAGAACTACCACCGCGACTGCGAGGCCGCCATCAACAGGATGATCAACTTGGAGCTGTTCGCCTCCTACACCTACACCTCTATGGTAAGTGTGGGCTCTGTGGAGCAGGCTCTCTCCTGCTGCAATGACAAATGCTTTACTTTATTATAATAAACAGGAAGTGGGATCAAATGTGTCACAGTTGATACAAAAGAATGTAAATTCTAGTTAAAGTGGTTCAAGTGAACCTCATTAGGACCTGTTTGCATTTAAGTGGAAATGTAGTGAATGTTGCTTTGTTTACGTGGTTGGAGGCTTCACAAGGACAAGTCCTGTTCTCCTAAACTGCTCCGTCATGCTTAGACAGTGGCTCTACACCATGACTCGGCTTGACCACTGCTTGCCTTCATAACTACTGTTTATCACCATGCTGATCTAATGATAATCCACCATGTTCTAATGATTGTTGTTTGTGTCCATCTCTACAGACGTTCTACTTTGACCGTGATGATGTGGCCCTGCCTGGTTTTGCTCACTTCTTCAAGGAGTCGTCCCACGAGGAGAGGGAGCACGCAGAGAAGCTGCTCTCCTTCCAGAACAAGAGGGGCGGACGCATCTTTCTCCAGGACATAAAGGTGAGTTTAGATATCAGTCTAGCCATTATTAGTGCATCAAAAAAAGGCTTTTTTATTGATGTGCAGTTCTTTTTAGTGTTAATTATTATAATTGTTGTTGCAGAAACCGGAGCGTGATGAATGGAGCACTGGCATTGAGGCCTTGCAGTGCGCTCTGCAACTGGAGAAGAAGGTGAACGAGGCCTTGCTTGACCTCCACAAAGTGGCTTCTGACCACGTTGACCCTCATGTAAGTCAAGACCACTTTGCTTTATGTATAGAGCTTTGTTTTCATGAGTAAGATTCTGATTTGTTTCTCTTCTCTCCTCAGCTGTGTGACTTCTTGGAGAGCCACTACCTGACTGAGCAGGTGGAGAGCATCAAGAAGCTGGGTGACTACATCTCCAACCTGCGCCGCATGGATTCTCAGAACAACAAGATGGCTGAATACCTGTTTGACAAGCACACTCTGGGCGGTGGCAAGAGCTAAACGTCACATCCTGCAAGATCAACAGGCCTAACTGTCAACTTTCCACTCCTGTTGACTGCCCCACTCATCTAATCCTCTATCACCTGTTTCTCTTATGTTTATCAGTGATGGATTTTAATCTGACACAAAGATGACTTATGTTTTTCTGCACCTGTAAAAACTTCTTTGCCTAATCACCTTGAATAAACTTTTTGAGCTGGATTAATCCTGTCTGTATGGCGTTTTGGCCTTTGTTCAGATGTAAAAAGACTAAAGTTTATTGGGCTATAAACTTACATGGAACAAAATCATTAGCACTGTTAAACAATGTCTACCATGTAATACAACATCAAAATCTACGAAATGTATGTTCACACTTAAACACTACAATCTGGACTAAACCAGGAATAGAACAAGTCAAACTCAAGTTCCTGGGCTCAAGGAGAAAATAATGTCAAGTATGAACAGTCCGTAAGTCTCATTTCCTGCTTTGGTGTAGAATTGGCTCTACAAATTGAAAGCTTTTCTTGAGTCATAGATATCTCAACTATTCAATCTACTACAACTCGACTGTTGACTTGCACTGAAAAATATATCTACTACTGTAAATAAAAGGTGAATACGATAAATATTCAGCCCAAAATAATACTGTTCATCCCTCATTGTGTGTACATTTTATTTGAATTACAGTGCATATTAATCATGTCAATCACATAAATATGCCAGAGTTTGTGCAATTGATACATTTAATCTGTTGTTCAAAGGCGGGTAAAAAAAAACACACTAAACATTCCCACGACGGACTACTTGACATTACAAGACATTAATTCAGTCGCAGTCTGAAATCATCTGTCAAGACTAGTTTGTTTTCAATCTTTTACTGTTTTAATGTTCAGTAGTTGTTGCAGTTTCTGATGTGCTCTAGCAGTGTCTTCCATCATTTTGTGCCTCTCATAGACACTGTATACTGTTCATGGCAGTCTCCTCTGGATAATGCTCTGGTGCTTATTGCAGTAAAAAATCCATTAAGTAAAACAAATCTGGAATAAGCACCAGAGCATTAACTCGAGGACACTGCGATGTATGATGCACTGTTGTCCAGTGGTTGGTTTCTTCCTAACCTGGTTGAGTTACTTCTACTTCAGTAATATTTTGTTTATCGTATCAATACTCTTACTTGAGTAAAACTATATTTGTAAAGGTCAATTTCACACATTTATGTCATATGGTAACGTTTTGCTTTTATTTTGGTAACTTCTTGAGTAACCGGAAGTGGTCGTGAAACGGAAGTCTACTTGACACTAAGAAAAAAGACGCAAAGTAAATTGAACACATAAACGGACAAAACACGGACAAACTCAAGGTACTAGCTACAGTCGACAGGGGAACAAGGTCTGTAGTTAAAACGACTGTATTAATGAAAGATTTGAAATGTTTAATTGACGAATATGTTGGGAAATATTGTACTAATGTAATGAGCTAGAAATACGGTGATTTACGGCCAAAATGTATTTGTTTTTTTATTTTCTTCTGTCTAGCTTTTAAGTTGGTTGAATGACAAAGAAAAGGAACCAATTAAACGACATTCAACCATCAGTTCTGGCCTTCTCAATTCGACTGGACGCTACAATATTTGTGTTTTTGTGTTACTCTTCTCATCGTGAGTAAGTCCACATGTGACAAAAGCTTTATGCAAGCAGTATTTCATTATTTGCACTTCTTACACTTCAGCCTTCAGATATTACTATTTGGGGGTTTTTTGCATGTCGATTCTATGAAAATACCAGAATGTACATTATTTAATTCTTTGTTTGTCCAATTAACACATTTTCTGTGCAAAAATATGACTCAGTACTCCAGCAGTAGTTTCTCCAAATACTTTTTTACTCTTACTTGAGTCATTATTTGGGTCTCTACTTGAGTGCGGTAATATTACTTTGAAGTAACGTTACTCTTACTTGAGTGCAAATGTATCTATTCTTCCCAGCTCTGGTTGACACTTCCTGCCTTCCAATGAGGAGATCATGGGTTTGATTCCTGGGCCTGACCTACAGCACGTGACCTCTGTGAATGGAGTCTGCAAGTCCTCAAACAGAACCAGATCAGAACCGGATCAGAACCGGATCAGAACCAGATCAGAGAGCGAAAGATAACGTTAGAAAAAGGATCAGAGCACCACAAAGCATAAACCAGAAGATAAAATGTCAGTCACGTATGTCCCCGTGTATCTGTCCCAGAGTCCGTTAAATGTTTTCATATTTAAGTACAATGTGAAAGTACATTTTTACATTTTGTATTGTTATTTCCGTCCAGTCCCATCCCTGTCGTCCATTCTTTTGTTGTTGCCTGTTTTGCTGCAGCTAAAAGTTGACTCCACACGTATCCATCAATCATCTCTATTGCCAGAGCCTCACATCCGAGACACATTGTTTTAAAGTCAAATAGAATGATCTGTGTCTCATTGATCTCAGTCCAGTATTTATGAATAATATAGAGCAGACCCAAAACACATGATAGTGATGAGCCCCGTGACAGCCACAGTTTCTCCAATGATCAGTATCTCCCTCTGAATGTGCAGTTTTCTTACAAATCTAGTGTCATTAAATATTGTGACTCAATTTTTCATCAGAATTTCCTCCTTAACATGGGATTAACATGTGTATATATATATTTTTCCATTCAGTTACAACACAATTTTCTCTTTTTCTCATTTATTTAGATATATTTTAGTGAATTTCTGTTAAGATCAGTAATACATTTATATTTTCAAATGAATCTCGTGGAGAGTCCTGATTTTTGTGCTTAAATAAAGTTTTTCACCTATTAAATTGTTTTGGTTCCTCGTTGTAATAACTCCTAATTTTTCAAATACCTATTAAAGTCCTTAAAAGTTAAAGTATCAAAGTTTTTCATTTTATTTTCTTTGGCAATCTGTTAAAATAAAGAGTTATACCTTTTACTATCCAGACCTTAAACCTTAGACCAGTGCTGTTTGGGACAAAACCTTGATCATAAGCACACTATCTTAGGAGTTTAATGTTTTTGTTTAGTTTGTATATTCTTTATCAGCTCTTTCCAGATAGTATACACAGTTTTTACTCAAAGATTTTCCATTTCTTCCACTTTGTCACCTGCCAGTAAGGCCAGTACAGGGACCTCTGACGCCACATTTGCATTCAATATATTTCCATTAAGCCACATATTCTGGGTCACACCGATAAAGCAACACTCTGTCATTTTTAAGAGAACCACCTTTTTCTTGTAGGGTTTTGGATTGTATTTGAGGTTTCATCCTGTCTAATAAAGCCTATGGGCAACACAATATTTAAAAAACCTCAATGGGTTCTTACCTGGTTAAATAAAGGGTAATAAATAGAAAATAAATAATTCTTCAAATAACCAGTTGGTGATGGAAATAGGAAGAGTCTGGGTATAACGTTAGATTTTATATTGACTAGTCTTTCTTTGTAGTAGCAAAAAGCTGGGTAAGTATTTTCTTCTAAAATTGTCGATATATCGTTATGAAAAACTACACTCAAGTAGTTAAAAGATTTGGATAAGAAAGATGAGCGCTTCAGTGGGTGGATGGAACATGAGGTCAGCTGCTCTTCAGGATCACAGTGAGGCAAACACTGGAAGATCAGCAGAAGAAAATCATCTGCAATCTAAAACCTGAGGGAGGTTAAAGGTCACGCTGACCCATGGAGTTTATTACATGCTGACCAGTACTAGAGTTCTATTTGATATTATTCATTATTATTTTTCTGTATAAAATGTGCTTTGTAATCGCATGTGAGTCACAAGCTTCGTATTACTCAATTAAACATTTAAAGTGCAAAGTCATGGTTCATGTCTGCTAATGTGACGTCATGGTCACATGACGCCGTGCTTCCTGATTGGTTGAGGGGCGGTGCTGTGGTCACGAGGTCAGAACAGTATAAATAGAGGCTGTGCGACACCTTCCAATTCAGAATCCGGAAAAGAAATTCTTGCTTCAACAGTGTTTGAACGGAATTTCTTTCTTCGTCCAAGTTTTTTTTCAGTCGTCTGCGTCTCATTTTGGACACAAAGAATCCGTTTTACTTGAACACTACTGAATACCGTCTGCGCAGAGCTATATTTTTGTGCTTTTGATAAGAAAAGCACAAGAAAAACGCCAGCTACAATGGAGTCTCAAGTGCGTCAGAACTACCACCGCGACTGCGAGGCCGCCATCAACAGGATGATCAACTTGGAGCTGTTCGCCTCCTACACCTACACCTCTATGGTAAGTGTGGGCTCTGTGGAGCAGGCTCTCTCCTGCTGCAATGACAAATGCTTTACTTTATTATAATAAACAGGAAGTGGGATCAAATGTGTCACAGTTGATACAAAAGAATGTAAATTCTAGTTAAAGTGGTTCAAGTGAACCTCATTAGGACCTGTTTGCATTTAAGTGGAATGTAGTGAATGTTGCTTTGTTTACGTGGTTGGAGGCTTCACAAGGACAAGTCCTGTTCTCCTAAACTGCTCCGTCATGCTTAGACAGTGGCTCTACACCATGACTCGGCTTGACCACTGCTTGCCTTCATAACTACTGTTTATCACCATGCTGATCTAATGATAATCCACCATGTTCTAATGATTGTTGTTTGTGTCCATCTCTACAGACGTTCTACTTTGACCGTGATGATGTGGCCCTGCCTGGTTTTGCTCACTTCTTCAAGGAGTCGTCCCACGAGGAGAGGGAGCACGCAGAGAAGCTGCTCTCCTTCCAGAACAAGAGGGGCGGACGCATCTTTCTCCAGGACATAAAGGTGAGTTTAGATATCAGTCTAGCCATTATTAGTGCATCAAAAAAAGGCTTTTTATTGATGTGCAGTTCTTTTTAGTGTTAATTATTATAATTGTTGTTGCAGAAACCGGAGCGTGATGAATGGAGCACTGGCATTGAGGCCTTGCAGTGCGCTCTGCAACTGGAGAAGAAGGTGAACGAGGCCTTGCTTGACCTCCACAAAGTGGCTTCTGACCACGTTGACCCTCATGTAAGTCAAGACCACTTTGCTTTATGTATAGAGCTTTGTTTTCATGAGTAAGATTCTGATTTGTTTCTCTTCTCTCCTCAGCTGTGTGACTTCTTGGAGAGCCACTACCTGACTGAGCAGGTGGAGAGCATCAAGAAGCTGGGTGACTACATCTCCAACCTGCGCCGCATGGATTCTCAGAACAACAAGATGGCTGAATACCTGTTTGACAAGCACACTCTGGGCGGTGGCAAGAGCTAAACGTCACATCCTGCAAGATCAACAGGCCTAACTGTCAACTTTCCACTCCTGTTGACTGCCCCACTCATCTAATCCTCTATCACCTGTTTCTCTTATGTTTATCAGTGATGGATTTTAATCTGACACAAAGATGACTTATGTTTTTCTGCACCTGTAAAAACTTCTTTGCCCAATTACCTTGAATAAAACCTTTGAGCTGAATTAATCCTGTCTGTGATGTTTTGGCCTTTGTTCATATAAATATCTTTTGGGCTATAAACTTCACTACATGGAACTAAAGCACTGTTAAACAAAATGTATGTCCATGTTATACCAAAATCTAGTGTAAACCACTAGATCCAGGTTTAATCACACGAGCAGTTGCCTTGACGGACGGCAAAAAACAACCAATGATCAGGTTGTTATTCAACTGCTTCATTCCCACCTTTAGGTTATTTGCACTGCGTAAACAACTTAAAACAGCTCCCCTTAATCTGAAGTTTAGAACTTTTACATTTTATACTTTAATGTTAAACATTTACAGTATTTTATTGGGGCACTGGGTCGTTCCATAAAGCGTAGTAATGTGTGAAAACAAGTCTCATTTTCAAACATAAGTTTTTTCCTTTTTATTACACGCATTTGCTCTGCTACACCACAAGATGGCGACATTAGATTGTATAGTTATTAGTATTTACTTTTACAATTATACAAATTGCGGCAAGGACGAGATCTAAAACTGCAGTTCGACAGAATTGTGATCACACACCTACAAAAAACACACACACAGGTTCCAAATACACCACATTTTGTATTTATATATTCTAACTCTTTAGCCAATAATCTGACATTGTGCCAAGTTCCAGTTTCTTACTTGTAAACCAAACACAATGCGTGAATAACACAAATGACAGTGAGTGTTTCTGTCATGTAAAAGTGCGTGATGTTAATGCGTGACATAAATAACAGTGAGTGTTTCTGTCACGTAAAAGTGCGTGATGTTAATGCGTGACATAAATAACAGTGAGTGTTTCTGTCACGTAAAAGTGCGTGATGTTAATGCGTGACATAAATAACAGTGAGTGTTTCTGTCATGTAAAAGTGCGTGATGTTAATGCGTGACATAAATGACAGTGAGTGTTTCTGTCACGTAAAAGTGCGTGATGTTGATGCGTGACATAAATGACAGTGAGTGTTTCTGTCACGTAAAAGTGCGTGATGTTAATGCGTGACATAAATAACAGTGAGTGTTTCTGTCACGTAAAAGTGCGTGATGTTGATGCGTGACATAAATAACAGTGAGTGTTTCTGTCATGTAAAAGTGCGTGATGTTGATGCGTGACATAAATAACAGTGAGTGTTTCTGTCACGTAAAAGTGCGTGATGTTGATGCGTGACATAAATAACAGTGAGTGTTTCTGTCATGTAAAAGTGCGTGATGTTGATGCGTGACATAAATAACAGTGAGTGTTTCTGTCACGTAAAAGTGCGTGATGTTAATGCGTGACATAAATAACAGTGAGTGTTTCTGTCATGTAAAAGTGCGTGATGTTAATGCATGACATAAATAACAGTGAGTGTTTCTGTCATGTAAAAGTGCGTGATGTTGATGCGTGACATAAATGACAGTGAGTGTTTCTGTCACGTAAAAGTGCGTGATGTTAATGCATGACATAAATAACAGTGAGTGTTTCTGTCATGTAAAAGTGCGTGATGTTGATGCGTGACATAAATAACAGTGAGTGTTTCTGTCACGTAAAAGTGCGTGATGTTAATGCATGACATAAATAACAGTGAGTGTTTCTGTCATGTAAAAGTGCGTGATGTTAATGCGTGACATAAATGACAGTGAGTGTTTCTGTCACGTAAAAGTGCGTGATGTTAATGCGTGACATAAATAACAGTGAGTGTTTCTGTCACGTAAAAGTGCGTGATGTTAATGCGTGACATAAATAACAGTGAGTGTTTCTGTCACGTAAAAGTGCGTGATGTTGATGCGTGACATAAATAACAGTGAGTGTTTCTGTCATGTAAAAGTGCGTGATGTTAATGCGTGACATAAATGACAGTGAGTGTTTCTGTCATGTAAAAGTGCGTGATGTTAATGCATGACATAAATGACAGTGAGTGTTTCTGTCATGTAAAAGTGCGTGATGTTGATGCGTGACATAAATAACAGTGAGTGTTTCTGTCATGTAAAAGTGCGTGATGTTAATGCGTGACATAAATAACAGTGAGTGTTTCTGTCACGTAAAAGTGCGTGATGTTAATGCATGACATAAATAACAGTGAGTGTTTCTGTCACGTAAAAGTGCGTGATGTTAATGCGTGACATAAATAACAGTGAGTGTTTCTGTCACGTAAAAGTGCGTGATGTTAATGCATGACATAAATAACAGTGAGTGTTTCTGTCACGTAAAAGTGCGTGATGTTGATGCGTGACATAAATAACAGTGAGTGTTTCTGTCATGTAAAAGTGCGTGATGTTGATGCGTGACATAAATAACAGTGAGTGTTTCTGTCATGTAAAAGTGCGTGATGTTAATGCATGACATAAATGACAGTGAGTGTTTCTGTCATGTAAAAGTGCGTGATGTTAATGCGTGACATAAATAACAGTGAGTGTTTCTGTCACGTAAAAGTGCGTGATGTTGATGCGTGACATAAATAACAGTGAGTGTTTCTGTCATGTAAAAGTGCGTGATGTTAATGCATGACATAAATGACAGTGAGTGTTTCTGTCATGTAAAAGTGCGTGATGTTGATGCGTGACATAAATAACAGTGAGTGTTTCTGTCACGTAAAAGTGCGTGATGTTAATGCATGACATAAATAACAGTGAGTGTTTCTGTCATGTAAAAGTGCGTGATGTTGATGCGTGACATAAATAACAGTGAGTGTTTCTGTCATGTAAAAGTGCGTGATGTTGATGCGTGACATAAATAACAGTGAGTGTTTCTGTCATGTAAAAGTGCGTGATGTTGATGCGTGACATAAATAACAGTGAGTGTTTCTGTCATGTAAAAGTGCGTGATGTTAATGCGTGACATAAATAACAGTGAGTGTTTCTGTCACGTAAAAGTGCGTGATGTTAATGCGTGACATAAATAACAGTGAGTGTTTCTGTCACGTAAAAGTGCGTGATGTTGATGCGTGACATAAATAACAGTGAGTGTTTCTGTCATGTAAAAGTGCGTGATGTTGATGCGTGACATAAATAACAGTGAGTGTTTCTGTCACGTAAAAGTGCGTGATGTTGATGCGTGACATAAATGACAGTGAGTGTTTCTGTCACGTAAAAGTGCGTGATGTTGATGCGTGACATAAATAACAGTGAGTGTTTCTGTCATGTAAAAGTGCGTGATGTTGATGCGTGACATAAATAACAGTGAGTGTTTCTGTCACGTAAAAGTGCGTGATGTTGATGCGTGACATAAATAACAGTGAGTGTTTCTGTCATGTAAAAGTGCGTGATGTTAATGCGTGACATAAATGACAGTGAGTGTTTCTGTCATGTAAAAGTGCGTGATGTTAATGCGTGACATAAATGACAGTGAGTGTTTCTGTCATGTAAAAGTGCGTGATGTTAATGCATGACATAAATGACAGTGAGTGTTTCTGTCATGTAAAAGTGCGTGATGTTGATGCGTGACATAAATAACAGTGAGTGTTTCTGTCATGTAAAAGTGCGTGATGTTGATGCGTGAGGAGCAGATTAGCGGGAGGGGAGGGGCAGGCGCGTGCATCCTTCAGGTTATAATACATGAATTCTAACAAGAGGAGGATCACACCGGCGTGCTGAGAACAGGTAAGGACTTTCTATGGAATTTGTCTTGTACCGAGGCTCTTAACATGAGTCAGATTTTTAATTGTTGCTAAGATTAAATTAAAATAACTTAAACGCGATAAAACGAATGTTCCCAAAGGAGAGGCCAAAAAAAACGACTTGACAAATTAGGCAAATCTGCAATCAAACAAAAACCTAACCTATACATGCAGAATTTGGCACCTTTTATTTAGACCATTTCTTTTCTATCTGCTTGAGGCACAGATTAGTTGAAGTGGATTAAGCACATTACACGTCTATTTCCGTCTGGGAGACTTATTCCTGCTGGTGATGCTTGAATATATGAGCCATGGTAAACAGTCCATTGTTGTTGACATTATTAAAACCAGAGTCACCAACAAAGTCTGCAATTCTTACACATAAATTCTTTTATTGTGTGTGTGTGTGTAACCTGCAACATCCACTTGACACCCAGATCTATAGAACAGATTAATACATCGACCTGATATAGTCTAACAACACATTCCACATGAGCAAGTATGATGAAACTATCTCAGAACATAACAGCACGCGTGTCATTCAAATGTATTTTCTCAAAATGCAGTTAGAAAATGGCATCAGACTTAAAATAATATGCTTTTGGACTGGATTTGTATTGTGTGGAGGAGGATTATGGCAGAAGCAGTGACGGGTTAGAACACAGGGAGACACACTCTGCTCTTGATTTGTTTAAGCTGTGGATTTCTGGATTACCTTTGGCAATTAATCTCGTTACACACATGCACTCTGCAGACGGAGAGCAGAATAGTCTCTAGAGAGTAATGGGCCTGCTGCCTGCCTGATTTAAACACTTGATTTATGCTCTTTTCTTGCCTCAACATAACGATTTCATCCCACACTGCAGGCTGTATAAGGCTCAAAACTGTACCACATACATACTAAAACAGCCCAAACAAACTCTTGTGTCTGTAGCTTTCTTGCATATAAAACATCACATCCACAATCTTATATATTCAGTTCCTTCTTGCTGCAGAGTGAGGGTTGTGTTTGTGGCAAGTGACCAAGGATTTAGAGGATTAGAGACAGGTGAAAGGTCAGATGGAGCTCACGGACGACAACAAATACTAAAGACACAGTGAGGAATGTTGAAGCGTTGCCTAAATTAGTAGGCAAGGCAAGGCAAGTTTATTTGTAGAGCACATTTCATACACAAGGCAATTCAAAGTGCTTCACACGGCAGGAAAAATGCATTAAAATCACAAAGAAATGACAGAAACAGAAATACAATAAAATTAAGTAAATAAAAAATAAAAATGAAAAACACCTAGCCAAATCCACATTTATCGGAGCACATTGGCATTCCAGACACTCCTTCCCATATTTATTTGACATTGCAGCATGACAGGCGTCTCCGGGACGGACACATCACTTTTAGATTGATTTGTTCCCATATCTGCGCGCTTTCTGCAGTAAGTGAGCGTGAATCGTCTGTGTTTTGTGCACAGATCCGAGATGCGACTGGTCAGCGTGTCCGGGCCACGGCTCCGGAGGGCGGCCGAGGAGGAGGGGGGAGAGAGGGAGCGCCCTGCCGCACCTGCCGCGCCTGCCCTGCCTCCTGTCTCACACCAGCAGTTCAACAGCCTCAAAAATAAGTTCTTCGATGAGCTCACACACCTGCCAAGTGAGCGACTCCCGACACTCGCCAGCGCCGCAGACACTTTAAACGTTTGTGATCTGAAACGTTCTCGATTCCAGAATGGAGGCGAAAGTGGGATTAACCTCAGAGTATCACAAAATATGAAAAATGAAGGTGGTTTTGTTGAATGAGAACCAGCCGAACACATGTGAGGGATGTCAGAGTCTGGCTTAAAGACATTTACAGTTGAATAGGTTATTATGATAGCTTTATGATAGACTCTTGCTATTTTTTACTGGACAAATACTTAGTTCAGTTCATTGTATTTAGTTATTTAGATTTATTACCACAAATCATTTCTGCCAAGCTCAAATATTCTTCCCATTAAAAAACAAAACAATTGGCATTTCTGCACGGAGTCGACTTAAAAAGACTTAAAACCATTAGAATTTAGTTTTGATCAGTTAAATGTTGAAAGTGAGTGAAGTTGCACTTTAATTTGCCTCCAGTCGCCTCCATTCTGGAATACTGAACATTATTATTAATTTAAAAGATTAGGATTATGAACTATATTCTGTTGGAGGGCCTTCTTGTCGCCGTGGAGATTTTATTGCATTTCCACATGAATGTTCCACAATATGGCGTAAGTGTAATGCCTTACTGTGGAACATTCCAGGCAAAGCAATAATATCTCTATGGTGATGGACGCTCAGAAGAGAAATGACATAGTGCATCTTTAATGTCAACGTTATAAGTGTTAGTATTAGTGGAGGAAACGACATATGAATAATAAAACGACCTGAATATTACAGATTTTGTACATGTGTGAGGTAAATACGTTTCTTTATTGACACATTCATTTGCCCTTAATGGAATTGTTTTATTTCTAATTGTTTTCATGCAACCGTTCGGCTCTGCAATCCAGATCACAAACTTCGCAGTAAGTTTTGTATCGTTAAAGACGATAAGATAATGACTGCTCAGGCCATAACTCTGCATTGTTCTCTTTGCAGTGCCAATGTGGGCTGTGGGGGCCATCGTGGTGGTGGTCCTGGCCCTTGTGGCATGTATGGGCTTCTGCATCTACAGGAAGTGTTTCAACAAGGGCAAAAAGCCGAAGAAAGTGAGAGAAAGGAAGTCCGGGGGAGGCCGAGGACGCAGGAAAAAGGACAAGGACGCAGAGGACGGTGAGAACAAGGTAATGATGTATATTCTTATGTGTGGATGTGTGTGCATTGGCCCGGTATTAATCAGAAGGAGAAGTGTGCTGGTAAAGGTATTCTGATTATTACTTTGTTTGGTGGGATAGTCCTGTTGTTAAATCAGTCAGTTTGTGGAGAAAATTTGAAAATTACAATGTGAAAATGACAGGAAATTGAGGCGAGTCGTCAATAAGCGACATTCAATCCAAAAAATGCAGGGAAAAATGTAAACGCAACTGATAAAAGTGTATTATTCTTTGTCAAATTATAACATATTGCGTAGTTCATATGGATTTTGGCCCCCGTTTTCAATATGGTTGCTAGGTAACGCTTGTGGAGTTACCTGTCACGTCTGCTGCTCATGTCCTACCAGGAAGTACGATTCTAAACGTTACCATGATTGTCAAAGTGGGAAAAATAGGCACCATTTGTTTGTAAAATGTTAAATATAATGAATATAATGATCACTACATTTAAGTGACTGTCATATGCACTTCAAGTCAAGTTCACAACATTTCTATTTCTATGATCAGAATAAGTGTTGACTGTTTGTTGTGGTCATGTCTCACAGGATGGAGATGAAACCAAAGAAGAAGAGGAGAAGGAGTTCTTTGGCAAACTGGAGTACTCTCTGGACTATAACTTCAATGATAATCAGGTATAAACTCAATTGCTGTTGGTGGTTTCTCACAAAGACTGAATTGTTTTTCTGCAGCTGATCGTAGGAATCCTTCAAGCCCAGGACCTTGCAGCTATGGATATGGGCGGCACTTCAGATCCTTATGTGAAAGTGTACATGCTCCCGGAGAAGAAGAAGAAGTTTGAGACTAAAATCCAGCGGAAGAACCTGTGTCCAGTCTTCAACGAGACCTTCACATTTAAAGTCTGCACACCGGACTGGTAACATAGACTTTAGAGCGTGTTTGATTGTAACATGATTGTGGTTTGCAGATCCCCTACGCCGAGCTCGGCGGTCAGACCCTAGTGTTGCAGGTTTTTGACTTCGATCGGTTTGGAAAACATGACCTCATCGGTGAGATCAAGATCCCCATGAACAGCATCGACATGGGACAGCCCATCCATGAGTGGAAGGATCTGAGTGGAGGAGAGAAAGAAGAGGTAGGACATCCTTATATTTATGTCCTAATGTATTTAGTAGAAGCCGGCTACAGGACAGTATCAGTTGTCACACTTTGATAACGTTGCATCTTGTCACTGACAGCAAGAAAAGCTGGGTGACATCTGCATTTCCCTGCGTTACGTCCCCACTGCTGGAAAGCTCACAGTGAACGTCATGGAAGCCAAGAATCTGAAGAAAATGGATGTGGGAGGTCTCTCAGGTTAGATGCAGATCACTTTGCTGCCACCTAACACTAGAAGAACTGTCTTTGGTTTGGTTCATTAAACCCTGTCTCTCTTCAGATCCCTTTGTAAAACTGGTGCTACAACACAACGGCAAACGCTTAAAGAAGAAGAAGACGACAGTCAAACAAAACACTCTGAATCCATATTTCAACGAGAGCTTCAGTTTTGAGATCCCCTTCTCTCAGATACAGGTTTGTAAAAGTGTGCTTCTGTCGAGTGTATGCACGTCGCCTGTGTATTTGAACGTTTTTTGACCTTTAACCGTCTCTTGGCTCACAGAAAGTGCAGTTACTGGTGACTGTGTACGATTACGACAAGCTGGGCAGTAACGACCCCATCGGGAAGTGCTGGGTCGGTTACGGTTCCTCGGGGGTGGGTCTGCGGCACTGGTCTGACATGTTGGCCAACCCCAGGCGCCCTGTTGCCCAGTGGCACACGCTGCAGCCAGAGGAGGAGATCGACGCGGCGCTGAAGGCCCCCATCCGCTAAATCTCACGCTAATCACATCCTTTTAGAGGCGGTTTTCAATTTTAGAACGTGCATAAGTTACCAGTAGTATTATCGTCCATCTTTGAGCTTTTCAGTAATACTTCAAGGCCTTCACACCTCAGATTAGCAGTAGACCATTTACCTACAGGAGTATAGATTATTGTGACCTCATTTGGCACTGTAATGTAACGGGACTCACGAAAGAAGAAGTAAATGTTAAGGCAATTTGTTTTAGGAAATCACAAAAGGTGCATAACATTCACAGTTTGATCGTGTACAACATTTAAGCCTGTATGACTGACAGAATACTTTTAAGTAATGTCAGATGTTTTCAGGATCAGCAGTGGGATTGGGAACATGCAGCATGGTGTAAATGTATGTGTATTTACAGAGGATACTTTCCTATTCCTTATATCTTTAACTTTTGAATGCGAAAATCTCTTGATTTTCATTCTTTTTGTGCCCTTTGTTTCTGCTTTTGTTGTATTGTAATGCTTTTTTCTGTTCATGTGACCGTGTTATATTTAAATGGGATGTCTTGTGAGCATTATTAGACACTTGAGACTCATTTTAAATAAAGGTGTAAAATAAAATCTTTCTAAACCACAGCTGCTGTGTGACAAGGTTGACAGAGAATGATTGACTGAGTGGATTAACCTCTTTAGCCCTGTCTCACGCGCCGAGCCCAACATGTGCACCAGGAATTACTGCAGGGACTGAAGAAGATACAGTACATTATTACTACAACCACTTCTCTGGAGTGTATACACGTTTTGACCTTCCTCCAACCTTGGCCAGACAACAGTGCAATTCAGTGCATTACAGTGCATTACAGGATGGAAGCAATCATTCTTTAAATGGCACAATGTGTGCTTATTTTTGCATTGATTACATTGTATTGTTTTACAAACACAGATTCAGAAATATCGTAGTTAAAATATGTAACTTTACACAATTCAAAAAAGATTTTGTTGTATTATCAATAATTCAGTGACATAATATGGCCACTAGAGGACGCCATTGGCTGTAATGATGGCTTAGTTAGTGACAAAAAACAAGCAGTCTGTCTATTACATATTATTTATTCCTATGAAAGGTCACAAATATCTGCCATAAATTCTTATTTCCGATTGTTTTTAAAGCATTTAACTCAAGTCATTTTCTTCTTTACGGTTGTTTACTTCCAGCGCCCGCCCACCTTCCCTTTGCCATGGCCCTTTTTACTGTGAACACACAAGATGAGATGTGATTGTAGAAGGGAAAAAACAACATGATTTGTGAACGTTTACTTACAATTTCTGGGCGTGTTGGATTCTGTTCAGTAGCACGACGATCTACACGAAAAACAAAGACCATAAACATAAATGTCACGTTTATAAAAGTGAGTCAAATGCTTTCTCATACTTCATATTTCTGATGCTTCATGTGCTCCATGTAGTCAAACTTCTCAGACTCCAACTGGTAGATCCAATCCCACATCTCCTGGGCCTTTTGCCTAGAAAACAAAATAAAATAAATCTGTGCATCTAAATGAAATGTGGAGAGATGCTGTAATAAGTTCATATTCTCTCACAGCTTTATCATAGTCTGCTTGACCATAATCATACGCCGGCTTTACCTGAGCGCGTCCTCTCTCTCGTTGTCGACGTTCAGTGGCTGTCGTCTCTCGGTCAAAGTCTTCATCTTGGATTCTTTTCCTGTCAAACGCTTTCCCCTCCTCGTCTCAGCCTGCACCACACGCACATTATTGACATCGTGTTTCTCACATTAACAATAGTCATAAGAACAGATCACACCTTCGCCAGAAAGCCCCCAAAGTTGGACATGCCAGACAACACTTTCTTCTTCTTGGCGTCATCATCTGCCTTCTTCTTGGCCTCCTCTTCCTCTTTCCTGTGGCGCTCCTCCTGAATATTTGAATTGAATTGAAATGTCATTTTAAGAACACTGATAATGATGATTTACACGTCTTAATATATAGTATAGACCTCAAGGATCTCTAAAACCGCTCCTCAGTCATTATCAGTCAAATGTGGTGAGGACGAGGGCAAAACAAAAAAAATATAATCGTATTTTTGGGAAGAATTTTAGTAGAGAACTTACAGCAATCCTGTTTTGCCGGTCCTTCTCTTTTTCTGCCCGCACTCGCTGAATCTCAGCTCTTTCTGACCGGCGATTCTCCTGGACACAGCAGTGTATGAATATTACATTTCAGCTCAACTGATATAGAATAAACAGATAATATTGTGAAATAAGCTAAATGGTAGTCAAATACATCTCCGTTACAGTTTGTTGTCATGTATTTGAGATCTCTTGAACTCACAATTCGGTCCTTGAGCCCGATGAGCTCCTCCTCGTCCTTCTTCCTCTGCTCAAAGTGCACTTCTATCAGAGTCTGCAGCTCCAGCAGGTCCTTCTCCATTCGCTTTCTGTGGATGTCCTGAGCAAAACACCACACTTCAAATCCTCTGTCAATGTTAAAATATAAAAATGTGTGTGAGTTTGAAAACTACAGGTTTTTTTGGATGTTATTGCTTTGCCTGGAAAGTTCCCTGGCATGGCATTTAACTTATCTATTACTATGGAAACAAGCATATGACAGATCCTGGCCAAGGTTCAGGTCAGCTCTGTGGAGAGGCGACCCAGCTCACTGTAAGAATACTTAAAAAAACAAACTAACTGTAACTGAATAAAATACTAGATATATCCAAAAAGACTTATTTGGTCTTCCTTAACTCTAGAAGCTCTTGTTTCTTCAGGCCAGTATATTCTTCTTCTTTGTTGTCATACAGACATGTTTTGTTGTCTGCAGCTAAAGATGATTGCAGACAAGCAGTGGAAACTATGTCAAGCTACAACAAACACTGGTCTGAGGAAGGGAACAAAATGATTTAGATAGATAACTTTTATACCACAGAGACAAGCAGCACTTATGTCCCACATATATCTCTAAACATATTATGTTTAGGGACATACAAGATGTTACTGGTGCAATGTCACTATAAAGTTTTCTCTACAATTATTTTTTTTATTTACTCAGGTTTCTGCACTGGCTCCTGTGGCTCAGAGAAGAGACTTTAAAGCAGCTCTGCTGGTGTACAAGTCTCTCCATGGCCTAGCACCAAAGTACATCTTGGATATGTTAGTGCCATATGAACCATCTCAGACTCTGAGGACCTCAGGGACCGGCCTCCTGCTGGTGCCCAGAGTCAGGACTAAACATGAACCGGCCTCTTGCTGGTGCCAGAGTCAGGACTAAACATGGACCGGCCTCCTGCAGGTGCCAGAGTCAGGACTAAACATGGACTGCCCTCCTGCTGGTGCCAGAGTCAGGACTAAACATGGACCGGCCTCCTGCTGGTGCCAGAGTCAGGACTAAACATGGACCGGCCTCCTGCTGGTGCCAGAGTCAGGACTAAACATGGACCGGCCTCCTGCTGGTGCCAGAGTCAGGACTAAACATGGACCGGCCTCCTGCTGGTGCCAGAGTCAGGACTAAACATGGACTGGCCTCCTGCTGGTGCCCAGAGTCAGGACTAAACATGGACCGGCCTCCTGCTGGTGCCAGAGTCAGGACTAAACATGGACCGGCCTCCTGCTGGTGCCAGAGTCAGGACTAAACATGGACCGGCCTCCTGCTGGTGCCAGAGTCAGGACTAAACATGGACCGGCCTCCTGCTGGTGCCAGAGTCAGGACTAAACATGGACCGGCCTCCTGCTGGTGCCCAGAGTCAGGACTAAACATGGACCGGCCTCCTGCTGGTGCCCAGAGTCAGGACTAAACATGGACTGGCCTCCTGCTGGTGCCCAGAGTCAGGACTAAACATGGACCGCCCTCCTGCTGGTGCCAGAGTCAGGACTAAACATGGACCGGCCTCCTGCTGTTGCCAGAGTCAGGACTAAACATGGACCGGCCTCCTGCTGGTGCCAGAGTCAGGACTAAATATGGACCGGCCTCCTGCTGGTGCCAGAGTCAGGACTAAACATGGACCGGCCTCCTGCTGGTGCCAGAGTCAGGACTAAACATGGACCGGCCTCCTGCTGGTGCCCAGAGTCAGGACTAAACATGGACCGGCCTCCTGCTGGTGCCCAGAGTCAGGACTAAACATGGACTGGCCTCCTGCTGGTGCCCAGAGTCAGGACTAAACATGGACCGCCCTCCTGCTGGTGCCAGAGTCAGGACTAAACATGGACCGGCCTCCTGCTGTTGCCAGAGTCAGGACTAAACATGGACCGGCCTCCTGCTGGTGCCAGAGTCAGGACTAAATATGGACCGGCCTCCTGCTGGTGCCCAGAGTCAGGACTAAACATGGACCGGCCTCCTGCTGGTGCCAGAGTCAGGACTAAATATGGACCGGCCTCCTGCTGGTGCCCAGAGTCAGGACTAAACATGGGGAATCTGTGTTTCAGTTTTATGCAGCTAAAATCTGGAACAGTCTTCCTGAAGATGTGAGACATCTCATCATGACGTGATGGACCTGTGGACCCAGATGCCCCTCCCCTGGTGAAGTGGTCCCTGCCCTGTGTGGACGGTCCCTCATCTGCCTGAAGAGTGGGTCCAGTTCGCCTCAGTCGGTCCCTCATCTGCCTGAGGAGTGGCTCCAGCTCCAGTCTCCCTCGTGTCCGTCTATGAGAGTCGGATCTCTCCTTCACTGGAACTCCTCCAGGTTTCTACGCTTTTTTCCCAAAGAGGTTTTTTTTGTAGTTATTCCTGGCCGAGAAGGAGAGTCTAAGGACAGAGGACCCTGGGACATCGTCCCTCGCCACCACAGACATTGTCTGACTCCATCGCCACCACAGACGCTGTTGATTCATTTCTCCCTGTGGCCCTCAGAGGCAACTGTTGTTGTGATTTTGGGCCTTACAAAAATTAATTGATTTGATTTGATTTGAGACAGGTTCTACTCTGACAATGTTCAAATCTAAGCTAAAAACAGTTTTGTTTAGCTGTGCATATGACTGAAAGGATTTTCTTTGCACTCTTCTCTTTTATGACTTAAATTGTTTTTAATTAGTTAATTTTATTGCATCTGTAATTTCTTTGTGATTTGAATGCATTTTTCCTGCTGTGTGAAGCACTTTGAATTGCCTTGTGTATGAAAATGTGCTCTACAAATAAACTTGCCTTGCCTTCAATGCTTGCACTATTCCTTTTGTATTGTGCTGTGACTCTGCACAATCTCTGTCTGTCTGAACTCAACAAAGCAGCGTCTGTTATTTGGACTTACATCAAAATCCACTCTGTCTCCTTCTGGAATCTTCGGAGGGGCCAGATTGGGAACCAAAGGTCTTCAGATACAAAACATTGTGTGATAAGTGATTCAACAGTCTGATAAGATATATTATTATAAAACTGCACATACTTGGGTCGAGGGCGTTCCTCTTCTGAAAGAATGAAAAAAAACATATAGCACCGTCATTCATAGTGTTTTTCTCAAGAACTCGGAACTGTTTAGATGTCAATAAAAGCATCCCCATAACCACCCCAAATAGCATATACAATAATGTGAGAAAACAGGTGAGGAAATACATGAAATTCAACCAAAATACATCAACGGCCAACTCTCACCTTCCTCCTCCACGGCATCTTGATCTGAAGTGAGACAAGCAAGCAAGTGGAGAAGGGCATCATGGGATATCAGCCAGACAGAAGCGATGATGAGAAAAAGATAACAAACAGCTGCTTAAAACTACAATCTCCATCATGCACCGAAACAGGAAGATGTAGTTTCAGCTCGATATGTGCCCTAAATGAATCCTACCAGTGCCAACTCTGATTCCTCACCTTCCTCGTGTGCGTCTTCATCTGAGGCATCGCAGCGTCACAGCCACCGTGTGACGAAGAGAGCAGCAGAGCCAAGAGACAGAAGCAGCATCAGCAGAACAGAAACACAGACACGCTTCAAACTACATTTCCCAGCATGCCAGAGACGGTGGGAAGATGTGGTTTAAATCAGAGCCTACATCTGCTTCTGTAGAATCTATACATACCGGAGCGAGAATACAGGAAGGAGGATTGTGGAGGGTACGAGAACTGTTTGAACCCAAATCAATCAAACTATTGTATGTGACAAGAGCCAAAATGGAGGATAGTGTAGTAATGATCAGCCGAGCCAAGAGAAATACGCAGCAGCATCAGCAAAAGCACAAAGATGCTTCAAAGTACATTTTCCGTCATAATAAAACAACTGCTATCAGGATGTAAATTTAAAAGAAGCATTATTTATACATATATCACATTTCTCCTGAATCAGTAAGAAACCACAGACACAGGGACTATGACTTTACATGTTACATTAAAGCTGGGGTACCTCATTTTTAAACTGCAAAAGGAGGAAGTAGGTATTGTGTTTAAATCTATCCATCTATTTGTATGCATTTCTTTTCAGGCAAATTCACAGCTTTAGAACAGCTTGTGCGACGCTGTAGTGGACAAACCCCGCGCAGCCAATCAGAGCGCCGCTTTCGGCTCTTGGAGTGTTAAAATACGTTATTATCAGATGTATTAACATGCAGAGGTCTCATTTCAAAAACAAAGGGCTGATTTTACAATAGAAAGCACAAAATTCCCTCATTTACAAAAAAAAAATGGTCAGGTACCCCAGCGTAACTACGTCTCCAACTCACCTTCTACCTGGTCTTCTTGCTCTGAAGCCCAGACCAGACCCAAAATGGAGGATATTGTAGTGATGATGAGAGCAGCGTCATGGTTACGCAGTCAAGCCAAGAGACAGAAGCAGTGATTGACACCAGAGCAAAAGTAGAATAGAAAAACTACAATTTCCCAGCATGCGTTAAAGAGGAAGATGTAGTTTTATGGCACAAAGACAATAAGCATATGTAAGCAATAGATACGTTTACGCCTGGGTTTAATACAAATGAATTATATAGCACCTTTTTTGTGTTTTAACGGTCTGTAAATAATGTTGTGTGTTCATCACTCACCTTCTTCCAGCGTATCAAGCTCTAAAACACCAGTCACACATCAGCACAAGCAGAGATTGATGTTGATGTGGTGAGAAGAGCATTATGGGAACCAGCCATGCCAAAAAGAAGAATATAAACAAAAGCAGAACATTGAAAAGTCTGTGTGAACTAATATCCAAACTTGAATAAGCACAGACTGAAGCAACAGTACCGACAATGATTGCTCTAGCAGAATGCAAATTACAGCATACATTTAATTGCCAAGTAAAGATATTTTGCAAGTATGTGCTGAATGATGCTATGAGGGCTTTTTAACAATAAACAAATTCCAATAGCACAAAATGAAGTTTATGTCTGTGCCATGTCTCACCGTTCACACCGTCCTCTTGGGCGTCTGGCTCTGAAGCAGCAGCCACACACAGGCATGAGCCAAGAGGGACGACAATCATGGTCATCATGATTATCAGGAACAGGAGAGAGGAAGAGAAGGATAAGCAGAGGAAAAGAAGAGGAAAAGCAGAGGAGAAGCAGAGGAAAAGAAGAGGAAAAGAAGAGGAAAAGAGGAGGAAAAGCAGAGGAAAAGCAGAGGAAAAGCAGAGGAAAAGCAGAGGATAAACAGAGGAAAAGCAGAGGAAAAGCAGAGGAAAAGCAGAGGATAAACAGAGGAAAAGCAGAGGAAAAGCAGAGGAAAAGCAGGCAGTAGCCCAAGTGAAGTTTAAAACTAGCATTTCCCATAATGCAGCACAGCTACAGTTTTAACAATGGCTAGGAAGGCTTAAATTTTACACCCTATTTAAGTGTTTTGACTTGGACGGGATAAATTAGTGTAACAATCATTTCAAATCTTGCTTACCAGTTTTTAGAAGAACACAAACATCATCATAATCACACACTACACTGAATAATACATTTGTGTTTCATGAGGGATGTAGAGCTGTCACCCACCTTCCTCCAGGATGTCTGGCTCTGAAGCACAAAGTCAACACAAGCGATGATGGACAAAGGTGTTATAATGTGAAGGGCATCGTAGGATATCAGCCAAGCCAAGAGACACAGGAGAGAAAAGCAGAATAACAGACTAAAAGCAGACAGAACAGGATGAAACTGGCTGATGTTGCACCTGAAGCCACGGTCACAGTAACACCTTTATGCAAAATGTAGTAGTTTAAAGCCAGCAAGCATTTAGCCCTTAAAAAAGGCTATTTAAACGAGTGTTGTATGTGTTATTTGTGTTGTATTACCTCAAACGATCCATACAGAAATACTATATAACAGTAGCATAGACGTACCTCGGTGTGGTTCTGTCGCCCCGACCAGCCAATAAGCAACAAAGAATGCAATATGAGAAAGTCAGTGTTCAATGAAAATACACATATGATTAAATATTGACAGGTTTAGGATAAGACACACATTTGAACCTGCAGACTGACACGAGCACCTTTATTAGGTGTTTGAAACTGTGGCTGAAATCAGGACAGAACTGTGCACATGGTGATGTATAAAATGAAATGTATTGTGTATAGTCTGTAAATGTTGCATTGTTTTAATTCTAAAAGCCTCCTATGGACAGGTGTTGAAAATTAGCTTATTTTGCTATAGCACTTAAAACATTGCATCTGGTTCGTCCAATGCTATGTCCATATTAAATAAATGGAAAAAAAAAAAAACAATAAAGAATAAGAAGTATTTAAGTTGTGAAAATGTAAATTCAATTATTTTTCACCTTCTTCCACAAACTCCTCCTCTTCATTTTCTGAACAAAGAAGGCAACACAAAGCACATATTATAAGATACATTCTTCACACAGCACAAACGGAGCTGATCGTACCTTCTTCTGCCTGCTCCTCCCTGAAACGTGAACAAGAACGAGAAACGTGAGAAACTGTCAAAAGCACGATGGACGTGAATGACACTCCCAGATACTCACTCATACTCTTCTTCTACGTCCGACATGGCTGCAAACACACACATGACATTATTCATTGTAGAGTTGGTGTTACACACTTTTACAGCCAGTAAATATTAGTGCAGATGGTTAGTCAACGCTCAAATAGCTGGTAGTTGAGACCAGTAGACCTACAGGTAAATGCATAGTGTTGTGGAAAAATATAATCTGGCCCTTTGCCTTTTTCAATTGTCAATTCCATTTCAATTCTATTTAGTCACAGCCTGACACAACCCCTCTTTGCCTGGAAATGTACATGTCTGGACCTCCTGGAGTGACCAGGAAGTTCCCCGTTTTGTTTCACTCTAGGACAAAGACAGCAGGACATGTGAATTGAATGAATGCAAATGTTATCCACTGTCTCCTTCCTGAAACCCCTGTTCCTTTCCCCCCTTTGTACCTGAGTGACCGGTAACTTTCAACTTTCGTGTTGGGTCATGTGACTAATGTGTATAAATAAGGAGGACCTGGGACGAGGGGGAGAACTGATCATGTGATGTACCAGAGAGAGAGAAACGCCTGATTAAATCACCTTAACGTTGAGACAAAGCAACTTGCTTCCTTGCCCTATTTTTGCCATTACAATTGAGAGAATAATAGAAATAAAGTGAGTTAAACATTGCTGTTAGGTTATCAAGCATACTGTCTATAATAAGAAGGGTTATTTTACGGGCCTTTAACATTTGTGCGACTCTAGAAGCTCAGTAAAGGCTTGTACAGGCACATATCCCGTTCATTCTGATGCACAGTTACACAGGATATGTTTCAGCTGGAAGCTTTCTAGTATGTGTTAAATTGTGCTTAGCTTTTTCCTTGAAGACAATATTACTTATGTGTCCTCAACGTATGTCTATTATTAGCACAAGATCAAATTCATTGGCTGCCGCTCCTCTAACAGGACAAACTATCAGCTCATCACAGGTGGACATACTCCCCATGCCCTGCCATAAATCTCTGTGAACATTCAAAGGCACGCGCACATACATTCTTCTGGCTATTAATGGTGCCTGCGGGCTGCCATTGTCCTGATATAAAACCAGGCTGAGACAGATCTGGCAACGCACAGCGACTCGGATTGACGAGGAGGCAACAGGTGAGAATGTGACGCAGGTTTGCAGATAATGTTTCGAGCGCTTTCTAGTCTCAACTCTGGCCGTCTTAGCGTCCGGCGTGAGAAAGGGGAACGCATCCTCTTGAGTCAACAGCCACTTGACCTGACCATTCTGGCAATTGTCCCGGAAGCTAACAGACATAAATCACATATATATATATATATATATATATCAAAATCTACTATTCCTGAAGAAGAAAAATAACAACATAAACTTGTAACAAATACTAACAAATACATATCAGAAGAAACAAAAGGGCCTTCGGAGCTAGTTTGCTGTTCTAGCGACAATATTCAACTTAACTACCAGTTACTACTAAATGTGCAAATCTATGAGTACAATAAATTACATTTGTATAACAATGTTACTGTGTAACGCAAAACATTTGAAATGATGGCATGTAAGAGCTTTACTCTGATGAAAGCTGCTCATCCTCTCTGGGATCACAGGCCAGTCCTCTCGGAAACTGTCAGTTAAACTAAAGGGTGAGGACTGAATCTGTCCAGGGATTCTGGACATGATTCAAGTTCCACCAAGTCAGAGTCATCAGCTGCAGCTCAGATAATTTTAGTCAAGGACATGTGTGTAACGGCATAGGACATAAAGAATAGACATGACGCTGTTACCATGGCTATTGTCCTGTGTTGACAAATGTCTCATCTTGATGTATGACCTGTTCCTCAGGCTGATTAGGAAGGTTATGAATATCTTTTACAGGCAAATGCCACGTTCGCAGGGCTAACAATTCAACATATTTGTAACACCCTGATTTCACATTGAGGAGTGTGTGGTGGTATTATTTGTGGTATGACCAAAGGTTTTCTCACTACTCGATGTTTTGTGAAGACATTCTGAATAAGTTACTCACACCATTACCACTATTACACATTCCTGGAATTTGACATGCCTCGTTTGAACCGTTTATTGGTGTAAACAAATATGAAAGTGAACGTGTGCCAAATATTCTTCATTTTTAAAAGGGACAGTGCATATTCCTTAACATATGACAGCGTATAGATATAAATATGACAGATCCGTTGTCCCAGGACAGGCTGATGGGAAAGGTTAATCCCTGCTCCTCCAGCACATACATGTCCTTCTACCTTTCCTCCAGTGGTGTCAAGTATGGATAACGTGTCTAATGTAATGTTCTTTTAGTGCCCATAAAGCAAGAAAGGCATCAAGTATGATACCTGCAGCTACCTTGAAATGCATACTTGGACTTTGTTGATCCAAAATTACAACACGATTAATTTAAACCTTTATTCTTTGGCAGTTCTCCTCCTGGTTTCACATTCTCTGTCGGAGCACAGCGCGTTACAAGGTGCTGCTTCATTGAGGAGAGCTGCTAATGAGATGACAACACAATAACACGGCCCCACACACTCCACACTGGGTTATGCAGACACCTGTTTGAAGCAGGGCACTAAAGTTAGCTGGAGCCTGAGCTCATGCTATTAGCATTCAGAGCAGTTGCCACGGAGAAGACAAAGACAACAATGACGTTCCCAAACATAGTCTTTAAGATACTAATGATTGTACTCAGCTGAGAGAGCTTAAACTAAGGATAACACACTGGATTACGACATTAGTCAATCCGACATCATAGACTTTTAAACATGTTTCAAAATAAGTTATCTGTGTGTGATAGGAGTAAATTAACGTTTTAAAAAAAGCTCCATTAATGTTTAGAAAGTATTATCATCAAGAATAATACTTACACTGAAATAATTCATCTCACAGATAGGCTGTCTATATAAAATAGTATCCTTTTGCTCCTTGATGCTCTGGTTTGTGCCTCTTTTTGGGAGATGGATAAGGATCATTTAAGACCAAGAACATCAGATGATCCTGGTTTGATTCTCAGTGTGTGTGAGCGCTGTACTGTGATGTCCAGTGGCATTGAAGAATGGATAAAGCAGATGTGTCAATGTAATGATATTAAGGTTATTGTGCAGAACGGCTCTATCCATGGCTGGAAAGTAACTAATCATAATATTATAACATTCATATATTCAAGTTACTGAAATTGAGCACCGGTAACTTTTTGGGGAAAGTGTATACTTTTTTGGCTTTTTTAAACTGCACTTTGTATTTGAAAATACTTCTTGCCATGCAATGTAATTAGCTACATTTAAAATGGGAGACACTACACAAGTTTAAATCGTGCCAATCCAGTTGTCTTTCTGCTTTCTCTGCTCCTTCCTAGTGGTCACCTCCAGAGTCTCGCTCTAAAACCTACAAATCAAGTTAGAAATCTGGGGCTAATAATGGACTCAGACTTGACCTTTAACAGCCACATCAAATCAATAACATCAGCAGCTTTTTACCATCTAAAAAACATTGCCAAAATCAAAAATATTGTGTCAAAACCAGATTTGAAGAGACTTATCCATGAGTTTGTCTCCAGTAGATTAGACTACTGTAACGGCCTGCTCACTGGCCTCTCCAAACGAGCTGTAAAACAACTGCAGTACATCCAGAACGCTGCTGCTCGGGTCCTGACCAGAACCAGGAAGTATGATCACATTAGTCCTGACCAGAACCAGGAAGTACCATCACATTAGTCCTGACTAGAACCAGGAAGTACCATCACATTAGTCCTGACTAGAACCAGGAAGTACCATCACATTAGTCCTGACTAGAACCAGGAAGTACCATCACATTAGTCCTGACTAGAACCAGGAAGTACCATCACATTAGTCCTGACTAGAACCAGGAAGTACCATCACATTAGTCCTGACTAGAACCAGGAAGTACCATCACATTAGTCCTGACTAGAACCAGGAAGTACCATCACATTAGTCCTGACTAGAACCAGGATGTACCATCACATTAGTCCTGACTAGAACCAGGAAGTACTATCACATTAGACCTGACTAGAACCAGGAAGTACCATCACATTAGTCCTGACTAGAACCAGGAAGTACCATCACATTAGTCCTGACTAGAACCAGGAAGTACTATCACATTAGACCTGACTAGAACCAGGAAGTACCATCACATTAGTCCTGACTAGAACCAGGAAGTACCATCACATTAGTCCTGACTAGAACCAGGAAGTACTATCACATTAGTCCTGACTAGAACCAGGAAGTACCATCACATTAGTCCTGACTAGAACCAGGAAGTACCATCACATTAGCCCTGACTAGAACCAGGAAGTACCATCACATTAGTCCTGACTAGAACCAGGAAGTACCATCACATTAGTCCTGACTAGAACCAGGAAGTACCATCACATTAGTCCTGACTAGAACCAGGAAGTACCATCACATTAGTCCTGACTAGAACCAGGAAGTACCATCACATTAGTCCTGACTAGAACCAGGAAGTACCATCACATTAGTCCTGACTAGAACCAGGAAGTACCATCACATTAGTCCTGACTAGAACCAGGAAGTACCATCACATTAGTCCTGACTAGAACCAGGAAGTACCATCACATTAGTCCTGACTAGAACCAGGAAGTACTATCACATTAGACCTGACTAGAACCAGGAAGTACCATCACATTAGTCCTGACTAGAACCAGGAAGTACCATCACATTAGTCCTGACTAGAACCAGGAAGTACCATCACATTAGTCCTGACTAGAACCAGGAAGTACCATCACATTAGTCCTGACTAGAACCAGGAAGTACCATCACATTAGTCCTGACTAGAACCAGGAAGTACCATCACATTAGACCTGACTAGAACCAGGAAGTACCATCACATTAGTCCTGACTAGAACCAGGAAGTACCATCACATTAGTCCTGACTAGAACCAGGAAGTACTATCACATTAGACCTGACTAGAACCAGGAAGTACCATCACATTAGTCCTGACTAGAACCAGGAAGTACCATCACATTAGTCCTGACTAGAACCAGGAAGTACTATCACATTAGACCTGACTAGAACCAGGAAGTACCATCACATTAGTCCTGACTAGAACCAGGAAGTACCATCACATTAGTCCTGACTAGAACCAGGAAGTACTATCACATTAGTCCTGACTAGAACCAGGAAGTACCATCACATTAGTCCTGACTAGAACCAGGAAGTACCATCACATTAGCCCTGACTAGAACCAGGAAGTACCATCACATTAGTCCTGACTAGAACCAGGAAGTACCATCACATTAGTCCTGACTAGAACCAGGAAGTACCATCACATTAGTCCTGACTAGAACCAGGAAGTACCATCACATTAGTCCTGACTAGAACCAGGAAGTACTATCACATTAGTCCTGACTAGAACCAGGAAGTACCATCACATTAGTCCTGACTAGAACCAGGAAGTACCATCACATTAGCCCTGACTAGAACCAGGAAGTACCATCACATTAGTCCTGACTAGAACCAGGAAGTACCATCACATTAGTCCTGACTAGAACCAGGAAGTACCATCACATTAGTCCTGACTAGAACCAGGAAGTACCATCACATTAGTCCTGTTCTCAAGTCTCTGCACTGCCCCCTGTAGCTCAGAGAAGAGACTTTAAAGCAGCTCTGCTTGTGTACAAGTCTCTCCATGGCCTAGCACCAAAGTACATCTTGGGCATGTTAGTGACATATGAACCATCTCGGACTCTGAGGACCTCAGGGACCGGCCTCCTGCTGGTGCCAGAGTCAGGACTAAACATGGACCGGCCTCCTGCTGGTGCCAGAGTCAGGACTAAACATGGACCGGCCTCCTGCTGGTGCCAGAGTCAGGACTAAACATGAACCGGCCTCCTGCTGGTGCCAGAGTCAGGACTAAACATGGACCGGCCTCCTGCTGGTGCCCAGAGTCAGGACTAAACATGGACCGGCCTCCTGCTGGTGCCAGAGTCAGGACTAAACATGGACCGGCCTCCTGCTGGTGCCAGAGTCAGGACTAAACATGGACCGGCCTCCTGCTGATGCCAGAGTCAGGACTAAACATGGACCGGCCTCCTGCTGGTGCCAGAGTCAGGACTAAACATGAACCGGCCTCCTGCTGGTGCCAGAGTCAGGACTAAACATGAACCGGCCTCCTGCTGGTGCCAGAGTCAGGACTAAACATGGACCGGCCTCCTGCTGGTGCCCAGAGTCAGGACTAAACATGGACCGGCCTCCTGCTGGTGCCAGAGTCAGGACTAAACATGGACCGGCCTCCTGCTGGTGCCAGAGTCAGGACTAAACATGGACCGGCCTCCTGCTGGTGCCAGAGTCAGGACTAAACATGGACCGGCCTCCTGCTGGTGCCCAAAGTCAGGACTAAACATGGACCGGCCTCCTGCTGGTGCCAGAGTCAGGACTAAACATGGACCGGCCTCCTGCTGGTGCCCAAAGTCAGGACTAAACATGGACCGGCCTCCTGCTGGTGCCAGAGTCAGGACTAAACATGGACCGGCCTCCTGCTGGTGCCAGAGTCAGGACTAAACATGGACCGGCCTCCTGCTGGTGCCCAAAGTCAGGACTAAACATGGACCGGCCTCCTGCTGGTGCCAGAGTCAGGACTAAACATGGGCCGGCCTCCTGCTGGTGCCCAAAGTCAGGACTAAACATGGACCGGCCTCCTGCTGGTGCCAGAGTCAGGACTAAACATGGACTGGCCTCCTGCTGGTGCCCAGAGTCAGGACTAAACATGGACCGGCCTCCTGCTGGTGCCAGAGTCAGGACTAAACATGTGTTTCAGTTTTATGCAGCTAAAATCTGGAACAGTCTTCCTGAAGATGTGAGACAGGTTCTACTCTGACAATGTTCAAATCTAAGCTAAAAACGGTTTTGTTTAGCTGTGCATATGACTGAAAGGATTTTTCTTTGCATTCTTCTCTTTTATTTCTTAAACTGTTTTGTGATTTCTGTAATTTCTTTGTGATTTGAATTATTTTTTTCCTGCTGTGTGAAGCACTTTGAATTGCCTTGTGTATGAAATGTGCTCTACAAATAAACTTGCCTTCCTCTACTGACAAACCCCTGACAGAGAATATGCGGATTGCCATTCAAAACAACTTCATGCAGCTTTTAACAGTTTAAATAATCAGGATTTGTACAAAGAACAAATGTAAATAATATTAAAACATTATTTTGTTTAAGTATTATTTATATGCGTTTTTACTTGAATGCAAATCTAGCAGCAGGACTTGTACATTTAAGCAACTTTACTTTCCACAACTGTCTCTATCTATGTAAGTAAGTGTTCTCTCACCAAATTAACCTTTCAAGCCATTTTGATTGTAATCAACAGTTGTCATAGATGTTACAATGTTAAACACACATAATTTAAAAATGCATAGTTTATTATGCATTTTCTGTCCATTAAGAAACATGTTTTAATGATTACATTAATGACAGACACATACAGAGACGTACCTGCGGTGGAGTGACGAGTACAACAGGGACACAGGGACACGGGGACACGGGGACAGTGGCAGACTGGAGAATGACTATAGTGTGGAGCCAGGGGTTTTATACTAAATGTGGGAGCAGCGCTGGTGTGTGCGTAAGCAGGGATATAACGGTTATACATTACCAGAATAACTGAGAGCGTGGCTGAAGGGCCAGGGGCCACATGTGGATTAGAAAGACGAGCAGCCTCTGGGATCAGGCAAGAACAGAGGGATGATCTCACTGGACAAATGCACGGCTACCACCAGACACCAACTGCACACGGGACAGAGAAGAAGACTGACCAGATCAAAGACAGTATTCACACAAACCCACAACTGTAATAGTTGATTAAATTCCATATGATCTTCAGATAGCTGTAGATTAAAGGTCTGATGATCTATGGTATATAGAAGCGAGTAGATTATAGAAGTCAATATACAAATCAAGAATATGTTTCTACTAACCAAGCGATTGGATTTACTCACTGGTCACTGAGTTTATTCACATTTAAGAAGTACTAACCAATTTGAAGTGGCCAGTATGAAAGTGCAGATGTATTTTTCGATATATTTTCATGTTTTTTTGCATAATAGTGGCTATTGATAGTATAGATAGGCTATCTATGTAGTGCACAATGTAGAAGAAAGTACAAAATAAGGTAACACTTAGAGAACTACACTTTGATTAGGCTTAATGAAGAATGAACAAAGACATCAAGCTTACTAACTACTTAAATCATTGATAAACTATTCAACTATTTATTTAAGGTTTACCAAGGCAAAGTTTAGGTGTAGTTATTATAAAATTGTACTCATAGTATTATCCATACCTATAAATGTATTTCACATCAAGTTCAAATAGCTTATGCATTTACAACCACCATCACCACACTGACTATAAGATGTTTTAACACAAAGAAAATTATACCTGTATTTACTATAATGGTAAATGCTCAATTATAACTGACAAAAATATTATAGATTAAAAAGTAGTCTTGTGAAAAGCAGTTTAACTATGCGACATGGAGGAATTTGAGAGGGAGAAATAGACAATTGGCAGCTCTAAATTCATGAGAAATTCCACAATTACACATTTTATTCTTTCAAAAATTGGTGCCATACTTTACACAAACCATCTAGTTTATGTAACTCTAGTTGAAATTTTAAACCTGCTACAATGGACTCATTTTTATAGAAATATGCAAACAATGTTTGAAAAAAAAATCAGTTTATTACTATATAAACAATAAATATGCAGAAAATATTTCCATTATGAAGATGCAACAGGCAGAGTAATTGTAAGGATCTGGAAAAGAAGAGACTTGGTGTCATTCATGTATGAAAAGTAGATTTGTCTGTCTGATTGTATTTGGATGTACTTGAGTGGTGGTGTTGTACTGGGCCATGCTGCTGTCCTGCTCCACCAGAAAAGGGTGGAAGATGTCCAAGTGGTACAGAGAAGGCCGGGCATTCAGAACCAGTCTGTCCTCTCCCACGTCCAGCAGCAGAGAGCGAGCTGAGGTCTGATCAAAGAGCGTTAGTCAAACTAAATGAGTAGATGATAGAACAAATGAGTAGTTAATTACAAGTGAGTAGTATTAACTTAGGGATGTATATTGAGGTCATGGTACTTTTTCATCCTCTAGCAACCTCAAACCACCACATTATTATTGGATTGTTTGAGAGTGTTTTTCCTTACTATTCCAGGAAGCTTTATCTCTGCTATGAGGTACTGTGCCTCTCCAGCAGGGGGCTCCACCAGCAACGTGAACTCGGGTCTGAGGACACAGAATATCACCACCATCAAGAAAGTACAACGAGTGCTTTGTAGAGACATTTAAACAGCAAATGTACCTTTTGGTAGCAGTCAGGCTCTCCCTGACGAAACAAGCAGACAAAAATATTAGAAATGCATACAAATATTTTTATTATCATATATTTATTGTTAAGCAATTTTTCTTCTTCTTCTTTCTTTCAGATATAAAACTTTATACTTGCATTCATTACGATAGAAAAGGCTTTATTGTGTTTGGTTCCGGTAGGTTTCAGAGTCAGTGGCACAGCTTTTCAATTCAATTATGACTTTATTTTATCTATGTTAAAAACTCTATCTTTTTTCCGTGACATACTGAGGCTGCAGCTCCTGGATGACCGGGCGGCTCTTTGTCCGAATACTCTGCTCTCCAATGGAACCCAGAAACTTCCTGTTCTTTAAGACTTTCCAGTCTGTTGGAGGGAGAAACATAAACATGATTAGCCTTTATGATAAACCCAGATCTGCAGATAGACAGAGTGTGCGCACCTCTGCTCAGCTCCAGGCCGTACTTATTTTCCAAACCCTCCACAGACACTAGGATAATAAACTGCTGAAAGAGAGGATCCTTCTGCAATCACATACAAATACTATTTTACCTGATGTTATACTTATAATAAGAATACATCAGTCTAGTATGTCTACTAAGGTTTCATACTAGAGCTGGTTAATTCATTTAATATTGAAATGCATTAAGAAACCTTTCATTGTTATGCATACTGGACACACACGCGCGCGCGCGCGCGCGCGCGCGCACGCACGCACGCACACACACACACACACACACACACACACACACACACACACACACACACACACACACACACACACACACACACACACACACACACACACACACACACACACACACACACACACACACACACACACACACACACACACACACACACACACACACACACACACACACACACACACACACACACACACACACACACACACACACACACACACACACACACACACACACACACACACACGCACAAACACACACACCCTTTTGTGTGTGAGAGAGCACCCAGAGCGCCGGGGCAGACGGTCTGGGGGAACTTGAGGGACTGGCGTGTTTTAATCTGTTAGTTTTGTAATTGTAAGGAATAAATTATTGTGATCTACACGACCACGATCCTGTCTTGTTTTACTCAGTTATATTAGAAGCCGACAGTTGTATAACTAAGCATAGGATTTTATTTTAATATAAATAGCTGTTCATCATCATCAGATGTTAATTATGATCAACAGTGTGTGACAGTGTAAATGTGACATTATAAATAAAAATAAATGTTGATACACACATTGCTTTGATTAGATTTTGTTAAAATATAATAAAAAGTACACACCTGACAGGTCTGGAAGAAGTCCTGGTTTATGACCACGTCATACGCAGAGCAGCCCTGAGAGTCTGACACACACAAGACAAACAAAGTTACAACTCACTCATGTAACATGTTATTCAATAACATACACTTTAAGTTAAATAAAACTGCTGTCTGAAGGTAAAGTTTAGATCAGCCCAAAATTATTTTTTTTATGAATGTTTAATCTTCCACTGAATTAATTTGGACTAAAATCTAAATACCCATCCAGAACTGAGCAACTCTGCCTCTTTCACTGTGGCACGCAGCTAATGTTTATTTTTCTGTAGCTATGTAACATTTTTGTACGATACATGTGATAATTGCATGAATAATTGTAAGGAAGAGATCGGGGGTAAGTGAAAATTTACATTTTCATAGCACTCAAGCCTCAAATGCAGGACAATACAGTATTGTGGGCATGTGGAGAGAAATCTGCTGTTGAAACTATTTGCAGAAGATGTAATATCCGTACTGTTATCAGTTTCTGAGTGGGGCTCTCCGAGACTCATAGGAACTCTAAATCCACTGGGGTCCTCAGACTGGAGCAGTTCCACCAGCTCGTCCCGGGACAGGTCTGGAGGGGGCGGGACCGAGTTTGACTGACAGATGTTAATGAAAACCTTCTGCTTTGATGGCTCTATTGCTGTCTTGATGCACATGCCTGGTACAAGATGCAAAAGAGTTTAGTATATCAGTGTAGGTTTCAATTGAACAAACACACATATTTCAAATAAATCATAGTGAAAATTATACAAAGGACAAAGGAAGAACTACCACTTACCTGGCTGTGGTCTTATAACTCTAGAGTCTGGCATTTCCTCCTGAATTTTGCCCATTGTCTGATCAAAAGATACACGTTTATTATAATGTATTTATATATTAGTATATAAATTGTTTAGTGTAAAAAAAATCAATGATCACCATCGTATAGTAACGTGTATAGTGACTTATAGTGACTACATCCTCACCTGCAGGAGCATCTGCTGGTACAGCTCCTCCTGCTGCTGGAGCTCCAGCTCAGAGGTCAGAAGTGAGGAGTCCGTAGTCATGACGACGAGGATTCACGGAACTTAAATGTTAAGTCAAATGTTTGTCTGGTTAAATAAACTGTGCAGTTCTACTTTGGAAGAGAAGCGTTAGCTTAAGATCAAATACGCAGCACAACCACGTTAGTAAAGCACAACCCACATTACAAAGTGCAATCCGAAGCTTGTTTTTGTTTTGGACTTGGTTTCAAATTGATTTTGTGCCATAAAACTTCTTATAATAAACGTTTACCTCTTCGGAGTATGAGTCTGGCAGCAAACTTCTTCTTTTTTGTTTTAGGCGGTTGGAAACCACCTGACGGCGCGTTACCGCCCTCTAGCGGCAGGAATGTGTGGACCATGGTCAGAAAGGCTCATTTTTTTGTTTTGTTTTATTGACATAAAGCAACACAAACATTGACAGACTATAATGCACTATAATGAACACGACAGAGTACAGTGCCCAGGGTTGAGGTTTGTAATACAAAGAGTAACATGCTACAATTAAGATGGATTGAAAAATGTCCCATATACTTCTAGTGTTTTTATAGATTTTTTTTGTTCCAGCCCATATTTAAGGAGCTTGTTGTGCAAATTGTGCAAATCATATACCAGTAACTTGAAGGGGGATTTCATTTTAGAGGATGTGTTTTTTTCTAATAAAATCAGCAGATTGTACAGAGCCCCGCAAGTGACATCAGCAAAATATTATATTTTCCATATTATTATTTTTTTAATCATCTCGTGGGAACGTGATAATCATCTCGTGGGAACATGATTTAAAAAATAGAAATAAAAATAAAAAAATATGGAAAAAAAAATAATAATATTTCGCTGATGTCACTTGCGAGGCTCCGTAAGATTGACTATATATTCCAGATCTTTATTCTTATGTTGAAAGACTCGTTAAAAGAGATGTTTTAGTTTTTACTTCTTTTTGGCAAAAGTTCAGTAAGTAGAAATGTCTATCATGTTATCAATAAGGAAATTGCTGGGATAGATATTTTGTGTATATCTTTCCATTGCATTGGTCGGTTTTTCTGACTTTGGTGGTGCAGCAGAGAGATGACGGCAAAAAAAAAATCTCATAATTTCGAAAATTATCTCGAAATAACAAGATAATCATCTCGAAACTCGTTATTACGAGATAAAAAAAAATCTGAATACAATGAGCTTCCGTACATAAGAACATCAGCGCAGAGGGCACAGTGTGCACTCTGTGAGGATGAATAGTGGGAGCCTTCATTCAGCTGTTCAGTAGCTGACAGCAGCTGACAGCAGGCGCGTTCGGGATAAGCAAAAACTGCAGATCCGATCAGCGTCATTCAACAGTGAAGTTTTCAGTTGAACCCTATTGGTCACACGAGCCTGCTGGGCGTTTTTTGTATGCTTCATTGGACACTTCAACTTTCGCCAATCATGGAGACAAGCCGTAGCTATTGAGACCACTCAGTCCAGATCAGAGGTTCCCAGGGCACGAGCACAGCTGCACAGATCACAAACCAAATACCAGAACTGTCAAATAAGATGAGAAGAATTAACACCAGTGCTTGTTAATGAGATAAAACACAGATTTGAGGTCACGCTTGGAGACATTTTATTAATTATACACAAATTTGAATAAAGCAGGACACATATACAAACTCATAATTCAAATTTCATGGTCAAATGACATAAGTGCAAAATTGCCTATAGTTTGCAGTGTTTATCTAGGCCCTCGTGTTTCTGGCGTTATTTGAGCTTGATTGAATAATGAGCAGGCACCAGCTTTGTAGCCTTTCTTTAGTCGCACTGAGCTATACTGTCTAGAATACTTTGTTTATGTGGAATCTTAACAAATTGAATACATTCAAGAACATGCAGAACACGGGTAAAAAAGACAAACCTGCAAATAGGTTACATTATTTTTCCCAGGAGAGACATTAACTCTTTATCCTGTAAGAAAGCTTTCTAACTATCATATGGATGAAAAACAGTTTAAACATTTCTAGATCAGGGAAGTCCTCCACTGAGGGCCGCATTTTTGGAATAGGGAAGGACTGGACATGAAAATGATTTATCTTATGTCCAAAAAATGCCCAACTCTTCACTAATACAATACAAAACTCTTCACAGAACACATTACACGGGTAACAGATTAGCTCAAATGGGTTTCACATAAGAGATTTGCACACATTGCACTCAGAAAGGTATAAACACATAAATCCACGCAACCTGGCACTGCACTCCAGTCAAACACTTTTGGGCAGAGGTCACACAGTCACTATCCACTACAGTGGGACATCTCATTGCCCCCCACTGCCTGCCTGAGAGGGGATCTCACATTTACTGAACAAACTGTAAACTTCAAAACACTCCTCACAGCTCTAACCATCGCCAAGAAAACTATCCTCACAAACTGGAAAACCTGCAATAACATATTTACATAACCACTTTAGACATCTTCTCACAACTTAATTTGAATGGAATGTACATCTCTACCCCTAAAATCACTCATCTGAACCCGACCCCCCCATTGCTCTCTGACGTTTTACAACTCTGATTCCCTCCTCTTCTTCCTCCATCTTCCACTCTTCATACATTCTAGTCATCTACCAACTTTATGTATTTGTCTGTGAGCCGACTTCTACACAACCACCACCCTGCTACACAAACATGTTATTAGCACATGTATTATTGTTGTTGTTATCATTGTTGCTGTTGTTAGTACTATTATCACTCTTGTTATATTATTACTATCATTATCATTGTCACAACGGTTGTCCTGAAAATACTCGCTCATCATTGCTTGTGTTTTTAATACCGCACAGTGCAGTAGTAGTACACGCTCAGGCTGGACCTACGAGAGGTAGTTTCCTTAGGACAGCATCTGGAGATGCTCGCAAAATGTCCTCCTTCTTTACCTTAGACCAGGTGTCCAAACCTTTTTCACTTTAACTTTTTTTGAAACTAAACGGGGCAGAGGGCCACAAACAACTTGACAATGTCGAATTTGTTGAATGACAAAGTGAATCATTCGAACTTTTGCATGCGTGTTGAATGGACGATTTTTTGGCCCAAATCTGAGTCTCATTTCCTCGTGGACTGTCCATTAGTCCTGCCACGTGTCAATCATAAAACGCACCTACCGCTCACCTGCAGCCGCGTGCGGCTTGTCCCCAGGAGAGCAGCACGTTTCCCTATGTCTAAGCGCATGGATCTATCATAATATCGTTCCCTCAGTGTAAGGGACAATATTAAGACAGAGAAAGACAGTTCGAGCGGACTCAGAAGAGACGAAAATCTACGGGAGACGAGAGATGCGATGCGTTCCGTCGCGCTAATAAACAAACGCATGTGTCTTTTTTGTGCGTCTGCACAAAATAATTTCTTCACACTAGCCTCAGAAAGTAGTGCCATTATTCAACTCTAAAGGTGTGATTCTTGTCAGTCGAAAGGACTTTAAGCCATAAGCCAATCCAAAACAAATAATGGTAAATTAAACATTTGTGGATTTCTGTTTGGATATATCCTTCACAAACTACATCTCCCATAGGGTTAGGCACGTGCCCACCATCTGAGATTATGATTACACATAATAACAGGTTTCTGTTTCACTTAACTGAAGTGTGTACATATATATATATATATATATACATGTGTATATATCTCCAGTGCAGTGCTTTTCAGAGATTGAGAACTATTTCATGGTACATGGGTTGTTTCTGGTTCCCACTCCAAATTATAGCATTATGCTAACTTTTCTTTATCTTCAAGAACAATCTGTGCACATACTTTGTGTGCTAGTGTAATTTCTTTGTTGACCTGCTTTTGGAAGAAGAAAAGGCTGTGCAGAATGAAACGGCTCACTTAGCCATCTTATCAGTCCATCTCTCTTCAGACATGCAACATGTTCCATGTCTGATGCAGGCTCGAATTTCACTGTAGAGTTCAAAACCTCTGTGCTTGACTCTTGTCCACTGTAGCTCATGTTTGAGAAGCGTCTTGGTGGTGAATCACGGTAGTATCAAGTCTGTGTAGACCACCTGTTCTCACAAGTCTGATGTCTCTGAGTCCATGTTCACACGGAGCAGGTGCGCCCTCAGTCCTGTCCAATGGAAGAAGAACATGTCAGATTTAGAATGTTAAAAAGGAGCCGGATTCTATCATGCTGCTGTACACAAACGGTGTCATATTTCCCTTTTTGTTAAGAACTTAACTTTTGTAATGGCAGAAAATGGGTCATGTCATGTCATTCTAATGTTGTTTTAGGCCATGACATGTCACGGAATTAATATCTTTGTTGTTCTCCTGTGTGCAGATGGGATAAGAATATGATTATACTGAATATCTACTGTCCGGCGCCTCTTAATCATCAATTAATGCGTCAGGACCGGATTCGGTGTGGAAATGGTCTTTGATTAAACCTCTGAAGAGATGGCTGGAACCGTCACATACGTGATAGTCTGGTCTATCTCTTTTTGAGCTGATTTGGGTTGTGATTATGTTATGTTTGTTACCACCTATAAAAGGTGTACTTTGTAAATTGTAAAGTTAGGTAGGGACAGAACGAACTTGTCTTAGGGAGAGAGAGGGTGTTTATCCACTGTGCACGTGAATAAACTTCCACCTTTTGAGAGAGACCGAGAGACTCTGTTTCTGCTTCAAGTTATTGCCTGGTTACTCTTTACTTGATCATTGTTTACAGGAAACTGCCGTAACACTTCTTAATTGAAAATGTTAATAAAAAGGCATTTACTCACTCACTCTGTGGTTTAGATTACTCACAACATAACACACCAACAGCAAATTCACAGTCAAAGACAGTGCCAACACTGAATATATGACACCGTCATGGGCCACTGGAAGAACATGAATTAATTTATTAGTCAAATGTTTATGAGAACAAAATGGTCAAATACCAAAGTAATATACCATTGTTTGTTTGTTTATTGTACTCTTTCTGATTCCTGTGTGTTCCTGTGAGGACAACAGAAAAAAACAATACAGAAAAAGAAATTAATACAGAAACAAAGATGCTTAAGTTCATAATAGGCCTTTGATTATGCATATATTATGCTTTATTAGCATATAACTGGTCACTGCGTGCCTGTGATTTCTTTGATCAGAGACCTCTCTCTGTCTGAATGGGGGACACCCTGGGGTGCCCAGGATGCCCCCGCCCTGCCGAGTATTGATCTTTGCAATGCTGTGCAATCCTTTTTTATGTGCTGTGGCCATTTGCCTTCTCTGTAAATCTATAAAATGACTCTGGATCCTTTTGGCAGGACCAGATCTGTGTCACTGATCACTGATTGTACAGCAGAGGTTAAAGACCCACTTTTGAGAAAAGACAACTCTGTTCTATCTTTACTTTATTTCTTGATAATAGTTTGAAGAGATATTCCATAACAATTGTTACTGCAAATAGAAGCAGCTTCAGCAGTAACAGCAGCCTCATGGCAGCAGAAGCAACTTCAGCAGTAACAGCAGCCTCATGGCAGCAGAAGCAGCTTCAGCAGGAACAGCAGCCTCATGGCAGCAGAAGCAGCTTCAGCAGGAACAGCAGCCTCATGGCAGCAGAAGCAGCTTCAGCAGGAACAGCAGCCTCATGGCAGCAGAAGCAGCTTCAGCAGTAACAGCAGCCTCATGGCAGCAGAAGCAGCTTCAGCAGGAACAGCAGCCTCATGGCAGCAGAAGCAGCTTCAGCAGGAACAGCAGCCTCATGGCAGCAGAAGCAGCTTCAGCAGTAACAGCAGCCTCATGGCAGCAGAAGCAGCTTCAGCAGTAACAGCAGCCTCATGGCAGCAGAAGCAGCTTCAGCAGGAACAGCAGCCTCATGACAGGAGAAGCAGCTTCAGCAGGAACAGCAACCTCATGGCAGCAGAAGCAGCTTCAGCAGGAACAGCAGCCTCATGGCAGCAGAAGCAGCTTCAGCAGTAACAGCAGCCTCATGGCAGCAGAAGCAGCTTCTTAAGCAGTAACAGCAGCCTCATGGCAGCAGAAGCAGCTTCTTAAGCAGTAACAGCAGCCTCATGGCAGCAGAAGCAGCTTCAGCAGTAACAGCAGCCTCATGACAGGAGAAGCAGCTTCAGCAGGAACAGCAACCTCATGGCAGCAGAAGCAGCTTCAGCAGTAACAGCAGCCTCATGGCAGCAGAAGCAGCTTCAGCAGGAACAGCAGCCTCATGGCAGCAGAAGCAGCTTCAGCAGTAACAGCAGCCTCATGGCAGCAGAAGCAGCTTCAGCAGTAACAGCAGCCTCATGGCAGCAGAAGCAGCTTCAGCAGTAACAGCAGCCTCATGGCAGCAGAAGCAGCTTCAGCAGTAACAGCAGCCTCATGGCAGCAGAAGCAGCTTCAGCAGTAACAGCAGCCTCATGGCAGCAGAAGCAGCTTCAGCAGTAACAGCAGCCTCATGGCAGCAGAAGCAGCTTCAGCAGTAACAGCAGCCTCATGGCAGCAGAAGCAGCAGAAGCAGGAACAGCAGCCTCATGGCAGCAGAAGCAGCTTCAGCAGGAACAGCAGCCTCATGGCAGCAGAAGCAGCTTCAGCAGTAACAGCAGCCTCATGACAGGAGAAGCAGCTTCAGCAGTAACAGCAGCCTCATGGCAGCAGAAGCAGCTTAAGCAGGAACAGCAGCCTCATGGCAGCAGAAGCAGCTTCTTAAGCAGTAACAGCAGCCTCATGGCAGCAGAAGCAGCTTCAGCAGTAACAGCAGCCTCATGACAGGAGAAGCAGCTTCAGCAGTAACAGCAGCCTCATGACAGGAGAAGCAGCTTCAGCAGTAACAGCAGCCTCATGGCAGCAGAAGCAGCTTCAGCAGTAACAGCAGCCTCATGGCAGCAGAAGCAGCTTCAGCAGTAACAGCAGCCTCATGGCAGCAGAAGCAGCTTCAGCAGTAACAGCAGCCTCATGGCAGCAGAAGCAGCTTCAGCAGGAACAGCAGCCTCATGGCAGCAGAAGCAGCTTCAGCAGTAACAGCAGCCTCATGGCAGCAGAAGCAGCTTCAGCAGGAACAGCAGCCTCATGGCAGCAGAAGCAGCTTCAGCAGGAACAGCAGCCACATGTTTATATAACAAAAATACTAAAGTATTTCTGTTATATAAAGATTAAAAAAAAACATGTTTTGTTCATAGTATACAGTATAATCTAAAACGACTTATTACAAGAAACAAATACATTAACTTCATGTTCAAACACTACACGTTTTAACCTGGAGTCTGATTTTTTTGAATAATTACAAGTGCAGAGCTGTGGACGGAGATAGGGGGTAAGTGAAGATTGACATTTTCTGAGGACAATGCAGGATTACTCAAACATGTATGTCCTATTTAAAATACAACTTTGATTTTACATAACATGTCCCCTTTGATTTAATACATACATCTTTCAGTGGCTAATAGAAACATCCTGTGTTTGTCGTGCTGGAAATATGTAATAATTCATCATCACTGCAATACCTAAATGCAGAAAGAATTGGCATTTAATTCATCTAATAAGAGGCAGTTGGCTCAAAGTTATTATTATCATATACCTGAACACGTGCAATACTGACTGACTTAACCATGTGCAATACCGTCATATTCATGTCCAATTACTGTCGTACTTGCACGCAATTAATGTCATATTCATGTGCATATAACTGATGAAAATAAGAGTGTTTACTTTACCATTATTATTAGTATTATTTGTCTTATGCCAGCTATTTTTATAATTATTATTTTATCTTTTATCTATCTTATTTATTTTTTCTTCCCTCCATTCCCTATTAAAGGCGCAATGGACGATTTTTCCTGCGATTTGAGAACTCAGGCGGAAGACACACACGTGCGTTTGTTTATCAGCGCGACGGATCGCATCACATCTCTCGTCTCCCGTAGATTTCCGTCTCTTATGAGACAGCCCGAACTGTCTTTCTCCATCCTAATTTTGTCCCGTACACTGAGGGAACTATATTATGATAGATCAATGCGCTTAGACCAAAATTTCCCCATGTGTGGACAATAAAGGCATATCTTATCTTACCTGCAGCTGTTGTGGGGGGGTAGGTGGGCGATGCTGCCACTGTGGGGGGGCTGGGGGCCGATGCTGCCACTGTGGGGGGGCTGGGGGCCGATGCTGCCACTGTGGGGGGGCTGGGGGCCGATACTGCCACTGTGGGGGGGCTGGGGGCCGATGCTGCCACTGTGGGGGGGCAGGTGGGCATGTATGTAGCGGTTGATTTGACTGCTGTTATTTTAGGTTTCACTGTTGTTTCCGGTCGCTCTGCTGTTGGTAATGCAGTTGCAGTTAGTATCATATCTAAAATTACACATATATCCGTTGGTAACATAGGCAAATGTCAGCCGCATGTTTGCTCTACCGCAGACGCCCCATTTACATGATCAATAGTGTAGACATTTTATAGCAAAGTAAGCACTGTATTTTCCGGACTATAAGTCGCACCTTTTTTTCATGGTTTTGGGAGCGACTTATACTTATATCTATACTTATATACTTATACTCCGGACTTGCAGTACAGACCAAAAGTTTGGACACACACCGCAGAGTGAAGGGTCAACAAGTGCTGAGCATCTCTGGAACTCTTCAAGACTGATGAAGAGCATTTCAGGTGACGACCTCTTGAAGCTCATCAAGAGAATGCCAAGAGTGTGTGAAGCAGTAATCAAAGCTAAAGGTGGCTAAGAACCTAGAATATAAGAGATATTTTCAGTTGTTTCACACTTTTTTTTTTAAGTATAGAATTACAGATGTGTTAATTCATAGTTTTGATGCCTTCAGTGTGAATCTACAATTTTCATAGTCATGAAACTAAAGAAAACTCTTTGAATGAGAAGGTGTGTCCAAACTTTTGTCCTGTACTGTATATGTGATATTATTTGTTATTTTCACACTTGCAACCACATTTCATAATCCTGTGCGACTTATATGTATATGTTTTTTTCTTCTCTATTATGCATTTTTTGGCTGGTGTGACTTTTAGACCAGAAAATACAGTGTGTATATATATATATATATATATATATATATATATAATTATTATTTTATTTGTTTAACAGCTCACAGATGAAGTATTTAGTTCAGTCTAAGGTGAAAGTGGTAGGTGGTGTACTTACCAAATCTCAAATACAAATCGACAACAACGTCTAACAAAACAGAAAAGGAGAAAAGTTTATATATTTCAATAAATGTTACTTACATCCTGTCAGTTATTAGCTTAAAGGCGCAATGGACGATTTTTCGGCAATTTGAGAACGCAGGCGGAAGTGCGCATGCCACTCCCCCGTGTGGACTGATACAACACACACGTGCCTTTGTTTATTAGTGCGACGGATCGCATCTCATCTCTCGTCTCCCGTAGATTTCCGTCTCTTATGAGTCAGCTCGAACAGTCTATCTCCGTCTTAATTTTGTCCCATACACTGAGGGAACTATATTATGATAGATCAATGCGCTTAGACACGCGGAACCGTGCTGCTCTCGGGGGACGAGCCACACGCGGCTGCAGGTGAGCGGTAGGTGCGTTTTATGATTGATACGTGCCAGGACTAATCGGCAGTCCACGCCACGAGGAAATAAGACTCAAATTTGGGCCAAAAAAATCGTCCATTAAACCTTTAACAAATCAAATGCCTTTTTCAAAAGTCTTCGATTTAACTTTGTCTGATGGGAGTTTCCACATGTAGTTAGTGCCATAGAAGTGGTGTAAATCAACTAATCAATGTGAAAACTCACCCAGTAGAGTATTATGTATTCAGATTGTAATGAGGATGTTAGATAGAGGCACTCACCATGTGAACAAGCTGTAAAAAAACAAAAACTTCTGGTTATACTATATAATATTACACATTTGTGTGTAGTATAATTTTATATTACCATCAGTGGTTTGATCAATGGCTTTGGCCACTAAGCATACAAGGTCCGAAAACGTCACACTTTGTGGGAGCTTTTTTCCACACTTTTTTCCCCACGTATTTTTAATATTCTGTTGGTGCAAAACATAAAAACATAATAAAACATGACATGGCCTAATACGAAGTCTTTTAAAAAAGTAAATAACTAGCGCGCACAAGTTTGTAAAATGCCAAATTAGCCGGGTTTCCCCTCCGTGTCTGGCTCTGCTCCAGCCCTTCAGAGTGGTGTTTACTGCCACCTGCAGATGTATTTTACTGTGTATCATGTTTGATATCCCTGCAACCGTACGATTAGCAGTCATGCGTTCATCGTGAGCAGGTGATTGCAGCTCGTTACCCCCGTACACTGCATGACACAGACACACGGAACAATTTTTATATTGTTGTGCGACTAAAATTCACATCAAAACCAGCCCAAAAATGGCAGTGTAAGCCCAGTTTAAGGATTTACAAACTTGTGCTTGTTAATATCTCATGAGCATGAGAAACATCCCTTAAAAGGGCTCAGTAAAATGTATATAATGTCATATTATTGTATGACATTTATTAAAACATACATTAGGGTCAATGTCCATGCAGTCACGTAACACATGATCCACCTTTCTCTTTTTATTCATCTCAAGTAAAGTGCAAATCATCATATCCTGTAACAGAACAAATAGTCACAAGTCATCAAACACCAGGTCTAAATGGGCCTAAACGGGCCTTTTATACAATATTACTTTCACCACAACAGTGAGTTTACCTTTAAATTTGAAGCATTTACAAGTGGAATTAATTCTGTTAAGTTTTCAAGACTGAAATTCAAGACCTTGGAAAGCAGAGATAAAGGAAATATTATAATGCAGACAAATTTATAAACACAATATACATCAACTGCAGAATGACACTTACAAATGCATTGACGGATGTAAAGTATTCATCACAATGAGCCTTGGTCAGGTGAACGCTGCACAAAAACAACTGGAGAACAAAAGTCACTATTTCACCATTTGCCTGTTTTGTTGTTGTTGTTGTTGTTGTTTTATGGCGGTTGGCATTCAAAATCTGCATTACCGCCAGACTTTATTCCTCAGACTTTTCGTAGTCCTCAGACTCTGTCGTAGTCCGTAAAAGTACTCCTTCCATTGCTTTGGTGTTACAAAGCCCATGAGGTCATGATATGTCTTTGTGACTAGAATAGTTGTTGTTTCAGAGACCAAAGTCTAAGGAATAAAGTCTGGCGGTAATGCAACACTCGGATGTCAACCGCCATAAAACAACAACAACAACAACAACCGGCTTTATTTCAGGGAGACTCTTCTTCATCTTCCTCTCCTTCTTTGACGTTCGGTGCTTCCACCGTACAGCTTTAGGCTTCATTCTATAGGCTTTAATATTTCCACTGATGTCGCCGCTTGGTAGCCGTGCGTCTACGAGACTGGGCGAGGACAGGAGACCACCCCCACCCCCATCTCGTCACTCTGATCACTCTGACTCCCCAAAAGCAGACCCCCATCACTCCGACTCCCATTTAGCGCCTTTAGCCTGTTTTCTATATCTGCCCAATCAAGCTCCTTTGTTCCAAGGAATCTCCCTGCAGCTTTAGCAATGATCCTGATCCTTTCAGTTCTGCTTTGAGCCTGAGCAGCACAGTTTACAACATCCACCATAAAGAGTACAAAATCCTCTATCCACAACCAGGGTATTCTCATTAATTCTGGAACCTGCACACTTGGGACCTCCACTCTTGAAACCTTCACACTTCTTGGGAGCCACGCTGGCCTTTCTCATTTCGCCCTGGCTGGGAGCAGCGCTGGCTCCTCTCTCTGTATTTACTCTAAACTCGTTACTTGAAACTTTCTTGACTGCATCTGCATAGGATATACCTTGAGAGACCTTTATTTTCTGCACCTCAGCAGCTCTTTTGCTAAACCTGCATCCCCCGTAGGCAGAGCTATGTTCTTCCCCACAGTTACAGCACTTCAGTTTTGCTCCCACGTCACACTTCCCATACTCGTGATCTCCTGCACATTTACCACATCTTTGCCTCCCTCTACAGACCGCTGCAATATGCCCAAAGCGCTGGCACTTAAAGCAACGCAGGGGCGGTGGAACATATGGCCTAACGTCATGGCACATGAACCCAATGAACACCTTACTAGGCAGGCACCTCCCTTCAAGTGTTACCATTACCGACAAGCTGTCACATCTTACCCCAGACCGGGTCACCTTCAACCGCCTAGCGTCCACCACCTTAGCTCCAGTCAAATTCTCCTTAACTTCATCCACAGATGTCGCCGTAGGGACACCTACGATAACTCCTCTAACCGTGTTTCAGCATCAGACACAAGAATGTCCTTTCCACCCAGACGTTTAGTTCCAATCGCCTTCCGTTGCTGAGCCGCGTCCTTGCACACGACCAGCAGCGAGCCATCTCTAAGGACACTCGCACTCTTGATCACTCCCACAGCTACAGTTAGGCTCTTTGACAATGCCACTGAATTCCACTCCTTAAAGGATGCACTATCCTGTGCAAGCTTTATGATCACCTTACAGCCTCTGCTCTCACTCCGGATATCAATAGCTTCAGCCTCATCCTGCTGCTCATTCCCAGAACCCTCGGACGAGCTAAGGGACTTTTTATGTTTCCGGGCACGTGCAGCCAGAAAAGGCTGCTCCTCCACGCCGTCCAGAACGTCTTCGACCACCGATCCACTCTCCTCCGCCATCTCCCGTCTCTCCCAGACCGGGTCACCTTGGTGTTGTTGTTGTTGTTGTTGTTTTATGGCAGTAGGCATCCGAGTGTTGCATTACCGCCAGACTTTATTCTTCAGACTTGTTGTTGTTGTTGTTTTATGGCGGTTGGCATCCAATTGTTGCATTACCGCCAGACTTTATTCCTCAGACTTTTCGTAGTCCTCAGACTGTCGTAGTCCGTAAAAGTACTCCTTCCATTGCTTTGGTGTTACAAAGCCCATGAGATTCTTCAGACTTGTTGTCTTCATGTTGTTGTTGTTGTTGTTGTTTTATGGCGGTTGGCATCCAATTGTTGCATTACCGCCAGACTTTATTCCTCAGACTTTTCGTAGTTGTTGTTGTTGTTGTTGTTGTTTTATGGCGGTTGGCATCCAATTGTTGCATTACCGCCAGACTTTATTCCTCAGACTTTTCGTAGTCCTCAGACTCTGTCGTAGTCCGTAAAAGTACTCCTTCCATTGCTTTGGTGTTACAAAGCCCATGAGGTCATGATATGTCTTTGTGACTAGAATAGTTGTTGTTTCAGAGACCAACCGGCTTTATTCCAGGGAGACTCCTCTTCATCTTCCTCTCCCTCCCCGACGCTCGGTGCCTCCACCGCACAGCTTCACTCTTTAGGCTTCATTCTATAGGCTTTAATATTTCCACTGATGTCGCTGCTTGGTAGCCGTGCGTCTACGAGACTGGGCGAGGACAGGAGACCACCCCCACCCCCATCTCGTCACTCTGATCACTCTGACTCCCCAAAAGCAGACCCCCATCACTCCGACTCCCATTTAGCGCCTTTAGCCTGTTTTCTATATCTGCCCAATCAAGCTCCTTTGTTCCAAGGAGTCTCCCTGCAGCTTTAGCAATGATCCTGATCCTTTCAGTTCTGCTTTGAGTCTGAGCAGCACAGTTTACAACATCCACCATAAAGAGTACAAAATCCTCTCTATCCACAACCAGGGTATTCTCATTAATTCTGGAACCTGCACACTTGGGACCTCCACTCTTGAAACCTTCACACTTCTTGGGAGCCACGCTGGCCTTTCTCATTTCGCCCTGGCTGGGAGCAGCGCTGGCTCCTCTCTCTGTATTTACTCTAAACTCGTTACTTGAAACTTTCTTGACTGCATCTGCATAGGATATACCTTGAGAGACCTTTATTTTCTGCACCTCAGCAGCTCTTTTGCTAAACCTGCATCCCCCGTAGGCAGAGCTATGTTCTTCCCCACAGTTACAGCACTTCAGTTTTGCTCCCACGTCACACTTCCCATACTCGTGATCTCCTGCACATTTACCACATCTTTGCCTCCCTCTACAGACCGCTGCAATATGCCCAAAGCGCTGGAACTTAAAGCAACGCAGGGGCGGTGGAACATATGGCCTAACGTCATGGCACATGAACCCAATGAACACCTTACTAGGCAGGCACCTCCCTTCAAGTGTTACCATTACCGACAAGCTGTCACATCTTACCCCAGACCGGGTCACCTTCAACCGCCTAGCGTCCACCACCGTAGCTCCAGTCAAATTCTCCTTAACTTCATCCACAGACGTCGCCGTAGGGACACCTACGATAACTCCTCTGACCGTGTTTCTTTCAGCATCAGACACAAGAATGTCCTTTCCACCCAGACGTTTAGTTCCAATCGCCTTCCGTTGCTGAGCCGCGTCCTTGCACACGACCAGCAGCGAGCCATCTCTAAGGACACTCGCACTCTTGATCACTCCCACAGCTACAGTTAGGCTCTTTGACAATGCCACTGAATTCCACTCCTTAAAGGATGCACTATCTTGTGCAAGCTTTACGATCACCTTACAGTCTCTGCTCTCACTCCGGATATCAATAGCTTCAGCCTCATCCTGCTGCTCATTCCCAGAACCCTCGGACGAGCTAAGGGACTTTTTACGTTTCCGGGCACGTGCAGCCAGAAAAGGCTGCTCCTCCACGCCGTCCAGAACGTCTTCGACCACCGATCCACTCTCCTCCGCCATCTCCTGTCTCTCCAGACCGTAGTCCTCAGACTCTGTCGTAGTCCGTAAAAGTACTCCTTCCATTGCTTTGGTGTTACAAAGCCCATGAGGTCACGATATGTCTTTGTGACTAGAATAGTTGTTGTTGTTTCAGAGACCGACCGGCTTTATTCCAGGGAGACTCTTCTTCATCTTCCTCTCCTTCTTTGACGTTCGGTGCTTCCACCGTACAGCTTTATTCTTTAGGCTTCATTCTATAGGCTTTAATATTTCCACTGATGTCGCCGCTTGGTAGCCGTGCGTCTACGAGACTGGGCGAGGACAGGAGACCACCCCCACCCCCATCTCGTCACTCTGATCACTCTGACTCCCCAAAAGCAGACCCCCATCACTCCGACTCCCATTTAGCGCCTTTAGCCTGTTTTCTATATCTGCCCAATCAAGCTCCTTTGTTCCAAGGAATCTCCCTGCAGCTTTAGCAATGATCCTGATCCTTTCAGTTCTGCTTTGAGTCTGAGCAGCACAGTTTACAACATCCACCATAAAGAGTACAAAATCCTCTATCCACAACCAGGGTATTCTCATTAATTCTGGAACCTGCACACTTGGGACCTCCACTCTTGAAACCTTCACACTTCTTGGGAGCCACGCTGGCCTTTCTCATTTCACCCTGGCTGGGAGCAGCGCTGGCTCCTCTCTCTGTATTTACTCTAAACTCGTTACTTGAAACTTTCTTGACTGCATCTGCATAGGATATACCTTGAGAGACCTTTATTTTATGCACCTCAGCAGCTCCTCTGCTAAACCTGCATCCCCCGCAGGCAGAGCTATGTTCTTCCCCACAGTTACAGCACTTCAGTTTTGCTCCCTATATAGCATTATAGCATTAACAGGACTCCTCTTAACGCTGGCATAAAGAGGCTGGATAGCATAAAGAGGCTGGATGGCATAAAGAGGCTGGATGGCATAAAGAGGCTGGATGGCATAAAGAGGCTGGATGGCATAAAGAGGCTGGATGGCATAAAGAGGCTGGATGGCATAAAGAGGCTGGATGGCATAAAGAGACGGGTCTAGGGATCCTGAGAGTGGGCGTACTGGCGCCGCTTATTTTGTGCCTGACCTGGGGCTGGCGGTCAAGAAGAGGTTGACAGATCGCCTTTCTGTTTTCACGTCGGAACTCATAGCGATACGGTTGGCATTGGAATGGGCGGAATCTGCTTTGCAGTGTTGCGGCATTGTGGTGGCCTCTGACAGCCTTTCTGCATTGCAAAGCATTAAATCTGGGAAATCGGATTGCAGACAGGATGTGTTGAATGGCATCTTCTGTCTGATGCTCTCCCTGTCCAGGAAGGATGTGAGGGTTTCCTTCATTTGGGTCCCTGCGCATGTGGGGGTGGATGGTAACGAAATGGCTGATACACATTGATGTGGCGGTTGAGTTAAGCAAATCTGAAATCAAGCCCGTTATCAAGAGTCATGTGGTCGGCCTTTGGCAGGAATTTTGGAGCCACTGTGTTACTGGACGGCATCTCTATCACATTCAGGGTAGTGTGGGTCCTTGCGGGTCTATGGGCAGGAACGCGTGGGAGGAAAGGGCATTCGCCCGCATGAGGATTGGCCATTCTGGACTCAATTGGTCACTGAGTAGGATAGGCAAACATCCGACCGGTCTGTGTGGTCACTGTCGGGTGCCAGAGACTGTCGAGCATGTGCTGATTTGCTGTGAAGCTTATGATAGAGAAAGGGCCGGGTTGGCCTTGTGGTTTCGGAATAATGGGCGGGAGTTCAATCTGCGGAACGTTCTGGCGATCCAGTCACAGGGTTTGTGTCAGGCTGTGGTTACTTACTTATGTAGCACAGGGCTGGGTAAACGTTTATAGAGGTGGGGGGTGTTGGAGACTGAGCCGAGGATGAGGAGCAAGAGGATGTTCTAACGCGCTTTGACTTCATGGGCCAAGAAACGACAGAGTGATGGAAGAAGGACTTCTAAAGGATAAAACGACAAAGACGTCCCATGACCTCATGGGCTTTGTAAAACAACAAAGACGTCCCATGACCTCATGGGCTTTGTACTTCCAAAGCAATGGAATAAGAATTTCTAAGGACTACGACTTAAAGCAACGCAGGGGCGGTGGAACATATGGCCTAACGTCATGGCACATGAACCCAGTGAACACCTTACTAGGCAGGCACCTCCCTTCAAGTGTTACCATTACCGACAATAACAGGGACATCTCATGACCTCTTGGGCTTTGTCAAAGCACTGGAAGTCAAAGCACTGGAAGAAGAACTGTTAGGACTACGACACAGTCTAAGGAATAAAGTCTGGCGGTAATGCAACACTCGGATGCCAACCGCCATAAAACAACAACAACAACAACAACAACAAGGACTACGACAAAGTCTGAGGGGAGGAAGAACTTCTATAGGATACAATGACAAAGGCATCTCATGACCTCTTGGGTTTTGTCAAAGCACTGGAGGTCAAAGCACTGGAAGAAGAACTTTTAGAACTACGACAAAGTCTGGGGAATAAAGTCTGGCGGTAATGCAACACTCGGATGCCAACCGCCATAAAACAACAACAACAACAACAGGACTACGACAAAGTCTGGGGAATAAAGTCTGGCGGTAATGCAACACTCGGATGCCAACCGCCATAAAACAACAACAACAACAACAACGGACTACGACAGAGTCTGAGGACTACGAAAAGTCTGAGGAATAAAGTCTGGCGGTAATGCAACAATTGGATGCCAACCGCCATAAAACAACAACAACAACAACAAGAGGCTGGATGGTGCCAGTACATATACGGTCAGTGTGTTTGAAACTATGACTCATAACTGTGGAATTCATGTGTGGGAGATATTGTCCTGGCCTCATACAGGCAATGAAAGACATGAGCAACAACATTGTTTGATTTCCCGTTTTTCATGTGGTTTTTTTAATACAATATATAAAATAAAAAAGCGTAGAGCTCGCCTTCATCACTGGGGTACCCGGATTAAACCCACACTAAACCCAGACTAGACTAAACTGCTCGACATTCCGGGAACACGTCTCTGTTTGCAAACTCGACCATGCAGCAGCAGAGCCATGGGAACCGAACCACACTGTGTATATATATGTGGTGTGTATATATATATGTGGTGTGTATATATATGTGGTGTGTATATATATATATATATATATATATATATATATGGTGTGTGTATATATATGTGGTGTGTATATATATATATATGGTGTGTATATATACATGGTGTGTATATATATATATATGTGGTGTGTATATATACATGGTGTGTATATATACACGGTGTGTATATATATATATATATATATATATATATATATATATATATATGGTGTGTATATATATGGTGTGTATATCCTTGTGCCAATTTAACCAGACTAAAACTCAAGCCAAAGGTGGAACTGAATTTAGACGCAGCCAATCTTTGCCGAGCCATTTTTTGTAAATCTATTTTAATAGCTATTATAACAGATTCAAGTTTTGTTAATAACAGTTTTTGGTTTTGTTTATAAGAGTTCTTCTATTAAGAGTGTTTTTTTTTTTTTTTTTAACTTCCTATAAGTTATCGGTCCTTTCCCTCTGTATCTACTGTGTGGACAATAAAGGATTATCTTATCTTATCTTAAATCTCATCTTGACTCATTCTGATAAACCCAATCTTGTGTTTCCACCCTTGACATCTGCTATTTGCTGGATATAATCTTTACTTTGCCCTTCATGCTTGGAAAAGGGGGCTTGATCTCAATGGGTTCTTACCAGGTTAAATAAAGGGTAATAAATCGATACATAAATAAATAGAGCAACATTGATCTTTGATCCTTTGAAGTCCAAACTACTACATTAAGGAACACTTACACAAAGAAACTGCAGGGTGTGTCTCTTCCATGATACCATGCTGCTACTGATTCTACAGTGACAAGATCAGAGGAAAGCATTTACCATCTACATCAGCAAAAACAGTAAATATGGAACAACATTGATTCATATCCCAACATAATGAAGAAATTGAAGCGAGACAAATTGCTAAGGAATATATTATTATAAATTCCTTCTGTTACGACTGCTCCGGCCCAGTTAGTTTTGGATGAATAGGCCACAAAGACTAAAAGTTATTGAAGATAAAAACATATTTTTGCCCAAATATTTCTTATAAAAAATTGAAAATGCATATTCAGAAGAGTTAACTTGCCGTACCCGATAATCCTTATTACATAGAACTATTTTGGATTAGTCTGGGGTGAATAAATCACAAAGCCTAAAAGTTATTGAACAAAAACCCATATTTTTGAAAAAATATTTGTTGCAAATGTATATTCAGAGAACTTAAATTGCCGTACCCAATCCTAATCATCAATTAGAACATTTTGGATTAGTTTGGAGTGAATGAGTGACAAAGCCTAAATATTATTGAACTTAATATTTAAAACGCATATTCAGAAAAAAATAATTGCCGTACCCAATAATCCCCATTACATAGAATCATTCTGGATGAGTTTGAGGTAAATAGGTCACAAAGCCTAAAAGTTCTTGAAGAAAAACATTTTATTTTGCCAAATTTCTTTAAAATAATGAATTGAAATTGCATATTCAGAAAAAATCTATTGCCGCACTTGATAATCTTCATTACATGGAATTAATCTTGATTAGTTTGGGGTGCATGGGTCACAAAGCCTATAAATAGTTTGTTGACGGTCCCTAGAGCCTGCGCGGAGCATTTACCGACTCAACAAGCGAACACACGCCGCGTAACGTGCGTCTAAAGCGGCGTGATCACGTCGTGTCTGAGCGAATAATGTAGAATAACCAACATCCAAACCACTTCACCGCGGTGTTGATCACTATAAAGCAGTTATAACAGAATGAGTGACAAACAACAGCTGCAGCAAGTACAACACCGCATTACTGTTTAGCCTGGCAAATACAGACAAATACTAATAGTGAAATTAATAAAATAGCTTTGCCTAAACCATTTAAAGTCAAATATCCTGCCAACACAGTCGAGATGGACACATAAGAACCAAAATCCAATGCCAAAAGGTCAAAGGAAAAGCCCACAGATACGACGAAGCGAAAGCACCTCAAACATGCATGCGTCACAGTCTAATGTAAATATTAAAATGAATTAGAAAATATAGTTTCAATAGCGTGAAGCACCGATGTCATGACCAAAGTATAGCGCACAACCGTTTACTGTAACTCTGAAACCCTTTTCCACTTCTTTTTTCCCAATCTTCCTGTTAGCCAATGATATACTCTATAATATACAGAATATACAGTCCGTTCCTGTGAAGACCTGATGGTAAAACACCTGCTCCACGGCCCAGACAACAGTTCAAAACGCGCTCACCGTGTTCAGGCTGCAGGACGTGACTTCTGGCTCCTCAGGAGCGCCTTCTGCTTCTGCATTTTTACTTTCGCTTTCAACCTTTCTTTAGTCCAACTGCTTTCTTTCCCCCCTGTGGCGGCGTCATCACGGACTTCCCAAAACTTCTGGCCAAAAACAAACTATAATCAAATAAAAACTAAAGACGGGAGCAATAAAAATAGCATCATAACCATTTATTTATTTAACAAAGTTTATGCAAAGAACTAGTGCAAACCTGAATAGTAAAGTGAGATAAGAACAGCAGTTTAGGAAATTACAAAACTTCAAAAATGCAGACATGTAAAATACAGATCACGACCTGCAGTTAAAAGCGTGTTAAGAGCCCAAACTGTACTGTCTGTAACACAGGTCAGTCCATCCCATAATGCGCTGTCAGGCACTGTTTGGTCACACAGTCAAGGTCTGCAGTATGAACTAGAACAGAGTAGAATAGAGTAGACTAGAAGAGGTAGTTAGAAGATGTTTTTTTATCATCATTGTGAGGCGGACGGACCTGGAATTCAACAGATTAGGGAAAACAAGTCGCTGCAAGTTTTAAAAAGTGAGCCAAGAGAAGCAAACCTTTTGAAACGCTGTGCCAACACCGTGTGATGATTGTAATAAATGAACGCAGACGCTGCAATTTTGACAACCGTCATATCTTGATAGTTGCTACGTTACTATTAAGAGATGTTTAAGACTCGGTGATCAGTAACTGCTTGTACGCATCGATTTATGAGGTTGCATTGGTAAAACGTGAGACGGGCATGAGGCATACCTTTTAGTCACACCTTGAGTAAATACAGAAAAGACAGTACATTATTACAGAAGGAAAGGCTCTCATTCCATCCTTTAAAGCGAACAGGAAGTGTAGATCTGCTTTGTACAATATATGAGATCAGATTAAAACAGTAATGTTAAAACATCAAAACAGAATAAAAAAGTATCCATGAGCCTTCCCTTTTCCTCTCGTATTGAACAAACAAACAAACACAACACAACACAACGCCACTATAATGTACATTAGCTTTCATACCTTATCTGACTCTTCATAATTCAATTTTACAACATCAAAATGGGATAAATCATTTGACAAAGAACAGACTCAGAGTCAGGAGAGGCTTTCACTTGCGTTACTTTTAAATGGTGCTGTCAGTCAAGTTATGCGCTGCCGTTGGGCTTTTGGCAGAGAACTGAACACTTACACTGAAAACACCATTGTACAAGAGCATTATTGATTCATCAGACATTGTAATCTGTCAATTCAATGGTGCATTTTGTAACATTTCTGCCAGAGGATCCTGGAATATTCAACAGTACGGTATTGTAAACGGATCTATCTTTTTGTTACTCAATTGCAGGCGTTTTGTGGAGCTTATGAACTGACTGAACTTTTGTTTTATTTGAAAAAAGCTCTTCAACAATGTCGCCTGCAGTCTGTCACATCTCCATGGAGAATAGATGGCTTTGGGCCCTCCACCTAAAAGCTTGCATAATTCCCCATAAACTAAGCACAATTTTATAACAATATCAACTACAGACTACATTTATTTACACAATGCTCTTTTGCAAAAATAATTCTATTATAGTAGTTTGCAGCTACTTTCATTTTTAGTCTTTCCCATATCGTTTAGCTACAACTTACATCAAATGAACTTATAAACATTGTACATGTAAATGCATTCTTATGAAACTATGCTTAACTGTGTTGGTAACTGGAATGTCCCATAGTAAACCTTTCATGTTTGTAATATTCCCAACAAATTCAAAATGTAGTCAAGGAATTGTATATACATAAAGCAGAGCGTTTAGATCTGTGTCGAGTCGCCCTTCGAGCCAACTGCTGTGAGCGTTACAAAAATGTATTAAATTGAAAATCTGGTATCTTAGACATACAGTGAATAAACCACCTGAGCAAACCCTTAAAACAAGCCCTGGTAGTACTTCAGCTGACGAGAGCTCAAAGCTGCTTCTTGGGCTGGGACGTCCCTCTGGATGCAGCTGTAGATTTGGGCTCAGCAGACATGAGCGTCATAATGTCCTGCAGGGCCTTGTGTATCTGAGCACCAAACCTATGAGAGTCCTGCAAGGGGAAGATGGAGACAATGAGAAGTGCATAACGTGGAACTAAAAGTGACTGAAAACTAAAAAGCAATGCATCAAAGCCATTGGCGTGGGTTAGAATAACGAAACACGCCGCGCTCGAACCCTTCACGGTCACTTACAGTCTCCTTGCACGAGTGCTTTGACGAAACATGAAAGTTGATCATGTCTTCTCCGACAATAATGTACGACACTCCGTATCCATCGTCGGCGACCTGCCAGACAAGACGGATCAGAAGGGTCCTCATAAGACCGCCAGCTCCACATGGAAAATATAATATGATTGAATCTACAAATGAACCGACTCACCGGCCCGAACCCGCCTCCCAGGGAAATGTACTCCGGGTTGTTCTTGAGGTCAAACAGCTCGATCTGCTGAATGGGGGTCTGGCTGGTGGAGAGACGCCACGGCTCTGACAAAACCTGCACAAGGAGAGTCCACAGTTACAAACAGCAGGAGAGGGTTTTCTTTCTGTCACTACTTTGAGGGTGTTTTTGACATTGCAGTTGCACAACATTTACTCTATAATAATTGCTTGTGTTGAAGGATTCGGTTTCAACAAGATCAATAACCAGATACTATTGAAAGAAGATACGTGATGGAACAAATATTGATACTGAAAAAGACTCACATGAGACTCACAAGAGCTCATTTTAATCCTGATGTGGACTTGGTTGGTCCTGACCTAGTCCATGTTTCGTTTCGGGTTTAGCCCCAGTTTTCATGCGGTAGTAAACGCAGCCTTATGTTGTTTTAGAAGACACAAAGACAAAATAAATCTTTACTTCTTTGAGGAAAGGCGAGTCCACCCCGAGGTATTTTGAGACCACGTAGAGACAGAAGAGGTGTCTGTCGATGCCGGCGCCCGTCATGGCCATTCGGTAAAGGTTCTGGTGCCCTTCCGATGCGAGCTTGAGGAGACGTCTGCACTGCTCTGCCGACTGTCAAAACAGAACATTTAGATCCAGATAGGAAATGCACAAAGTGAGAGTCATAATGTTGAATGTTCCGTTTTGACTGACCTCTCCTGCCTCCAGAGCTTTGACAAAGGCACATGTCTCATTGGAGCAGGAGCGAACCGTCTCGGTGCGTCCTTCTCTGAACAGACGAGTCATGGACGCCTCGTAAGTCAGGCAGAAACCACTGCGGTCCTGGATGTACCAAACATACATTTATTCATTCTACATTCAATAAAGTGGCTCCATGTGCCCCAACCTGCTCTGTCTATGGGTTTAGGTTCAATGATGTTCTGTGTGAGGTACGTACCCTGTAGTATGCGAGCTGCAGGCTGATCTGGATGAAGGCGTCCGGGCTAATGCGCAGTTTTTTGACCTTTCCTTTCCCAAACTCTCGGAAAGGAAAAACATGGCAGTCCACGTCATCCGCCAGGCTTTGGGCCAGAGTGAGAGACGTGCAAATCTGTGTCTGAACCTACAGAAAAGACAAGGTCAAAGTTTCAAATTTCCATTTTAATAGATGGAATCTTGGGCTTAGACTAAAGTCATAAATGGGCCAGAAGATTTTTGGAATATTCTTACAGAAACTTGAACTCAGGATTTAGAGAAGTAAAAAAAAAAAAGAGAAAAAAATTATCAATAAAACTAAATATTTATGGTTCTTTTTGGCTAAAAGTCAATTACTGACCATTTACAGAACCACTTGTTACAATGAATCAAACCCTCCACTTCACTCATACAAGTAAAACAATAAGTGCCCCTTCGGCAAACGAGGTCCCATTGACCTTGTGACACTATGATGTCATTCTTCAAGTGCACTTTGTGGGTCTCTGCTCCACGTCTTTTGTTTTTGTGTGTGTTGACCAAAAAAAGGATCATGTGTGCTCAGATGCAGCTGAATCTTCATCAAGTTGAAGATGTTTGATGCCCCAGCACCAGAGTCACACATTTAAAAATCAGGTGACATTGTTGGCTTTCGAGAAGATGGTCTCTGGCAATGGCATATTAGAAACAGATTTACAGAAGTTTACATTTTCAGATCTGCTTCAAAAAGGAACCACTTTCCTCCTGAACAATGCAAATGTAGGTTAATAAAGCACACATTGTTCAATATTCATTAATACTGGCATATGGGCAGGTCAAAGCTGTACACACACTCGTTCTATCTATAAAGGTCAAATACTGGTGTTATGCTCAAGCCATGATTCATTAAGAGAATGTTCATGGAGGACGGCATGTGAAACCCCAACTCTTTGCCACACCTACGTCCTCTGTTTTATTATTCATCTAACCAACGGATACAAAGTGCAAAACAACAGCCTTTATATTTAATATATACTTGGTACATGTATGGATCTATTTTAGTATTTCCAGCAGCATCTTTACATTAACATAAAAAAGATATGCAAGCCCAATTATTAGACAAATACTGTACTACTGCCCTATTGCACTATTCATCTCCAGGTGCAATGACTGTAGTGCATAAAGATGAAACAAAGATGACATAAAAACAACCTTCTGTTTGTAATTGTCTGGCCATTCTTCCTGTTGTAACCATTTACTTGATGCTTTCTGTCTGTTTGGGCCTGACATAATCTGACAACAATCTACATCAGCTTAGTTCATGAATATAAATATAAATACTTTTACTTAAACCATTCAAATAAATGTCCCAAGCCTTGGTTGAGCTGCATGGTGCTCAGAGACACACTGTGCGAGAAATGTGTTACAGCATTCAACACAATATGTATCAGTTTATTGCAATTTACCTCGGCTGGAATGTCCCACAGGAGCTTCTGAGGACACGGGAGACTGCGGTCCACTTCCCCCTTACAGTGCCCGTCCTCAGTGTAGCCCAACTGGAAGGCATCTGTGGCCAATGTGAACTGAGGACGCACAGACGGGCTCATCACTGATCAATCCAGTCAACTTCAGTTTGCACTCTCAAAATGCATAAATAAGAATGAGTCAGTAACAAAAAGCTCGCGTGTAAGTGTGAGCGTCGCTGCATGGGTCCGGCAAGAAAGATGTTGTGTTTACGTGTTTGGAACGACCAGGAGCTCGTGAAATGGACATAATGGCGAATATGTGAAGAGGTCATTCTGATTCGTTTTTATATGTTAGCACTGGGACTGTTGGACCAGACATGGAGGACACGGGCCAGCAGCTATTGTGACCACAGTATTCAAGAAACAATGGAGCGAGACAGTCCCGCCCACTGGAATTCTTCAACACAGACCTCTGCACTTTCCATTTAGACACACTAACCATCAGGATGTGGTAGTTTTCTTAGTAATGACTTTCTACATTCTGTGTCACAGCTTTCTCCAGTGGATTGTGTAAAACATTTGACAGAAATTGCAAACTAAACTAAACTAATAACATTTTAGGCTATAAAAGGTTTGTCTATATTGTTGCTGTGTGACGTATATGTAATAATGTGGCCGTGTTCAGTCGTACCTCCCAGAGATGAGCCACTGTGGGCGCGTCGGCCCAAGAGTGCTCTGCGTTCAGACCGTTCTTTCCGTTCTTGTAAATGACGATGGAGAAGGACTTATCGAACCACCTGACGGATTTGGAAACAATTAGTGCAATAGCAACAACTGCAAATGCTACAGTCACATTAGCAGTTCAAATAGCTCTCTGCAGTGCACACCTTTATCTCTTCAAGTCTAAAATACAAATTATATGTAGTTTATTTATGCAGCAGGAGCATCTCTGGGCTTAATGCTCCAAACTAAGGATCAAATAAATCATTATTGTATTCTTCTTTTTGTCAAATCCATGTGCCAGTTTAAAAAAAAAAAAAAAAAAAGTTATGTAACTAATTAACTAGCAACACAGACATATTAAGTAATTTATCATATATATATTTTAACATGGCAAATGTATAGTGAATGTTCTGTGGCACATGAAATATCTCAAATTAAAAGAGTAAAACACAAAATTACCTCCAAACGTAAAGTATTCAATTATAGAAGTGTTTAGATTTACATCCTGTCTTTACTATTAACTGAATTCTAACAAACAATTGAGCTACAACCTGGTACAATGCATCTCTCCTGTAAAAGTGAAAGTATATTGTGCACTGTCCCTGTCTCTTTAATGAAAACAAATATTTTGACTTTGTGCGTTGACACAAATACAACGTTTTCTCTTGTTACTTTCCCGTTTAGTTCCAGAATGTCTTTTGTTTTGTTACTTCCCACATCGTCTGACTGGAGAGTGTCAATACTTAAATAAACCTTTATCCCGGCCTAGATTGTAAAGAAGTAAAGACAAACTGAGATACTTCGGGATACTAAAATGATATCTAAAAGTGAGACCTGATGTCCTCTGTGCATGGTCACCTGTCGTAACATTTGCCGTGCAGGAGAGACTTGGCGTAGCGGTCCAGGTTGCCGGCCGGGTCCTCTCCTCTCATGCCTTGCTCCTCGTCATCCAAAGTGACGAAGAACGCCGCCCTCTCGATGACGTCCAGTGAGCGCTTGTTAATGCCAGAACTGAAGTATTGCTTTCTCATCTGATGCCAAGGGAGTCTAGTAGGAAGAAACATATAAAACACAATATTACAAATGTTCTGTCTTGTCCTTTTTTTTTTGTCCGTTTGGCTGCATTTTCGCATTTTCTCATTGGATTTTAACCACACCACATTTACTTGCGGTTTACGTGTTTGCCTGGACTGAGGATGATTACAGCTGTTCATGTCTGTTTTGGCTTCAACAGACTGTGACATGGATTTACACACAGTGTAAGACTTTGTCTTTTTGGGTGGATATAAAGGCAACTCTGGACCTTCTGTTCTTCTTTATCCTCAGCTGAAACACTGTGCTTTGTTCGGTGCGTGGTGCACATCTGCCCTGTTACGTCTGAGCTGTGGATGTATTTTCTCATTGAATCATTTAAAGCCAAGGCAAAACTCCCGTCTGCTGCAGACTGGAGCCGAGTCTCAGTGAAAGTTTTTTTTAAAAGGCAGAAGGTGTGAAAACATGAACTAGTTCATCATTAAACAGTTACAATGTAAATCATTATATTAAGCTTCTATGGACATAAAACAGCCATATCCATACCAAATCCAACTTTGTGTTTTTTACAGATAAAAGTCAAATAGTACTTTTAAAAATCTAATGTAAGTACATCTACATGTTTTGATTGAGGATAAAATAATTAATTATATTATATTTTTATCAGCGACGTCTTTACAGTTTTGTCCTGTGTTTAAGAACAGACATTATCGGGGACAGGATGTCATGTATGTCTATATTGACATTACCTGTCTCCAGCAGTGAGAGCGCCGAGTCTCTCCTCCCCAGGAAGTGGGGGGCTTGTGTCATCCAAAATCCTCTCAATCTGGTGCTCTATCTCGCGAGGGGTCAGCAGCCGGCCCGCGTTATACACCCAGAGACGGAAGAAGCGTCCCTTATGGTACACGGCCACATACTCGCTGTCCTGCCAATGCTGCAGCACATCTGGACATATCAGACCATGTTCAATTGTAATAAACACATTCTTCTATGGTCATGTAATCTGACCTTTTGCTTCAGTCAACAACAGTGAAAACAAATTCAGTATAGTGTGTTTCCTGAAGACATAAGCCGTGGGTTCTTACGGGGATGTAGGGGAATGGAGATGGACATTCCACGGCCAGATAACAGAAAATCTCTCTTTGAACATTGGGGGTTTTTCGTTCTCCCGGTCTCCCTCACCGCAGGGAGCCGCTGTGACTTTTTGTGATAACAGATCTTCTTCTCCCCACAGTCTTACAGGAAGACGCCCCGATGAAAACTGTTTTATGTGATTATGCCATGAATGTTTGTCCGAATCAACTCCCTACACCGCATGTTTCACCTTGTGTTACGTATTTTCCCACTGTTTAAGGTTTTATATTCCCAATGCTTGATTTTCGAGCGCCCATCACAGGTGAAAGAAGATGTAAAATGTGTCTACCTCAAGAAATAATGTGCACAAACTGCCAAAAGTGTTTAACGTGTAAATGTTAAAACAGGGTTCAATGTTTTTGCCATTATTATTTACGTTACTCCAGTTTTATTTTCTCGGTCAGGAAAATGTTAAACAGGAAGTTTTCGCAGTAGCGCCCGCCCCTTTCGCTCCCAGCATGCCCTGCGGGCCAGGTATCAAAAGGACGCTCCAGGCTAGAAACGCTCTTGTTCTACCGCTAAGGAACTATCGGATATCGACTCCGTTGCCGCCGCCGCTTCAAGGAGGTCACAGCACACCGCTCCACGCGACCCCTCGCTCCCCGGCGCAGCCTCCTCCGCTCCCCGGCGCCAAGGACCCTACAGCACGTCGCAGCCTCCTCCGCTCCACGCGACGCCTCGCTCCCCGACCGCCGCCAGCTCCACGGCCGCCGCCCACTTCACGAACCTTCGCCGCCACACCGCTCCACGCGACGCCTCACTACGGACCTCGTCCGCGGACAAGGACCAGTCGGACCGAGTCTCTACAGAACCATAAGCCGAGTCCATTGTGCGGTTCTCTTGTGGCGTGATTTGGGTAGAGCTCAGCTGTTCCTCCTCCCTTTAGCTTCTCACTTTCCCTCTTTTTGATATAGATTAGCATAGACACGTTTGGTTATCAAAGGCAAAACCCTGGTTTAACATTATCTGCATGAAATCTGCTGTTAAATCTGATATAACATCACCTGTGATTTACCTGTGCACATTTCTGCTCCGGTGTTTTTGATTGCCCTTTTGATAAATAAACTACACGAAAGAGTTATTGACTATTGTTTGTTTGAATAGACTATGTGTAAGTCCCTGAATCGTGAAACACCCTTCAGACCTTTTTAACGAGCGCGATTAAGGACTGTATCTTAGCTCTTTGGGTTTAACCCTGGTGCCCCGTCTTGTCTCGTTTCTGCTAAGAAACCTCCCTTAATCATAAACTGAATACATGTAGTTTGAGACCCTACAGGGACATTAAACTCTCTTGCATGAATTTTCTGGTCACCAACCCTAACCTAACCCATAATGGATTGCCTGACCTTAACCTACACTTTAATCCATGTTGTTGATTTAATATTGAGTTTAACATGTCCCCATGAGAGGCTGGCCCCCATATAGTTTATACCACTTCATAACATTATCCTTGGTATTTATCCAAGTATAATACCTTTCAACAATTTATGCGTAGCATATGAAAAATACCTCTCTAGGCACAAGAAAATCACGCTAAAGGCATAAAAAGTGCGTAACACACAAAGGCGCCTCAGAGATTAGGATGTTGATTTAGAGCGGTGCGTTTTGACCTTTGGCCTGGGAAACCAAGTATAAATAGTTACTTCAACATGCAAGAACAATAATGTCTATAATGACACAGCATAATACCATGGTTCAAAAGAGACATGTTATAATGTAGTCCATTTACAATAGACGTTACACAATTCATAATTTTGTCAAGAACTAACTCTTACCAGTTTCTTGTCCAGGAGTGCGTGTGGTGTTGAACATTCTTTCATATTGCGCCGCACACAGAGGGATGACTGTGCCCGGGACGCGACTCTAGAACACGAAACATGTTATTAATACAATTGTAGACAGTGCAATACAAAAAAAGATATCAAGACAATAACTTTGCTCGCATTGTGATTTGGCAGTTCATTTATGCTGGAAGTCATAGCAGCCATTATAACAGTATATCAAGCCCTTTGACATTTCACATGAGGTCAGCGTGATAATGTTGGGTTTACACTTCTGATGGGCACATTACATTGACTTCATTTCCTGGACACCGATCCTAACACAACCTTAACCTGAAAACTCAACCCTATTTTGACCCATAGCTCTGAACTTTAAACCATGTTGTTAATCTAATATTGAAGTGTTTACATTATGATAGGGAAGTGATTTTTGCCTCCATACGCCAGACTGTTCCCCCACACACTTGTTTAATGGTTGGATTATTTTTGTCAGTCATTGACCCAATCGTGGATGGTAGAGCAGTTTTAATATAAAACAGAAGAATCATCCCTTCATTCCTTTCTCCTTAACATATTACATTTCCCCCTCTAGTGCTTCAATCAACCAATACAAACTTAATTTAATATCAGGCTTTTCACACGCCGCACACACATACTTTAAAACACAAGGCTGAGGACAGATAAAGTGGTTAAAACAGAACAAAACTGTAATTCAAATGATACATTGAGGGTTTTCAATGGCTGAACTGAACCAATTCAGATAGAAAGATTCAGAATCACAAAAAAACGGATGACATAAACTGCTCCAATGATTAAGGACTGAAAAGACATCATAACTGACAAAAAATAACCGCCAAACTCAATTTGAAAATAGATAAATTCAACAAACAATGGACTAAATGGAACTCTTACTTTATGCCATAATATTCACCAGACTTTCCTTCGACACCACCTTTTTACTTTCTAATTTTATTTTTTACTTCTCTATGGTCCTGCCCAGCTTTGTTTTATTTTATTATTTTATTCAAATATATTTTTTGTGTGTGTGACTGCTTTCTCTCTTTCTTTGCATGGGTCAGTTTGTTTTATGTTTAAAATATCACTAGCAAAAGCCGTTTTTTCTCACCGGTTTGAGCTCCTCGCGGTTGACCTTGCGCCGATAGAGGAGCAGAGCGGTGATGGTGTTTCCCGCTCGGGCTGCTTGCACTGAGGTGGGCGTCACATACAAGAAGTCCTGGGAAAACAGACAACAGTAGAACGTGATATTATTATTACACAAAAAGTCAAGACTGATGTGAGACGCGTCACTTTTGAATCAGGGCGATGTTAAAACGGCTGTCGATAAATGTGCAGATATGTCACCGACGTCAATGCAATTTACCATGCCATAGTAGTTACTGTTGACCATTATAGGACCTCGGCTCCGGAGATAAACGTATTCCTCCCACCAGTCGCTCACCTTGAACATGAGAAAGAAAAATGAATACATATCCTGTAAAAACGTGACTTTTTCTGCGGTAAATTACTGATCTGACAATTAGTTATCACACTTCTGTATCTCATATCAATTACTGACAAAGCCCCATTTCCACCAGCCTCATCAGCTCACCACACTGTCCCACTCATTCATTCATTCATTTATCAATTTATGTATCTATTTCAAGGACAGTGCAAATCAATAAACATTTCGGTAAAATATCTGACTGATGGTTCAATATCTAAAGACACTGTCCACTACAAATCCGTATCCAAGCAAACCACGGATACCACCTCTGACTAATACATGCGTTCGCACATCCGGGAACTTGTGCAGTGGCAACCGAGTCCGCCATTTTGAAAGGGGCACAACAGCACGTCTACTACATACGAAATCCAGGAAATATGAGGCCAAATTGCCAAAAACCTGCGTTCTGTAAGGTCATTGTTCTGTAAGGTCATTGTTCTGTAAGGTCATTGTTCTGTAAGGTCATTGTTCTGTTAGGTCATTGCTCTGTTGCCTGACCAAGGAATGAGAGCTTTGTCTAAAGAATCAAAGTATTCGTAGCTCATTATGCCGTAGAAAAGGATGCAGTCGTGTTGGTTTTTATATATCGCGTGCCCCTTTTTAAAATGGCCGCTATGGGGAAGTCCCAGCTGTATGACGTCACCGCGAACACATGTATCGGAGAGCGTGGTCTAAAGGAGTGACACTGGTACTAAAGGAGTAACTGATACTGGTAAAGAAGGGCAAATGGGAAAGGGTAGAACTGGAGGAAATGGGGCTTTAGTTAAATTGTGCATTACTGTCCATCCCTTTAGCAGCATAGCACTTGTTTAAAATAACTGTAAATAACATTCATTCACTCTGGGGCAAAGACTTTAATCTTTAAAAAGTGCTGAAAACATACTGCATATTGTATACTATATGTATTAGTCAAATCTCGTTGAACACTCACATAATTGGTGGCCCACAAGGCTTTGAGTTTGAGGTAACGCTGGAGGCGGTTTCCCAGGTTGCTTTCAAACTCATTGGCCAGTTCAGTCATGCGCTTGTGCTCGGGGTCAGTCTGGAGCGGCCGCACCGACAGCAGATACTATAACACCAAACACGGATTCATTAACAAACTTAACACAGTAAATAGCCATGATATGTCTATGTCTAAACTAACTGGGTTCCAATTCCAAATTCACTAGTGGAGTCGAGTGATGGGAATGAAATGTGCTGGATGCTTTTTAAAGAACCCTGATCCTGAGTGGACGAAGGGTCAGCCAACCTGTTCTGAGCATTCAATAATGACATAAGGTCAGTGAAGTTGCTTTATTTTCTCATTGCTCATACTAATTGTTTAGGTCAGCTTGATAATTAATTAATAATTTGGAATAATACAGCTCATTCTGGAAGTTATTAAGGCTTGAATTGTCTCATCAAACTCTCTTGGGAGAAATCTCTTGGCTTTGCTCAACATGAGAAGCTACAACAAGCTCCATTTTAGCACAGCTGGAACCTGTTTTTCCAAGTTTAAAATTACAATGACATAAAAAGCAAAAAGAAATCCTCTCTATAGCCTCTGCTATGGCGGGACTTAATACATGACTGGACTTTTTCTGTGATTTCATTCCATTTGAGATGAGTTGATCGTTGGTTATGTGCCACTTTCTCTACATATTTCACTACAAACTACAAGTACACTCTCAACTACAGAAAGGGTAGTTTAGAGATAGACCTTAACTATGATAACACTGTCAGCTCAAGCGGTGTCATGGCTGTAACTGTGGGAAACCAGTAATAAAACAAAAAAAGTTAATGATTTGATAAATTATAGTTTCTAAGCTGCATCATGTACAAGGCATAAAAGAACCCTGACTTCTGGTGTTGTGAACTCACCTCAAGCCTTATCATAAACTAGAATACGTGGAGATTTGTTGGATCTTTGGCGTACTCACTCGGCTCAGTGTGTCTTTTATGGGTGGAACGGGAAGATGAGGAAGTGAGGTCTGATAACTGTACAGCAGAGGCTTCCTGCTGGAGAGTAACTGCACCAGGGTCTAAGGGGAGTCAAAAAAGCAACAAGAGTCAAGATCATCAATAGCTTATAATTGTATAGCTTTTAACTTATGCGTCATCATTCCTGGTATAAATTTAACATAGACACATGAAAAAAAAAAAAAAGGGAAAGCTGTGGATTTGTGGTATGAGAGGCCTTACCACCCAGACTTTGGTGGTGTTGGACACTCGGCCGTGCAGCTCGAACATCCACTGGTGGTAGGACAGGAGCAGCTTGAGGCAGAAGCGCAGAGCGAGGATCAGAGAGAGCCACAGCAGAGTACTGAAGACCAGGGCCGAGAGCATGGTCTGTCCCTGGGCGCTGAGGGACACATGGAGGCTGCACACAAGACAAAAAGCACTCTTACAACTCGTTCAGCATGTCAAAGTGGAGTAGAGTATGTGGATATTATATCATTTCTATTCATATTTGAAGATTATTTTGATTATTTATTTTCTCAGAGTTACACATTTACTTGAGTATCAGTTTGGGAGTATTGCATCTGTATTATTTACGGACTCAGTGCAAAATCAAACATTCAGATGTCAGATGAGACAAAAGTATGTCTCTGAAGATTGTCAGAAAATATCACTTTGGTTCCCTCTTCTGGCCCAATGTGGACATTACACCTTTTCTTGTGCCAAACATTTCATCTAGTTTTAGTTATTTTGAATTACAATATATTTAAAAAAATTTTTTTAACATAATCTACATCCGGTATTGTCAGACAACTTGTTGCCTCAAATCTGTCTACTATGCAAAGAAAAACAATTAAAACAAAAGAAAGTTTAAATCTGTCAACTGGACAAAGGTTTTTAGAGTGAGCACGTTTCACCACTCAGAGGTGTGGCGTCTTGGGTGGGGGGGCAAAACGTATTCATTCTAAAAACGTTGTCCAGTTTACAGAATCAAACCTTTTGCTATGGAACCTTCCTGGACAACTGACTGAAAACACAGGCATTAAATGGGAGTATTTTTCTTAAATTTGTCGAGATTTTCCGACTCCTTTCAGTGCATTTCTGACAGTTATAAATAAATAATTTAAAAATATATTGGAATAACTGCAAAATCTTACTCCATGCACAGGACTGCATTGAAAACAGTTAAAGTTATTCATATTGACTAAATGAATCTAAACTAAATCCGTGTCATTTTAACTCCTATAGCCAGTTGGCGTGGAGCAGAAGTAGGGGAGAGGTCACATCCTGGGACACACCCACACGGCTCCTTGTGACTCACTCGCTCGACATGTGTCTGTGAGGAGGACGCACCGGGCAGGTATTTCAACTTATCACTGCGGCCGCTTCATTCAACGTTAAACTGTTGAAACGAGAACCAGTAACGGGCCCATCCTTCCTCAGGCTGTCATCATAAGAGACCCACTAGTGCATTTCATATTAGTATAAGGAGACGTCGAACACATAGTGGTCCCATGTTTTATAGATAGTTTTGGGCTTTGTTTGACAAGAAATCATGGGGGAGAAAACACAGAGCGCGTCAGGACTAAACACACACGACACTGAGACAAGATCGCATTACAAACCAAATACTTGAGGTGAAATATTGGAAAACACCTCTTTGTTTCATTTGTTCACATTTCCTACACACGTTAAGTAACGACAACATGCCATTATTATTCTTAATATCAAGTTATAACATGATAAAGTTAAACAATATTTTTAATATATTAATATAATTGATCACATTCATTCATTCATTTGTCTTCTTTTTTTAATTCTTGTTTGACTTGCAGGAGCATGGACCTATAGTGGACTGATGCTGCATTCCAGGCCTGGGAGAGCAAATATGTCCCACTTGAACCGTTTTAGCTCGACCACATAACTCATGTGTAAACAGTTTGGACAGTGCTTAGCCGTAGCTTAAAGAAGCTTTAAATGACTGTCTCTAACAGTGTTGTCACGAGACTAAAATGCCAAACTCGATACTAAGGCCGCAGTTATTTTATTACTTGGTTTAGGGATTTTTAAAAGAAATATATTGAACAGGCGGGCAAAATATAAATATAATTTCAATTTCAATAGATTTTTTCTTCCGGGTTTACACAAAACGGACCACTGGAGGAGGGGGGGGAGATGCGGTGCACAGGAGCGTGTAACAGTAGATTTAGCGTGTTTTGCATTGGTAGAATTGACGCTTCTAAGTGTGCAGCCTTAGTCACAGCAAAACGCACTGGAGAAAATGTGGTAAACGTGTTAAAATGTGTATTTGCGATATAAAGGTGCGCAGCAGACACGGAAACAGGCGTGCGCGTCTTCACATGTTCACCCGGGGCCGCGCGCAGGGACGGAGCTGCTCCGTCACAACATGCTTTCCAAAAGAAATGACTCCCGCAGGATTTTGCCGTACAATTGCTTTACGCGCTCTAATCTTTTGACTTAATACCACTTTTTATATTTCATTTAATGCTATTTTGCCTTGTCTGCGTTTTTTTTTCTAATGATTTATTTTATTTTTAGTAGAAATCAATAATCTAAGTGCGGCGGATCCGTAAACCAAGTCATAAAATAACTGTGGCCTAAGGAAAATACTCGATTCTCGATACCGATAAGAAAACTGGATCAAAGACATTATCAACACAAAATGATAGTACTTTCTTTATTAAACTTTATTCTAATTCTGAATAAGCTCAATATATATTTTTAAAACTGTTCAGGAAAGGTCACATTTTTTCCCAGTTGTGATTTTTTTCAGTATCAGTGCTTCATTCCCGCGGTTCCAGACAGAATGATGAACTTACACGTTGCCTCTGTGGTTCCCCGTATCTGCACATACCTTAGAGGCAGGTGCTGTTGTATTTTGGCGATGAGGCCCATGCTAGGATCCGAGCGCATGTAGAGGGTTGCCAGTATCGCTATGACAACAAAGAGCCAGGAGGAGGGGCTGGCTGGATAAACGCCTTTAATCACTCGATTCTGTAACCACACCAGAAGCAAACAGTTACACATACCAACTGTTTGACTTCACATTGAGTATTTCAACAGTCACAAATGCGTTAAGTAATACTGTATTTTATCAATGATTTAACAGTGCACGTTAATATAGGAGAACAGACAAAAGCTTTGGCACATTGAGTCTATTTCTGTGACATATGTACTGAATAAATAAACAGCCCAACTCAACTAGACCTGTCTGAGCATGCTGGTGGAACTTCAGGACTTAACACGAGGACCCCTGAGAATAGACCACATCTGTTTGGAGCACACAAGCTCTGTTTCCATGGCAAGAAGCAGATACACACAGAAAATAATCATTATCATAGCGATCGCTTTACTTGTCCCAACATCTCCACGGCAAACAGCCCAGAAGTGCACAAACAAAGATGATGAGGGTCTGTTACAGCTATTACACATTTTGTTTCTGTGTATTCGTGTTGTTGTGTATTAAGTAACCTTTCTGTGCTTATTTTACAGGTCATTTACTTTTTGTGTGATACTTGAACCTAAACAAAGACATTTACAGGGACATTATAGAATATTTCTGGCGGATTGCAAAAGTATAATCCATGACAATCATTATCAGAAAGTAATCACAAAAATATTATTTTCAGCCAATATTGTCCACTGCTAAGTTGTGTAATTTATTAATAAATGTGTGTACAAAAAAGAACAGCACTTCCTCTCTCAGAAATCACAAATTTCACTCATAATTTTGAGAAGATGCCTTCATACCTCTTGTTTTAAGTGTTAGCAGACACCTCCAGAGTCTCGCTCTAAAACCTACACATCAAGTTAGAAATCTGGGGCTAATAATGGACTCAGACTTGAACTTCAACAGTCTTTAACAGTCAAATCAATACCATGAGCAGCTTTTTACCATCTAAAAACATTGCCAAAATCAAAAGTATAGTGTCTAAACCAGACATGGAGAGACTTATCCATGTGTTTGTCTCCAGTAGATTAGACTGTAACGGCCGCTCACTGGCCTCTCCAAACCAGCTGTAAAACAACTGCAGTTCATCCAGAACGCTGCTGCTCGGGTCCTGACTAGAACCAGGAAGTACCATCACATTAGTCCTGACCAGAACCAGGAAGTACCATCACATTAGTCCTGACCAGAACCAGGAAGTACCATCACATTAGTCCTGACTAGAACCAGTAAGTACCATCACATTAGTCCTGACCAGAACCAGGAAGTACCATCACATTAGTCCTGACTAGAACCAGGAAGTACCATCACATTAGTCCTGACTAGAAACAGGAAGTACCATCACATTAGTCCTGACCAGAACCAGGAAGTACCATCACATTAGTCCTGACTAGAACCAGTAAGTACCATCACATTAGTCCTGACCAGAACCAGGAAGTACCATCACATTAGTCCTGACTAGAACCAGGAAGTACCATCACATTAGTCCTGACTAGAACCAGGAAGTACCATCACATTAGTCCTGACTAGAACCAGGAAGTACCATCACATTAGTCCTGACTAGAACCAGGAAGTACCATCACATTAGTCCTGTTCTCAGGTTTCTGTACTGCCCCCTGTAGCTCAGAGAAGAGACTTTAAAGCAGCTCTGCTTGTGCACAAGTCTCTCCATGGCCTAGCACCAAAGTACATCTCAGACATGTTAGTGCCATATGAACCATCTCGGACTCTGAGGACCTCAGGGACCGTCCTCCTGCTGGTGCCAGAGTCAGGACTAAACATGGACCGGCCTCCTGCTGGTGCCAGAGTCAGGACTAAACATGGACCGGCCTCCTGCTGGTGCCCAGAGTCAGGACTAAACATGGACCGGCCTCCTGCTGGTGCCCAAAGTCAGGACTAAACATGGACCGGCCTCCTGCTGGTGCCAGAGTCAGGACTAAACATGGACCGGCCTCCTGCTGGTGCCAGAGTCAGGACTAAACATGGACCGGCCTCCTGCTGGTGCCAGAGTCAGGACTAAACATGGACCGGCCTCCTGCTGGTGCCAGAGTCAGGACTAAACATGGACCGGCCTCCTGCTGGTGCCAGAGTCAGGACTAAACATGGACCGGCCTCCTGCTGGTGCCAGAGTCAGGACTAAACATGGACCGGCCTCCTGCTGGTGCCAGAGTCAGGACTAAACATGGGGAATCTGTGTTTCAGTTTTTTGCAGCTAAAATCTGGAACAGTCTTCCTAAAGATGTGAAACAGGTTTCTACTCAAACAATGTTCAAATCTAAGCTAAACACAGTTTTGTTTAACTGTACATGTGACTGAAAGGATTTTCTTTGCACTCTTCTCTTTTATGTTTTAAACCTTTTTGTAATTTCTGTCATGTCTGTGATTTGAATGCATGTTTCCCCTGTTGTATGAAGCCTTGTACACTATGGCCCGCAGTTCGTTTGCATTCTCAGCCCTCACCCTCATGCGGCTGACTCTCTTCTTCCATGACCGGAGTCCGGAGCAGTAGATCTGGTTCAGGGCCTGGTAGGACAGCTGCAGGTCGATGCCTTCAGGGGTGATCGTAAACTGAAACGCCACGGCTTGGTGAGCCTCCGCCATCACTGTGGACACAAACACATGGACATTATAGCCAATGGACATAAAGACACGGGGCGAGTAGTGTTGACAAGTGCACTGGTGTATTACTGTGTTTGAGAGAGCGAATGCAAGACAACAGATGCAGATGAGCCCATGTATAATCTGGCCTGTACAAGCCGACCAAATAAACCGATAATATACAATCAAATAAAAACAAAACTGCTCATACAAACATGAAATCTATATCAAGAATGCCCCTGACAAAACAAAAACAACAACACTCAAGTTCTAAAAGTAAATTATGCGTAATAGTGAGTTTTAATTTGTCTTTTTCTTTTTTTAAGCCTTGTACTTCTAATAAAGCTCAAATTTATATTGGGACTGTTGTTGTTGTGTTACTTTTAATGGTGGTTGACAGACAACTGTAGTTGTAGTCTTCAAAGTATGTGTTTAACGATATACTGTAAAAAAATTAAATAAAAAAGGAGAGAGAGAGAAAACAAAATACTAATGTGCTAATAAATAATATATTTATATATATATGTATGTATATATGTGTATATAACAGTAATAATTGAACAGTAATGTTACCAGTAAAATGTACTGTACTTAGTGATGGTGGATGCATACCCAATATTGACATATTGATACTGACAGTGGTGTTGAAATATATCGATACTTGTGCAAAAATATAATTACTAACATAAGATTAGATTAGATTCAACTTTATTGTCATTGCACAGAGTACAGGTACTAAGACAACGAAATGCAGTTAGCATCAACCAGAAGTGCAAAACAGCAGTTAAAAGTGCAGAGTATGTAAAGTGAATCAGTGAATAAATACAGAATTTACAGTAGGGGGCACAATCACTGTGTGTGGCAGTCTACAGTCTCTGTATGTGCATGTCTGTGTGTGTGTGTGTGTGTGTGTGTGGGGGGGACATTGAGGTAGAGAGTTCAGCAGGATGACCGCTGCAGGGAGGAAGCTTTTCCTGAACCTGCTGGTCCGGGAACGGAGCACCCTGTAGCGCCTCCCGGAGGGGAGGAGGGCAAACAGTTGGTGGCTGGGGTGAGAGCTGTCTCTGACGATGCTGCGCGCCCTCCGCAGGCACCTCTTGCTCTGGACAGTCTCAATGGAGGGGAGTGAGGAACCTGTGATGCGTTGGGCGGTTTTCACCACCCTCTGGAGTGACTTCCGGTCCGCAGCAGAGCAGCTGCCATACCATACTGAGACACAGTTGGTAAGGATGCTCTCGATGGTGCAGCGGTAAAAGTTCACCAAGATCAGAGGAGACAGGTGGGCCTTCTTCAACCTCCTCAGGAAGAAGAGACGCTGGTGTGCCTTCTTGACCAGGGTTGAGGTGTTGAGAGACCAAGAGAGATCCTCGGAGATGTGGACACCCAGGAACTTGAAGCTGGTGACACGCTCGACCTCCGTCCCGTCGATAAGGATGGGGGTGTGTGTGCCACTCTTCTTCCTGAAGTCCACGATGAGCTCTTTGGTCTTCTTGGTATTGAGAGCCAGGTTGTTGGCGGCGCACCACACTGCCAGATGCTGAACCTCTTCTTTATACGCCGTCTCATCGTCGTTGCTGATGAGGCCAACCACCACCATAAATAGCTATTTTGTAATACATTTTGTTTAATACATATATTTACTTTTCATATCAGTTCCAGCAGCTTTAGAAAAGAGTGACAACCATAATCATGGAGTTTCAATGCCTTTTACAACAAAACACTTTGTTATCAGATCGATATTGCAATATTTGCCATAGTATTACTTGGTATCGGATAGAGAGGTCAAGATTATTAGGTTCATCGATAATTTAGGTCACAATATAGTCATAAAGACTACAACATTATAATTGTGTTTTTAAAAAATACAACTTATATAAAAGTGAAACAAATTAAATTAAGTTATGTTTTACTTCAAATAAAATAAATGTGATGAATTTAAAAGCAAAAAACAAAAAAAAACAAAAAATATATAAAGTGTTTTTTTATCTTGCTGTTTAAGTCAAATTAATCATTCCGAAAGTTTGATTTCATAAATAATCGTTAAATCGCAATGTTTATTCCCACAGTAATCGTTACACTAAAACAATCGTGACATCCCAAGTATCGGTGGTATTTCCCATCACTAAATGTAGCGTGTGTGTTTTTTAAGTATACATGTTTTTAAGTATACATGTAAAAAAGCGAGTTGACATGGCAGCAGGAGACAGACGTTCTGAGTCTCCGTTACTCGGTAATTGAATGTGCCTGAGGAATGCTGTTGTTCCTTGACTATGACAACCAACTGTCAGACTGACCTGATCACAATAGGAGCTCTGAAATAATGAGGCAAAAGCAGTTACGGTAAAAGTCAATTAACTCTAAACCTAAGTCAGATCCAATTCAGTGTGATATTTAGATAAGGGACAAGCCCGGGTCTACAGGGGTGCAAAAGGGTGCAAAAGGGTGCACTGAAACCTAATTTAACAGTGTTTTCACCCTCGTTCCAGGTGAGTTAACTAATGACATGAGTATAATGTTTGCACCCCTTTGAAACTCGCTCAGTTTGGTCTACACCCGGGCCTGGTTAGAGATCCTAGTTCAAATAGTCAAATATTCCTTCTACAGTTCAGCGTGAGCAGCAGTGAACTCAAAAGAACTTCTGCCGGAGGCGTCGTGGTACAACACGAACATTACCTGTTCATCTGCTTAGGTAGGAATCTGAACAACAGGAAATAACTCAAACAAATATGATGATGATGATGTAACCAATAAGCCTGAAGGGAAGGAGTTGTTAGACAGGCCTTAAGTCACTATATTCATCGTGACAGATTACACATTACAGATCTGAATCTATAAATTGAACATATATTAAAGAACAAACTGGAAAAGTGGACAATAGCTGACAATATCTGTGACTCTCCAGATCAGGGGTGGGTAATTATTTTCCTCCGAGGGCCATATTCGAATCCAGGCAAGTAGCAGAGGGCCGGCCCACGATCAATGAATAAAATCAATCAAATAAAATACCACTTTTCTGTCAGATATAGGCTATTGAATCTATTATTTAATTCATTTAATGCCATCTTCATTAAGGATACAAGTGCAAACAGATGTTAGACTGTTAGAAATTAGAAACTAAAATCTTTCTAGGGGCCAGATTAAAACATGCCGAGGGCCACATCTTGCCCCTGGGGCCACAAATGCCCAGGTTTGCTCCAGATGACTGAAAACACACTTTCTCTGTGTAAATCTGTCCTGTGGGTGCTGTGACTCTCCAGATGAATGAAAACCACACTTTCTCTGTGTAAATCTGTTCTGTGGGTGCTGTGACTCTCCAGATGAATGAAAACCACACTTTCTCTCTGTAAATCTGTGGGTGCTTGTGGGTGCTGTGACTCTCCAGAAGAAAGAAAACACACTCTTTCTCTGTAAATCTGTGGGTGCTGTGACTATAAGAAGCACTGGAGCTCACCACGTGGCTGTCCTGTTTAAAATAAGGCCTACAGTGGGCGGCACTGATATGGCAGCTATGCAGTAGGCATGCATACATCACGTACACAAGTGGGTCATATAATCCCTCGTGCCCAGTGCTCAGAAGTGCACTGTCCTGTCTCTCCCTCTCTGTTCTGTCTCTGCCACAGACGGGACAGTGTCTGCGGAGGGAACAGCGCGTACCAAGCCCACAGACGCGTTCTCTTGTCCCGTCAGTTCTGTCAGGGCTGGGCAGGGTCAGTGGTGACAGGATCGGGCGGTAACAGACAGGTTTATCAGGCTGTCATGTCCCACAGACACACACACAGACGCTTTCATCTTTTTTCAGTCGCATTTTGAGGCGGATGAACTGGAACAATAGACGCAACAAGACGCACATGCAAAACAAAGCCTGGCTTACACAGAACAAGAAGCAAGGAGGAAAATAAACACGCTGTAATTATTTAAAACTGCAACAAGTCGAATGTCGGGCTGGTTGTCACTTGCCAAATTGCCATTCCACAAACCGCAACAAGTTTTTCCTCTGCACACAAAGGACTAAACTAACTTGTGCGCGCATCCGGTGAGAGCGCACACGGCGGTTTATGTTCAGGACGCGCGTAATAACCGACAAAACTACAGTTCGTCTGAGGCTCAGATCGAACACTACGTCTAGATAATCGACATATAATAAAGCAACCGCGCGGATGTGGGCTCCGAGTGTCCCCGCGCGGCTCGGTGCGACACAAGAGGACCGTTCACAACTACACAATGTGCACATCCCCCGCGCCAAATGTACACAAAGCTACAGCTGGAACGCGGGCGAAAAGGCGAGTCGTGAATACTCCTCAAAATGAAAATAACTTACCGAGAGCTCACAGTGACACGTTTTCAGGGGGATAAGTGTGTTGTGTTGTAGCTGCGGCTCTGGCTCTTCCCCGCCCTGAGCTGAAGCGGCAGTGCGGCGGCGCGGGCCTTCCACGATCAGTCAGCCTCCGGCGGAGATCCGCGAGCGCGAGAAGAGCGGCCACTCTGACTGTAAAGGCGGGACACGGTGCAGCAATCAATGAGTTAATAATTACAACGGTTGATTAAGCCTGTTTTGAATAGTTGTTGAGGACTAAAGTCATGTATTGAAGATTTTACAAACGCACAAACCGTCAATGACAGTGCTTAGTGTGTGTCAGAGTAAGACCTCTTCTTTTTTTGTTGAGCGTAAAACTCAGTGCGTCATCCACGGTTGTAACGCTTGTGTTATTATCATTATCAAGCATCTTCTCTTGGGACTTTTTAATTTATTTTTAATGCTTAATTGCTTCATATGCATCTTTCTTGTTCTGTAAAGCACTTTGAATTACTCTACGACGTGTGCTCGTGCTGTAAACCTGCTTGGCCCTGAATGAATGGGCACGGCAGGCGTATGAGACACATCAAGACACAATATGTATTTCCATTATTGTTTAATGGTCAGTTTTTTTTCTTACAGGCAATTATAATAATTGTCATTATAGTGCACTTTTCCATTTTTTATTGTACAGACATTACTTTTTGTCAACAGTTTTTGTGTACTTTGTTGTGGACCCACCCTCACACACACACACCAATATCTCCCACAGTTTTTTAGACTTCAGGACAGGACAATAAATAAAAAACCTCTTTTGTCTATGAAAGGGGGCGAGTGTGAGGGTCAAGATGGGGACGAGTGGGGAGGGTTTCTGATGATGCTAAAAGGGTCAATGGGTCAGAGCAGGCCCGGGTCAACAGGGGTGCCAAAGGGTGCACTGCAACCTCATTTAAAAGTGTTTCCACCCTCATTTTAGACGCATTAAATAATAACACGCAATGGAATAGTATCATCTTTGCATCCCTTTGACACTCAGATGCACCCTCAGAAAGTCTAGACCCGGGCCTGTGCGAGATAATGTTGAATCAATTAATAACAATGAGAAGAGATAATGATGAGAATTATGGTGACTACAGTGTCGTAAAGGATAGTGAGTGCTACATAGATACAGATGGCATACAATGGGGACAGACATAGGCATACAAATGTATACAGCATCTGTGTATAAAACAAGGGAGAGAGTGATTACATAATGGGTAAGATATGTGCAGGGTTTAGGGTTACTATAATGGCTGCTGGAGGGTTACAAACGAGTAGAAAAAGTGGATTTGAATGGGACAATGGACTGGTGGGGAGGACAGGGGGCGGCAAATCCTTTCAATGGAGCTAGCGAGGTCCCATTGAGTCTTAATGTAAATCACACATCGCCTCGTTTGTAGTCCATTGTTTTGTAGTCCATTCCCATGCTTTCGTCCTAAAATGACCTTCATTGATTGTGGATGGGAGTCGAGCTTGACCTATAGTGCTGCTGCTGCTGAGAGACAAAAAAAGGGCCCATTTGTAACACAACACCTCCGATCAGCACTCAGATATTATGTCCACGTAACCTCGAGAAAGGGGCCAGAAATGCGATTAGCAAGAGTAACGCCAGGTGGAGGCAAAGAAGTGACTGCGAGTTAATTTCAGTGGAATCCCGACTTAAAGCGGAGACAAGAATAGTGGCTGTGTGTTCACGTTTAGGGCGGTGAGCGAAGAAGAATGTGAGACTATTACCAACTAACAAAAAAGTTGGGATACTGTATGATATGCCACAGAGTGCAATCCGATACAACAGTTCATATCAGGCCACAGTCAACATGGTGAGATAGTATTTTTGACATTGCATTCAAATTTATAAGTAAAAACACATCGTAAAATATATATTTAGACAGTGGTAACAAAAGGCTGAAAGGGAAATTAAGAATAATAAGGTCTACGCTTTAAACATTCACTTTTCTAGTAGTAACTTGATATTGAAGCATGTCGTTGTGCTTGTTCCAACTTGTATGTGTTGCTGCTGTAAAAGTTTTGTTTAAAATATAGTGTACATCATTTTTAAAAATTATTGCATTCCTTTTGAGATTGACGTTGCATGTGCGATGGTTTAATCTTGGAATCTTAAAACATTCAAAATGCCTTTTATAGGAGTCGAGTAGAATAAGAATAATAAAGGGAAACTGTCGCACACACAAAAATCATATCATGTTCAGTCGTTTTGGTTTTGCACGGCAGCCAGGAATTTCAGTTTATACAACATACAGACAAAAAAAATAACGCGTAATAAATAAATAAATAAATAAATACATCTGAATAAATATATGGAACAAAATGTACACCTTTGTTTTAAAAAAGTTTCTGACATTCAAATGGTTAGCGCCGTCTTCTCTGCTCGTGGCAAAAAATATAAAAGACATTGGTTCAAAGTGCAGAAAAACAAAGTAAACATTGCAATCTTGGTGTGTGGAGTCTAATTCTAACGAGACAAAATTGTGACAAATGACAGTGGGCACTTCTCATTTTGTTTTTTTAGAGACTGTTAAATGATGTGACTTTGGCGATGTATCAGTAGCTATTTCAATGATGACGAATGTGTTAAAAATTCAGATTCAATCCTAGTGTTAAGTCTAAAATGAATTATTACTGTAAACTTTGCAGCAAGACAAAATCACGTCTACATGAACTTGCTTCGGGCTACTCATGCAAGCTACTCAGACTTTTTTTTTTTTTTTTTTAAACTTTCCATCCAGTGGGGTTGAAGGTATCTAATTACTGATTTCCTCTTCTCTGTTAAAGGCAATATGGTGTCATAGCTTCATTAGTGTATATCAGAAACAATTACACGTCTCCAATGTACTGAAGTAAAGGGCATGTGTGAATAATACTAATATTTACCTTGGTGTTGGGCTCTATTACATCGACCTCCACATCCAGTCATGGTTATCTTTACCGACTGTCTTTTTTGCAAACATTTCACAGATGGCTATAGTAGTTTAGGGTGTTATCTACAAACAGATACAACCACGACTACAGTCAGACGTCTGTCATGAGAGTATTAATAAGGACAGGTACATTGTTTACATTCATAAAGTTGGCCATATTGACACAAGCTAAACAACCAAATTATTCACAGGTTTGTGTGAATTTCTTGTTTGCTTTACATTAGTTTGTTCTTAAGGTCAATAGTGTTGTTATTACATCTTCACGTCTGTCATAAGTGTGCACCGGCAATATATAACCTATTGTATTGTGTTATGGTTTGTATTTGAGCTAGCTGTGTGAAATAGTTTTAACACCTCTATTCATCCACCCGTTTCAACAGTCTTGACTATAAAGTTATGGAAGTTAATTGTAGTCATAAGATCAACTCTGCAAGTGTTAATTCCTGCATACATCCTTTCATTTGTGATTTGTCGAATTACCATTTGGACAGATGATACATTTACAGAGGCAAATCAAGGTTGTAAGCTTGAATTTTGCCTCCTTTTTCTTGCTTCGGGAGCGTGGGACGTTCAACAATGACAAGCTAAGGGTAATTCATTTTAATACCTAATCAGCTTCAAGTGAAAACAACAGCCTTCTCCATACCAGTGCTGAAGATCGATCCGGGGAAACCTACGATGGGGGGACTGAGGAGTGTGGACGTATGGACTGGACGGAGCAAAGAAGAGAACAGGCAGGACGGGGTAACCTCACGACGGTCCTCCAGAGCATTCTTTAGGGGAGGGTTTGTGTCCCGTTTGTAGAAGATAGGAGTCTGGTCTTGTCTTTACTCGACCCACGTCTCTGTAAAATGCTCCCGGTGCTGCTCCCACCGCCACTATCTGTACGTTCCCGCTCGCCTCGATCTGATCCGCTTTCTGAGCGCCGGGAATTCTGTCTGGACGGGGTGCTGGGCTGGCGGCAGAGCTGCCCGTTCTTCTCATCTGCTGGATAAGAGGGACACGTGAAGGCGTAGAGTAGGTGTAAGTGTGCAGCATTTAGCGGAGGAAAACTCACCGACTAAGGCCTGGACAGAGGGCTGGTCGTGAGAGCTGAGGAGCTGAGCCTGGATGCTTTCTACCACTCTCTTGAACCTGCGACTGGGACCTGCCAAAAGAAATCAAAAGTCCTGATGTTGCTAATTGGTTTTAATATTCCTACCATAGTCTTAGCGGACACATTTACCGGGACACAATTCTGTTCAACACAAATCTGAAAGCAGTTTATATCCTGCGCAAGAATAATAACCAGCTTTATTTTGGCGAGTGAGATGAACAGACCATAGCGACAGATATGAGCATGTTTCATATGAGGTCAGCTTATGAACGTCTGTACCTGCTATTAAAGTGAAGGTGACACTGTAGATTCCGATCTCTCTTCTGCCCTCTCGCTCGGCTCGCTCCCGCTCTCGTTCCCGGTCTCCCTCTGAGTAAGCGATGTCCACCTGAGAGAGAAGTTAGCACAGAATTAGACTCACAACAATGATCATGCTGACAGAATAAACACCCTTGTCTGAATCAATCTAAAAGCGATGTGCCCGTCCCGGAGACGCTGTCATCCTGGCACTGTCAAATAAATATGGGAAAGAGTGTCTGGAGTGTCTGCCAGTGTGGTCCAATAGATTTGGTTCCCCATCTGGCGGATCACCAAGCACGGACAAAATGTATGATTCATGTCAGTCATAGTGTTAAATTGGATGAATAGAAATTACGTTTTTGTGATTTCTCTCATGTCTTTGTGATTTTAATGCATTTTTCCTGTTGTGTGAAGCACTTTGAATTGTGCTCTACAAACTTGCCCTGCCTTGCCTAGTATCGCCTCAAAAATGTGAATTTTGCCACAAGAGGGCGTGTATGGTCGGCTCATAGAAGAGGGATACAAAAAGTCTGAACCTTTACAAATTCACAACATTTGTTTTGCGTGTGTTTTTACAATAATGAAGAAATACAAATGTAATAATAACATTGGGTTCCATAATGTTACGACAGACTTTTGTAATTGTTAATACATGAATTAAAATAGAATTTTATTCTCCTGAAAAAAGAAGTATAGATTAAAGCAAGTACTTGGAACTTGACAGGCTTCTGAAAGACAGAGGGCCCTCCGGACGTCTTGTACTCGGCTCTGAAACTGTTTTGGGACACAACGCTGTGGCTCAGAGACTGGATCTGTGGGAGACAGAGAGGTCAGGTCAATAGCAGAGTCAGACGTGTATAACAGTGTTGCACCAAAAGGGGCGGGGCACTGACGGAAAGGAAGGCGTGGATGATGTCTGCTTTGATGGAGCTCAGGGGCTTGTCCTGGATCAACACGAAGATCTGCTCTTCTTTCTCCAGACTGATGAAGTTGCCAAACCAGGACTTTTTGGCCAATCTATAGGAAAACACAGACATATTTCTTAGACACCAATTTTGTAAAGTTGTGCTTAAGTACTGCTTACTACAACTACTGTTATTCCATGTCCCATCTGAATAACAGGATCTCAATAAATAGAAGGCGCTAGAACTGTTGAATTAATGCTGGAATATCGGGACAATGGGTCAAATATGTATTGTCAATGTGCTGGACAAGCTGGACCCTGGACCAGAATACACTGATGAACATGTTCACTTACTCCGGGCTGGACTCTGGAGTCAGGCTGGACATGTCCTCAGACGTGGGAACTATTATCAAAACAGAAAAAAAGAGGAGAAGGTGAAGGAGGACAGACTTTAATTCTATCATTATTATTACATATAATCACAGATTCAGCCATTACTCAGCAGTGCTGCAGACCACAGCCAGAGTTAATATGTAAAACAACAAGAGCATCTCAAACTAGAAGCACACTATCAAAGCAACAATCAGAAACACTGTGCATAGTTGCATAACATTGGATTATTACAGGCACAAAATTGATGAGCTGCTGTCAGCATCCTGTGGCTCAGATTACCTCTGATTGATGTGAGGAGACACCGGATACAGTGCTTTCCATAGTAAATGTCTAGTCTCTGATTTTATTTTTCCCTTTTATTGACACTAATAATAGGATCCCACATTTTAAGTCCAAAGGCCTGTTCCACAAAGCTGGCTGAACGTATTCTCAGTCAGCAGTAATTAGAACAATGGAGAAAGAGAGATGACATTCTTAATCAGGACAAAATATAGGAATTCTAAAAAATATAATATAAGCCATAGAAACACAGACTAAAGGTCTGCGTTCATGTGGAGTTGCCATTTAATGTGCTAAGGTCATGAAACACATGACATATCAGAGAGCCAAGCAGTTTTTAAATCTTAACAGATTATAATAGCATATATTTAATACATTATGATTAAACAATGACTCTCTCTCTCCCACACTAATCCAGCTTCATCAAATCAGTTTATCAGTGCATTTTGATCTTGTCTTGTTGCAGCTGTATTGCACTTACACTGAACAAAAACTTAATTGCAACACTGTGAGTTGAGATGGATTATCAATATTAAATGCTCTGTAAAAAAGATTTTGACAGATTTGTCTATTATTTGTCTAACACTATTTGAAAGAAATAGTTTTTTTTGCAAATAGAAAAAAATGTGTATCTTTGAGTTCAGGTCATGAAAAATGGGCTCAAAAACGTGCAAAAACTGACGTGTTTTATTTTTGTTCAGTGTAAATCTAGAAGATCAGTTAAGTAGGAACACCATTTTGATCACATGACAAAAAATATGACACAAACAATGACCATAGCAAATTATTGAACAAAATGTAATGATCAGTTAATATCTTAATTTGATAGCTTAGTAAAAAAGCTTTAATAGGAATATCAAAATGTTCCTAATTCAAGAAAGTCATTCCAACACAAAATTCTGACCTTGCAGTTTGCGCCGGTGGAAGCGCGGTGACCCCAGCAGATTGTTCTTAAAGGAGTTGAGTCTTGTCCTCCAGTGGGCGGAGCCTGAGGCACCCATACTCCCTCCAGGGCTGGAGGGTGGAGTCAGTGTCAACGTGGCCCCACCCCCTCCGTCTGCTCTGGAGGAGGAAGAGGAGGAGGAGGAGGAAGGGGTACTGGGCTGCAGCTGGTGTACAGGCGTGCCCAGGGGGGTAGGCAGAGGAGAGCCCTGTGGCGTTACCTGGGAGACGGGGGAAGGCGTGGCACAGGAGTTAGAGGGGGAGTTCTTAGACTTGAACACGGACGGGGAAGGGAAGTTGAAGAAGCGTGGGGTGGGGGACAGAAGCGGGGAGGGAGAGGGAGATGGGGGGCTCTGCAGGGGGAGGGACTTCATGGAGTGGAGCTGGGGCCGGTCTGCGGGGCCCTTGGATGGGAGGGTCTGAGTTTTGGGGTCAGGAGATGGTCGAGCGGCGGGCCGGGGAGTGGTGGCGCTGGATGATTTGGGCTCTTTGGAGGAGGTGGAAGCAGACGTGACTTCTGATTGGTTGAAAGTGAAGACTGGACTCTGATGGGGACAGAGAAATGTGGAGAGAAGAGAATGGAAGAATGGTCATGTGACGGATGGAAACAGGTGAAGTAACTAAACATTTGAATAACCAGGGCAATTTTGGGCCATTTAGCTTACTAGAAGTGGAACAAAATACATGTTGTTGTTTTTTTATGCATGCACTTTTGATTTTAATTAGGTCGTTTTACCATTGTTCATTGTTTTATGTTGAACTGAATCACCAAAACAAGTTCCTACGTTTGTGAATTCTGTTCATCGGATTCAGATTTTCCAACTAAAATAAATATATTCTACTAGAATTTGACAGACTGAGACATGCATTTAAACACGTCTGTCAGGGCTTAAATGTAGTCAACATGACAGATATCACATGGGCATCATCCCATTAGTTTGAAAGCTTTGACCGTCCATGATTCCTTTGCCACTGACACAATGACTATCACCATCATCGTCCCATTCTGTTGTCTGCTTTTCTAAATACAATGATTGGTGTTGTGTGTAATTGTATATTATACTCAAACACGTTTGCCTTGCACTTCGGATCACAAACTATGTCTCATCTTTGTGAGAATCTTAAAACTGCATGTGTATTTGAAATGGGTAAAGTTTGTAATAACTATTAGGGTCAATTAGGAGATTAAAAGCTCCTCTTTAACTATCTATACAAACTATAAAAGTAGACACAAAAATCTAAACGATTAGAATGGCTGGTCTGGCTAGAAAAAGCTTCAACAATAATACCACCAAATGGAGGCTAATACATTCTGTGCTCTAAATGTGAATGACTCATGACAACACATATGATGATCATGGCTGTGGATGAGAGGCACAGGAAGTGAGGTGTGATCTAGGATATGACAAATATTCACACTATAATACATCAGGATACTTCACATCAAACACCTCAATATCACAGACACATTTAAGTAAGCCTTGTATATTTTGCAAATGATACATATAAAGGGACTTAGAACTCCAGCATGTTCCAGTGCCCCGTCGTAAATGTATTCTCTTTTACAAGCTCTGTATGAGCTTTATCTGCCAAAAATAGAGCCGTTGCAGAGACTGCAGGCTCCTGCAGGCTCCCACAGGCTCCCACAGGCTCCCACAGGCTCCCACAGGCCCCCACAGGCTCCCACAGGCTCCCACAGGCTCCCACAGGCCCCACAGGCTCCCACAGGCTCCCACAGGCTCCCACAGGCTCCCACAGGCCCCACAGGCCCCACAGGCTCCCACAGGCTCCCACAGGCTCCCACAGGCTCCCACAGGCCCCCACAGGCTCCCACAGGCTCCCACAGGCTCCCACAGGCCCCACAGGCTCCCACAGGCTCCCACAGGCTCCCACAGGCCCCCACAGGCTCCCACAGGCTCCCACAGGCTCCCACAGGCCCCCACAGGCTCCCACAGGCTCCCACAGGCTCCCACAGGCCCCACAGGCTCCCACAGGCTCCCACAGGCTCCCACAGGCCCCCACAGGCTCCCACAGGCTCCCACACGCTCCCACAAGCTCCCACAGGCTCCCACAGCCTCCCACAGCCTCCCACAGGCTCCCACAGGCCCCCACAGGCTCCCACAGGCTCCCACAGGCTCCCACAGGCCCCACAGGCTCCCACAGGCTCCCACAGGCTCCGACAGGCCCCCACAGGCTCCCACAGGCTCCCACACGCTCCCACAAGCTCCCACAGGCTCCCACAGCCTCCCACAGCCTCCCACAGGCTCCCAGTGGCTCCCACAGGCTCCCACAGGCTCCCACAGGCCCCCACAGGCTCCCACAGGCTCCCACAGGCTCCCACAGGCCCCCACAGGCTCCCACAGGCTCCCACACGCTCCCACAAGCTCCCACAGGCTCCCACAGGCTCCCACAGGCCCCCACAGGCTCCCACAGGCTCCCACAGGCTCCCACAGGCTCCTACAGGCTCCCACAGGCTCCCACAGGCTCCCACAGGCTCCCACAGGCTCAAAGGCCTGAATGGGATCGCTCTGCCACTGAGGAGGCGGCGATATTTCTGCAACACTATATCAAATCGGGAGAACCGGGCTTTGTTGTCTTTTATAGCTTTTTCCTGATGAAAAAACTGTGTTTTCCTGAAGTTCTGAATGCCAATCTCAGTTATGTAATGTAAAGATCGGGGCAGGAAGCCAGTGCAGTCTGCACACTGCATCAGCACTGCTGCGTCATTCAAATGTTAAAATAGGTCAGAATTTTCCAGAAGAAACTGGTGCGGCAAGAGAGGCTCCACATAACATTATTCCAGCATTCTGTTTATCAAGGCTGCTGTGTTGAAAGGAGGTTTGAATAATCAAGTTCATTGCTTTTTGTCATCCTGGCAGGAGGTGTTTAGGTCTTACCCTGGGACTGCTGAGGGGACTGGACGACAGCCCTGTGGAGGCTCCACTCACGGAACGAGATCTGTGGAGGAAAATACAGACAGAATTGAATATGTACAAGAATAGTATTGATTAAGTAAAAGTACAAATATAAATGTAGTAGTGAACAATGTCACAGTCAACAATAGTTAGTGCTTGTGAAGCATATTGACCAGAATGGTTTAAACAGTTAGTAATATCACTTCATCAACAATAAAGCCGTCTATTGTGAAGACGTATTGTATTGATGCGTTACTGCTGACCTCTGGCTGTGTGCGTTGGTGTCCAGAGCCCTTCGAGGGGGAGTGGGCGACTGTTCAGTCACACTGAGCACCTCCAGACTCTTCCTCTCGGGGCGACAGCGGCCGATACGGGTCAACATGGGCGAGTCCACACGTTTCCTCGGTGGGTCTGAGAGAAACGTACCAGTTTAGACCCTGAAACTGGACTAAAACAATGTCATAAAAAGTGAAGTTACCAAGGTCATTCCTGGGTGGCAGATCCTCGTCCTCGTAAGTAGGGTAACGTTCTTTTCTGTCCAGTAGGAGGTAGTAAATCATTTTTTCTTGGTTCTCTCTACAAGAACACAGATACAGAAGTTATAAAGAAAGTCCCTGGATTGTGACCCGGACCACCAAGAGAACTGAGGCCCACAAACTTGTCTTTGCACGCCAACATTTCACACCCTTCCTTCCATTAATAGAGCTCTAACACCACAATGTTCAGCCCACGCTTTTAGAGCACAAACAGAACAGATTTGAGTTGTTGCCCCTTTAGTTACTGATCCTTATTGCATTGTGTGGTTCCAAATAGATATTTAATGGCCCCGGGTACTCACTCGTCACTCGTAAGGTCCTGTTTGAGCTTGGGCTGGTCTCTGAAGCAGCCTAATGAGTACATGCTCTCCAGGACGTCCGGGTCCAGATCGCTGGCAGAGACCACCCTCCTCACGCACACGCGCCGGGGAGGGGGCTGCTCCGGGCACGGCTCGTGATGCCCGCTCCTGCAACAGGGGGCGCCACAAAGTACATACTTACACATACTCAGAAGGCACTGGGGTAACAGCATGAAGAGGAACGATTTGAACAGTACTTACATATACCAGGCGTGTTTTTGTATTGCTTCAAGCTGCACAAAAAGACAGTAGGCAGTGTGCATTAGCATTCAGGTCTTATCATAACTCTCATAAGACTTATAGTGCAAGATGAGCATGCTCAGGGAATAATTGCAGCAAAATACTATTAAATGGAGTATGTGACATAGTTTGGGGTTGATAGCTGTAGTTTTTGGGAGCACAATTTACAGCATTTTGAAGGTAGCGGCTGTAAAAAGCACATCTGCTGCTATAGAAAACAGCAATACAATCATCATAACTGAACCTGAGCTGTCATAAAGTGAGGACACATTTCATAGAGAGTCTTTTTGGATTGAGTCAGGAGCTCATTCTGCACTCTGAACTGGCCTGAGAAGCAAAAGAGAATTTTAAATCAAAGTGACAATGTAGTGAATACATCAAATTGAATTGAATGAAATCAATTATTACTATTTGAATGTGTTTATCTCGTATTTGGTGACAAACATAGGCAATGTTTAGGATTTTTTAAGAAAAACTCAAGCATAATCACAGTGGACAAACTTGACAAACTGGACTAAATATGATTGTTATTTTAATTTATCTGTGTCATGATTGTGTTTCCTTTGTTTTCTAGTTGGTGTCTACTTATAACTTTATTTTTAATTGAGCACTTTGGTCATGTTTTATGTCCGTTCTACGTTTTATGTTTTAAACTTTTCAAAAATTGGGAAAAAAAGAAAAGAAAAGTGAAGTAGATAAACTAGTACTAAACAGACTAAAGTGTCCAAGTGTCAGATTATGTGTTTAGTTCATTTTAATCCATAAATAATGTCTAAACTGCGCAGTGATAGTCTTTTTCACCAAGGACCAACAACCACACACTAAAGAAGTTGATAACACTTATGTCAATGCATCTGCAGCAAAACATTCATATCATATTGAATAAAGCACAGATAAAACTTGCAGATATTTTAGCATTAATCCACATCCTCACACGCTCAGAGCTCGTCATTCTCACTCTCTTTATTTCACACGTTATCACTCGGGCGAATCACAAGTGGCCTCTGTGTGTCCTCGGAATCCATCGACACCCTTTTCATTACAAGTTTGGGCCAAATGACTGCCATAAAAATACTCTCCCACGGACTGGTCTAATTTTCAATATCTGTCTAATAGCTTCCGGTAGTTTCCTGAAACGTTCTGAAGGAAGCGGGTCATTACGTGAACTCGTAGTAGCACTTTCCAACCACCTGAACAATGCAGCAGAGGCCGGGGGTTAATCCATTATCTTTATTTTCACTGCAAGTTCTTTTTTGACAAGTCTTTCTGAGTTTCTACATCTTTATACAGGGTTTAGGGTCACTGCAGTTACTTCTTTCTTCACTTCTATACTATGGCCTTTGGCATTTGGAATTGTATTTGGAAAGTAAAAACAGTAAAACAATGATGATTAAATCTTAAAAGAAAGACACAACTTAAAAGACAAACGTTCTAATTCTTGGCTTTAGTAAATAGACGGGTTTGAAGACTGTTGAAATTGGTTCATTATAGTGTTTGTTAACGTGTGACTGTAAATGTGCCTGTAAAAAGTATTTGTAAATCGTTTTGTCCATATATTGTACATTGTTTTAACCGATCATATTTCATGTACAGAAAATAGGGACCGCTCTTTTCAAATAAACATTCTGTCTTTGTCTTATGTATTGTAGGCTGTATTGTATGAAGAAATATTTCACGTCAAGCGGGTATATATATGTATATATATATTTCATGTTCAATGTTTTCTAATCTATCACATGATTATGTTCATGATGTTTTCTGAATATATAATCATTCATATTTTCATTTGCATGGAAAAGAAGTGAGTGAGACTATTTTCACATAATCATATCACTATTCATACTAATACAATGTCTTAAAAAGGTTTTAGCTTATGCCACATAATATCAGGAATTAACTATAACATTGTGTCTCCTGTTTGTAGAAAAAAGAAAAGAAAAATTCAATAAAGCCGAGATTGTAATGCACCCATTTACAAGGATTATACGACTCCTTCCTCCATCGACGCACTAATATTAATAAATGATGAAAGCACATTTTCAAGTCTCTCTAATGCACACGTTCCCTTCTCTTACCGTGAGCCTCTTGTCGGCGTTGACTTCTATCATTCCTTTGAGCAGCGACTGACAGTCCGGCGGTATAAAGTGCGGCATGTGGAACACGCCGCTCTTCACCTTCTCCAGGAGCTGCCGCAGGTTGTCGTGGTCAAACGGCAAGGCACCCTGAACGAAAAAGAGACGCAAATGAAGGAAATCGTCATGTTATGAAGGATTAATATGACAATAGGACAAATCTTCTCACCACAAGAAGAGCAAAAAGGATAACGCCACAGCTCCAGACGTCAGCTCGGCGGCCGTCATACTTCTCACCCTGGATTCAATTACAATGAGTCAAACTTTTGGGATTCACAATTGAGTTTTATGCTGGATTTGAATATGTTTTACTGCTTACTCGTATGACTTCTGGACAGGCATAATGTGGAGATCTATGACAAAAGTAAAGAATGTAAATAAATGCAAATAAAGACATACATTTATACAGAAATAAGGTCAAAAGCTATACAATGCCAGCTACAATTGCTCTCATCCCCCATCTCACCACCCTCTTCAACCAGTCTTTATCCCTCGGCCATGTTCCTTCCATCTACAAACTGGCCTCCATCACCCCCATCCTCAAAAAACCCACCCTAGACTCCGCCAACCTCTCCAACTACCGCCCCATCTCCAACCTGCCGTTCCTCTCAAAAACGCTGGAACGCATCGTCGCCGCCCAACTTCACACCCACCTCCAGTCAAACAACCTCTATGAACCCCTCCAATCTGGCTTCCGCCCACTTCACAGCACTGAAACAGCCCTGGTCAAAGTACTCAACGATCTCCTCACCTCTGCAGACTCCGGGGCCCTCAACATCCTGTTACTACTAGACCTCAGCGCAGCCTTTGACACTATAAACCATTCCATCCTCCTACAAAGGCTGCGCTAACTGGGTGTTGAGGGCTCTGCACTTGACTGGCTCACATCCTACCTCACCAACAGGCAAGAGTTCATTTCCCTCTCCGGTCACTCATCCACCCTCTCCCCAGTAACGCAGGGGGTCCCCCAGGGCTCAGTCCTCGGCCCCCTCCTCTTCATCTGCTACATCTTCCCCCTTGGTCACATCCTCTGCCAACTCAACCTGGACTTTCACTGCTACGCTGACGACACCCAGATATACCTCACCACCAAATCCACCCAAAACCCTCCCCTCAGCCACATTGAAACCTGCATCTCTACAATAAAATCATGGCTCACTCTCAACTTCCTCAAACTGAACAGTGACAAAACAGAGCTCCTCCTCATTGGCACCAAATCCACTCTCAATAAAACTGGTCCCTTTTCACTCAGCATCGACACCTCGACCATCACCCCCTCTACCCTGGTACGCAATCTCGGTGTCATCATGGACCCCACCCTCTCCTTCACTCCCCATGTCAGCCACATCGTCAAGACCTCATACTTCCACCTCCGCCGCATCGCCAAAATCCGACACTGCCTCACCCTCCCCGCTGCTGAATCCCTCATCCATGCCTTCATCTCCTCCCGCCTCGACTACTGCAACTCCCTCCTCACTGGCATCTCCTCCCATTCCCTCCACAGACTCCAAATGGTCCAAAACTCCGCTGCCCGCCTCCTCACCCACACCAGGTCCCGTGAACACATCACTCCCGTTCTCCGCTCTCTCCACTGGCTCCCCATCAAGCAGCGCATAAACTTTATAATACTCCTCCTCACCTTCAAAGCTCTTCACCACCTTGCCCCCCCCTACCTCTCTGACCTCCTCATCCCCCACCGCCCCTCCCGAGCTCTCCGATCCTCCTCCTCTCTCACCCTGACTGCACCAACATCCCGACTCAAAACTTTTGGCGACAGAGCATTCTCCCGAACAGCACCCCGACTCTGGAACTCCCTCCCCCAACCTGTCCGCCACTCTCCCTCACTCACAACATTCAAATCCCGCCTAAAAACACACCTCTTCACCCAAGCCTATGACCTCCCCTACCCCTAGCCTCCTCTACCCCATTGCCTACTCTTCTACCCCTTGTTACATCCCCATCATTTTCTCTCTACTTCTTCTGTCTTGTTCATTTTATCTATATATTAATGTGTACTGTACGTGTTGTCCCCCCCTGTCTGTAAATACCCCCCCCCTTTTTATTATGTTCATTGTCTTTGGGTCACTGAAAAGCGCTATATAAATAAAAGTTATTATTATTATTATTATTACAATATTTAATCCAAGTCTGTCCTAAAAGCTGTGAATGTCAGTGTAGGAGTATTCTGTTGTAGTAAAAGGTTATATATATATTTATTTTATATTTATTATCCCACTCTGGGCTGAGAACGCCCCGCCCACCGCGCGGAGCCTCCTGACGATAGCCTGACCTGTTTATCTATTTGTGTGCACTGTCTGAAGTTTCCCCTGAAGGGTAACAAAGAAGGTGGTTAACGCACTCGTCCACCCACCCGAAGATCAGAGGTTTGATTCCCACTCAGACCAAGTTCTGACGTTGTGTCCTCGAGCATTATTATTAATACTCTACAATGTATTAGGATTGTCTATGGGACAAGACATAAGTTTTGATTTTAAAAGTGCACTATGTAATGGATGTGTTATTGCTTTGGCATAAAAATGATTTAGCTTTTGCTTTGATTTTTTCCAATACAATGTGGTTTTATTGCCACAAAATGATCATTATTTCTGTGGGCGGAGTCACCTCTCCACTGATCTGACTTTTCTGTCGGCCACTGCCATCGCTTACCCATCTCTAGACCTCCAGCATTACAGGGAAACATCCCCATGGAGACGAGGTGGTTACATAGTGCACCTTTATGTCGAGTGAAGGTTGAGAATGTCACTCACCCGCAGCTCGTTTCTAACAAACTGTCGCCCACTTGCAACGAGGCCATGCCAAAGTCTGCTATCCTGATGTTGTTCTTCTCATCCAGGAGGAGGTTCTCTGGCTTCAAGTCTCTGTGACTGCACGACAATCAAATATATCGTTAATTTAGATGATATTTTCGACTAAAAACAAAAGCACTCACCATATGGAATGACTGTGGCAGAAGTCGAGGGCCGAAATGATCTGTCTGAAGAACTTTCTTGCCTCTTTGGGGGTCAGTCTACCCTTTTTCACCAGGTAGTCGAACAACTCTCCCCCTGAGACATGCTCCAGCACCAAGTACCTGCGAAATCAACCAAAAACACGCACCAAAATCATGGTTAACCTTGAAACGTCTCTTAACCTTGCCATGTTTTTTGTCTGAGAGTCAAGGTTGCATTTGCGCTGGCAGATTTCCAGTGTCAAAGATGAAGGAGATTGAAGCGTGAGTGACGAGAGCGGAGATTAGATACTCACAGATATTTGTTATTCTCATACACGTCGTGCAGCTTGAGGACGTGAGGGTGTTCTATAAGTTTAAGAATAGCTATTTCTCTCTCCACCTGGAAAAATAGAAGGGAGAGAAGAGGCGTGAAGAGATTAGGAGAGTTCTTAAATAGTGGAAGAGGACAGTGAGGAATAGAAACGGCACGTTGTTAATATGGCGGCGCGGAAGATATAAAGTGAGTAACAGATAAGAAGATAGATAAGTCATTATTAAAGCAAGTATTGCACAGATTATCCCATGATTCCTGTGTTTCATAAACCTATAATAAACCATATAACCTAAAATACCTTGACTTGTTTGTTAAAATAAAAGACATTACCTGATAAACTGAATTAGTTACGTCGTTATTAGTTTTATTAGAAGATTTTCAAACATAACTTCAATAATATCTGATCCATTTCCTCAAATATGTATTGGAATGTTTAGGCTACTTCATATTTGATTGAAAAATACAGATACTGCGCTCACTTATTGACCAAAACAAAAGGATATCAATAACTTAAACATAGCCTTGCAAAATAGACAGTGTTGGGAAGAATACTTGTAATTGAGTGACATATCCTGAACATTTAAGTGTTTTGTAACATTGTCAGATACATGGTGCAATCAGAGTATCGTGAATACTTAGAATACTTTCAGTTGCAGTATATTATAGTGTAAAACGGCCAAAGGAGTAAAACAGCTTTATGTTTGTTCCACTCTTTGTTATGCATCGTTTATCACTGATTAGAGAAGAAAAAGTCACATAAGAGCATCAATAAATGAAACAACTGCCATGTATTTCTTTGATTTCAGTAAAGTAAATGTATTCTGAACGCCACCGAATGACAAAGTAACTGCAATACAATTACTCCAAATCGGTATTTGCAATTTGTAATCAGATACATATTTGGAAAACCCTGAAAATAGGCCGTGCGATCTGATTTCGAGCGCGCCTGCTTGGCTTTAGTCGCTAATATCTGAGCCCTCAATTAGCACGGCCAAAGCGTCTATTGTTGGCTTTACAGAAGCGCTGCCCACACAATCCACATTTACAACTTACAACACGCCAGTGGCTTTCCCTGACAGACACACACTCTCCATTTGCGATGCTATTTTCTGCTTAAGGGAGTGCACTAAAGCGATGGATACGATACCTTCATCAGGACGGATTCTGAGAGCTTTTCTCTGTTCACGATCTTGATGGCGACCTTCTGTCCCGTTATGCAGTGGACCCCCAGTTTCACCAGGCCTGGGACACAAACACACACACATCACTGAGAGGAAATGTAGTTTAGTGGAGCAAGCACACAAATGCTGCTGTGACATTTAAAAGGTCAAAGGAGACTTAAGGCCATGGCCGCTGTCCTTTTAGTATTGATTTGTCAGTCCAGAGTTATTTAACTGAAATCTTAATTAAAACAAAGCGGATCATTTTGTTTGAATAGTACAAAGGGAACGAAATGAGTCAGCTCATGTTTGTAGTTTATAATAATTTATAGTGTGATATCATTGTGCAGTAGTAATAGAAAAGATCTTTGGTGCAGAAAAATGTTGCTTCTCACAATCTTACAATAATCTTTTTCTTTTATTTCATCCCCTCCTTTTTGAACAATAGGCTATGACTGTTGATTACTTATAAATGATCCTCCCAAATCTTATGATTCTATCTGACTGGTATCGGTTTTGGATCAATAGTGTGACAGACAGATTCACTCTTACGTTAATGACAACGTGTTCCTCAGTTAAAATAGGCGATTGCTATTAATGTCAGATCTCCAGTTCTCAGTCATGTTTCTGCTGCACTTGTGTACTCGAGTAGAGCATTTGTGCCACAGCCAGTGTAACAGTCCATCTGGCCTGTCAGGTCAGCAAAGCACTACCAACACAAACTTTCTAAAGAAACAGTTGGACAGATTTCCACTCGGTCTAAGATGAGACATTGCTCTGAGGGAGGGAAAGAGGTTTGAACAATCACAATTAAGCCCCAAAAATCACTTCAAAAGCACAGTTCATCCACCAATCCACCACTGTGCTCCCCAGCTGCATCTGCTCTTACCTGTTTGCCCCTTCCCCAGGGTCTTCTCCAGCCGGTAGGGCCCCACATACTGAGTGGACTGGCCCACCGAGAGCTCCTTGCTGCTCATCCTTCTCCACCAGCCTTTTACGTCCGTCACCGTGGTATATTTAGAAGATCTAAGCTATGGGACTGAGTCGTGCTGCGTGCGCGGCGCCGGTAACGCACATCACAGGCGATCCGGGCGGCGTGCGGAGGGGCTGGTCGCGATGGGAAGCCGGGCCCTGCAGGCTACTCCCATGCACTTGCTCGTCATGCAGTCGAGGTGTGTCTCAGTCCGGACCCAGAGAGTGGCATCCTCCGACAGATCCCGTGGAATGGAAGGCGTCCGGAGGAGAGGCCGGGGTGTTGCTGCGGCGCGTCCTCTCAGCGGCGCGAGTCCGAGATGTTATTCCAGGATGGACAGGAAGGCTGCATTTACCACACATTGATTTCTGTAAGAGCACAGTCTCAAATATCCCAAGTCAGAATGGCCTGGTCGATGTCAGGGACCCCCCCCTTCCCAGGCTCTTCTTCACCCCCCAAAAAGCACGAGCACATCACACGTAACGTTCCCCTTTCATCCCGCCGCGTGTGTTCAGAGCGTGTGCGGCGGACGCGCGGTCCAGATCATCATCTATAATAACAGTATCAGGCAGAAGAATGCTTTTCCAATATCCGGTGCACACTTCTGTGGCTCCCTCCCTCCCTCCCCGGCCTCGCATCAGGGGGAAAGAGAAGATGAGGAGTGGAGCTTCTTCTTTCTTTTTCTTTTTTCAGCAAACAACAGCCAGAACGCACCTTCCTTCCATGCGACAAAAGAGGTCAGATGCGCGGCTCGGTCCTGACTCTGGCATCCTCGGGGGCCCTTGTCCTTCTGTGGCTCTCACCCTCTCCCCGAGGCCGGATGTGCTCATGATATCACCGCGTCCTCTCTCCGCTGCTACACCCACACCGTCCTCTTTACGCGCGACGTCAGGGCCGCTCCGAACGTGCCCGTGTCCCGTAAATATCCCCGTCTCTCTCTCTCTCTCTCTCTCTCTCTCTCTCTCTCCTCCACAGCAGCTCTCACACCGCTGCTGCTGCTGTCCTGGAGTCAGCATCCGGGTACCACTCCACCCTTCCGAGCATCCCTCCCTCCCCTGCATCCCTCCCTCCCCTGCATCCCTCCCTCCCCTGCATCCCTCCCTCCCGAGCATCCCTCCCCTGCATCCCTCCCTCCCCTGCAAAGCACCCACCCTTTTGTTTTTTGGAGCGGGCAAAAAGCAGGCGGGATGTGATTGGTGGAAGGATGCGGAAGTAGCGCATGGTCCAGCAGCAGGCTACATTTGCACAAACACACATGCTACAGAGAATAGCATGCATAATTTACATACCTGGTTTGCAAAGTGAGTATGTCATAAATAGAATCTTGACGTTATAAAATACAATGTTTTTATTTTATCTTTATTTTTCCCCTCCATTCCTTATTAGGAAATGAGAGGTTTTGTCTATAGAGTTTTATCTTATTTTATTATTATATTATATTATATTTTTATCTTTATCTTTTTATTTTATTTTATTTATTTATTTTCCTCGATTCCCTAATAAGATATGAGAGGAGTTTTGTTAATAAGAGTTTTTTGTTTTGTTTTAATAGACTTCTTCTATTAAGCGTGTTTATTTTTTTATATTTTTATTTTTTCAACTTCCTATAAGTTATCTGTCCTTTTCCTCTGTATCTACTGCGTTGCAACAATGAAATTTCCCCATGTGTGGACAATAAAGGAATATCTTATCTTATAGCACATAACATATTTATTTTTTATATTTAGATAATAACACATTCATAACTCGAAGTATAAATAATACACATTTATTTATTCGACTAACAATATTATTGTTTGTTTGTTTTATGTTTGATTTTTTATTTTATTTACTATTTACAATCTTATTCATTTACGGCTGAAATTAGATTTTTAATGCCACTATATGACGACCACACCCTCAGTCAGTGCACTAGTCCAGCCCTGCACACTATTCTTTCATTGTGCAGGACGTTTGATCTTCTGTAATCTGATGAGCTCAGATTATCCAGCGGTGCACACAACATAAACTATATGATTAAATAGAGAACAAAAGACAGGTGAGGACATACACTAAAAAGTATTAAGCGTAATGCTTTTGCATAACTAGGCTCAGAGTTTGATAAAAATGTGCGTTTCTAAACTATATGATACATTTGATCATATAATGTTATTACCAAAATGTTACTATTTAGAAAAAGAGTTGCATTTCCCAGGTTTGACCACGCGGGGATGCTATTTTACTATCATTGTGATGAACATACAAAGCAGCAGTGATGTGTCTGGTTTACTCATCTGGTAAATGCTCAATAGTTTTTTATGTGTTTTTATATGTTTTTTATTAATAGTGTTACTGCTCAAATTGATCATTGATATGTTTAATTGTATGTTGCTGGATTACATAATGAAACAAGAGCCAAGCACAAACATTTAGCTGAGCGCTGCAGTGTAGCTTTATGAGAAAACAATAAAACAGGTTTTGAACCCCCAGGCTCAGAGTGAATTCTTTCTATGAGTCTCCACCTGAATTACAACCACAAACCCTAAACAATACAACTGATAAGAGCAGGAACTCATCGAGCTGTTGGACTCTGATCTCAGAAATGATCCCTTTCTTAGCCCATGAAGCGTTGAAGACATTTATTCACATAAACTTATTTATAGACAATTTAAAATGAACTTGCTTGCAACTTGCACAATCCAGCAGCGGAGTTCATTATTAGAACACCAAGAACAGACACTGCCAATAACGTCCTGGGGCAGTTGGACCTTGATATTAGAAAAAATAAGTGGGTAAAGCTTCTCACGTCAACATTCTTCTTAAGTTCTGAGGTTAGCTATGACACACAGCCCGGGGCCTTCTGACGTGTCAACGCAGAATAAGGCAGAATTGGACCCCACTCGCGGCGCAGGAGTTCGTTCTGGTGCATCTGGCGCTCTAGGGTCCTGCAGGACGACTTAGTAGTTGAACTCAGGACAACTTATATTCATTAGACATTTTAATGCATCAGGATGTTGCTCAGTGGAAGACACAGACTCAGTTTACACAAGTGTGGGAGGCCTGTACAGTATGTCCTTTCACATTCCTGTCACCATAGTAACCATATGCTGTTTCAACATGTCCGATGCAGTATTTACACATAACCCTTGCACCTTTACGTCACAGCGCGCCCATTGATGTTATGCACGAGGAGGTTGTGGGTGTGGAGCAACATATACAATGAGGGCCATTTCATTTGTCTGTCTGAGGGCCGCATTTGGACCCTGAGCCATAGTTTGGACATGCCTTAATTAGATTCTGTAGGTTTTATATTTTGGCTAAGGGTCAAACCTCAGTTTATCTCTTTCTTATTCTCACGGTTTTGTTGCAGATCAATTTACTTTGTTTTTCTAGTGCAAAAGTGGGACTAGAAAGGGACTAAACTAGGAGTAGAACTGAACCAAAGCAGGTCTATATCAGGACTAAATGAGTACAAGTGAGAATGTACACAAATACCATACATTGGGTTTTTAATCTTGAATAGAGTAGTTACTTAATTCTCAGTGTATTTGTTAATTCATCATTATTCAATTATTTTACAAAAAAAGCACAAAGAGCCAAGGTTGGTTTTTCTATCAAGTACTAGATACCTTTTATTTCCATTTATAAGTATTTATCTCAAGTCACAGTCGACATTACAGCCCATCAGCTCCGTGGAATCGTCTACATGGATGTATCGTAAATGGGCCATAGAGAGACAGGGGGAGGGCGTAAGACAGAGGGAGGGGAGATGGAACAGCAGCCACATCCCAAAACCCGAATCAACACAGTGTTCCACCATGATGGTCTCAGTCAGTCCAGAGCTGTTGTGCAGGAGGGAATGCTGGGAACTTACAGGACTCAGTGCAGTGGACCTGGAACACAAAATGATGCCAGTTCATTATTTTTGAGCTGAAATAATCGTTGCCCTTCCACCACTTGAACCTCATTCACAGACAATATTATTCCATGTCTGACCATTCAGTTATAAGAGGGTCTGTCGTTATAAGATAAGATAATCCTGTCCATTTATAAGATTTCATGGTATCTTTATCATACCAACAATCCATAAATAAAATCAATTAGAACTTAGTTGGTATATTGTCTCATCTATTTCTCAATGGAAGCAAACATAAAACACTATGCTCCCTATTTAAGATGATTTTTTCACATTTTATTTTCCGTAAAACCCTGCGAAATGTGTGAACTCACGTTTGAGTTGGGGGAGGCCTCCTCATGACGTCCCCTCGGCTGCACTCTTTACACAAGCAGCAAAAGCCTCAAGAAGATCTTTACAGCCCTCGGCTCCTTTCTCGGCAATGCTGCAAACAAAAGCATTCACATAGAACAGGTCAGGTTTGAAAAATAGAAGATTGGAAGAGAAGAGTGCGAGTGCAAGGGATAAGACCTCCGGACCTTCCAGGATTCCCCATGAATTCACTTACAAATCGAAATGTAAAAGTAGCAAAAACCTCACACAGAGATCTTCACTCCTCATACTGGCAGTTGAATTCAGGACGTGCAATGACATGCATGCCTTTGCTACAATAAACACCCTCTGGGCCAAAGACGCACATCTATATTTAAATGAAGAATAAAAGGAAAAGTGAGTGGGGAAATGGTGCAGAGAATAGAGGCTGGATTATGTCAGGCCTCCACAGCAGTGAACACACCGTGCCATGATGCATTAGAGTGATGGAGCGGAAGAGCAGCGGAGGAGGGGCCTGGACCCATCTGTTTGGTACATCGTTATAGAATGACCGGGACAGAGGTGGCGTGACAGTGTCGACAGGACAGGACAGGGAGATATAAGCATGATCGCACAGCTTTTCTAATGAAATAAACACACTTAAACGATCAGTGACATGTGAGCATCTCATTGCACTGCTCCTCTGGTCCCTCTGAACCCTGTCAGGACACGGATGAATCACAAACTCCTCTCCAATGAGATTAGACCAGGGAGAAAAATGACCTAGATGGCTTATTGTTTGCATTGGTATGTGAAACTTTCCTTTTTTTCTTACAGCAACAATAAATGAGAATGAAAAACAGTATTGAGAGATGCTGGTCTATCAAATAAACCACAGAAGATTAGTTTACAATGATTCAACTTATTATACCATCAACCTTCAGTGAAATATTTAGGCATTATTGACGTAAATAACAGATATTGCCATATAGCTGGGTTGAAACAGCCGGGGAACACACAGTATCCACATACATATTGTGGCATCAGGTTGAGACTGATGTAAATAGTGTTTGAGAAAGGCCACGGCCGTCTGTGGTACCAGTGCGGCTGGATGTTGGTCTGTGATGTAACAGACAGCTGGCTCCAGCAGATTATCACTCAGAGCTAGAGGGGTGGAAGAGCACCCACTCCTCTCAGTGTCCGACAGACAGAGCGGGTGTCTTTCTGTCTACCGTATCCATATGTGCACATGCATGAGAGTCCCCCTGGGAATGCAGTGAAATATTCATAGAGTATCATAGTAATAGTAAAAGTCAACACATGCTCAAGTTACATGCAGCTTTATGTTCGATGGCTGTGGAGCTCCAAAGTGGAAACTCTAGAGACATCATCACCTGCACAAGGAACTAAGGCTCATGTTACAGGGTCAAAGGGCAGAGCTGGTTGCTGTGGCAAAAGCACACATTTGAGCATGTTAAAGCAGGGTGACATCACACTCCATCTGAGACACATACAGGAAGTGACCATTCAATTAGGCCTGAGTAAGCTGGTGCCTGCATCATGCATTATATATTGATTAGCAGGTGCAGCAGTAAAAGAGAATCCAAAAACAAACTAGACATTATGTCATTTTAGGTATGGACAGTGCATTTGATTTTGTGTCTCCTCCAGGTCTTTTAATGTCCGCGGTGTGACACAAGTAGCTTAAAGACACCACTCCTATTAATGGCTTCTGTCGACTCACTGGATTCCTCAGTGAAAACCAGCACAACTTCTACTGGCAAGAATGTAAAGGCTACGACTGTAATGAGTAGCAGAGGTCACTCATGCAGGAAGCAGTGGGCAGTGCAAGTCTTAAAGGGCTTAAAGTGGCCAATAAGAGGGAAATATCAGCTATTGGATAAGGTTTTGCTTCATAATTCATAGTCTTATTCTTAAATAGTGTAGTTGTTGTGGTTGTTACTACCTCTGTGTTGTGGGTTTGCTTTGCTCCTGTAAACCAGGAACTGCAGATGGAAATGAGCTACGTAACTACAATCTGATGAAGTTTAATGTCTCTGTACATTGTCCCTTCAAATAAAGATTAAACTAAACTGAAACTAAACCTGAACCATTTGCTGAATGTCTCTACCCTCTCTGTCCCCACTTGTCTGTCTAATATAGCCTTTGGGTCCGAAAAAAAAAAATATAGCTAAAGATATATTTAAAATAAATAAGTAAGTTCTTATCCTAAATTGATTTGACAAACATCCACGTGAAGCTCACACACACACACACACACACACACACACACACACACACACACACAGTGTATGTCACTAAATGTAAGAGACTATATTTTGCAGTTGAAAAGAATGAAAGTAACTTCTATAAACTAATAGTACATTGTTGTCAAACCGTTTACACTTTAATGCAATCTTTTAGCAGAGAGCAGCTTTGTGTATTTGGTCTGGATACGTGTGTGTAGTATTTAAAGGACAAACAGTTGTATATTTACACTGGCAGGTGGTCTGCCCCTTATCTATTTGAGGTGACTTTGAACATTTGACCTTAACAAGGTCACAACTACTGTACTTCCTGCTGTTAAAACAGCATAGTAAAGACTGACCTTATGCTGTTACAGCATTGCATAAAGGGTCTATTGGACTGTCTAATTAGGCTAATTGTTACAATTACATGAAAGTCTTGAGCCAAGATGGCCGCTGCCTTGAGTGTCAACACTTTTTTGTGCTGGTCAAGCAGCAGGTGTCAGGTGGAGCAGAAATATGAGCCGCAGCAGGGGACATATCACATACAACCACTCTCCTACTGTCCATGACTTTTAAAAGAGCTCCACTATAAATACACATGGGGTGGATTACAGACAGCCATCTTTATGTTAGCAGTAGAATACGATGTAATAAAGTGGAATGTCTAGACTTGTGTGCCTTTGCTAACACTCATCACTGTTAGCAGCTGCTATTGTCATTTGACCACATACTGAGCGGAAGCAGAGGTTAATAAGGTGCTGAGCCGTGGGCATTTGACCACACTCACTCAATAATAATTTACACCCTTAAAAACAACTTTTTTAAATGTTCACTAACAGCCAAAGATGGGATATCAAAGTCATAAAAGTGACACACGACATGTATTTAACTAACTTGAAACGGTTGTGAGGGAGTACAGTATTTCAAACTTTCAGCCACATGTCAGAGTGTAAATGTTTAACCTCGAGACCACTTTAGCTCAAGTCAGACGCCCCAGTGTTCCCTTTAACCTCAAAGGAAGCTAACGTAACAGACTAACGTGAACGATCCTTCTGGGTGAGATTTGGTCATTTGCGCCCAAGGTTAAACATCCACTTGCTTTTTACAACGACCCAACAGATGATCACAAGCCATCTTAACATGCATTTGCAGAGGTCATTGCCACACATCCTTCACCCCTCAAGGTCACAGTTCATGGTTTCGCTGACCTTCTCTATAAAACATTATGTAAGCGCTTGCCTTATCTCCTTCACCCTTTTGCACTCTCTTTTCAAAGACCCTATAGATACCAGACATAAGAAAGCAACCGACAAAGGAGAGTTCTCGATATAAAAAACACATTTACTGACTCAACTCTGAACAGTGCCAAAAAGTGTGTGTCAAAGTGTTGCTTTAATGATAATCCTGACACAGGTAATGAGCTTAAAGGCCTTGACGAGCGCACTGGGACTTGTCCACTCATGATTCTGCTCTACTCTTATCAAAACTGCACACATTCACCCCCACTTTATCGAGCTCGACGGTCTGACATGGTTTGGGTTTGGTTGCAGAGCACATGCTAGTCTCTGCGCCTTACTGAATGATGACCTGCTGAATGCCACTCACCGCTCTTCAGTCTGATTTAAAGCTGCCCACTCTACTGTCTAATAAAGCCAATGGGGCTAAAATGTTGTTGGTTTTGTTCTCTGCTTTGACCTGACAGTCCCAGCTGCAGAAGTGACCACGATCTGTCCAAGCAGCATGTTCCCAAGTGCACTGCAAGGACCAGGTTTGCAGAAAAAAGGTTGTATGATGAGGCATGAATGAGCGTGCATGATGCATACATGATGCATACATGCCCCAAATGCCCCAAATGCCCTGCAGACCGGAAATCCTTGCCTATTGCACTCCATTGACGCAGCAAAGCCAACGCTAGGAACTCTGGGAAGAAAAGTGACGTGAGCAGATTCCAAACCTTCATCCAGGCATGAGGATGAGAGCCCAACATCACTTCGTGTCATACTTAATTATGTCTGAACTCATTACAATGAGGAGCTATAGTTTTAATAGGCTTTATCCAAGCGCCCAACTGTGTTTGTCACAATTTAGCCGTTTTCTTGTCCCGCTGCCCTCTGCGATCATGAAGAGACTCCATTTTGGTGGTTTTATCGTGGCAAAGCTAACGGTCATGACATTTGACTGATTTGCAAAAGCTTTGGATATTTCAAGGTGAATGCAATCATTTCCCTTAAATTACCTTTCCCTATAAGTTGACATGAATATTTGCATAGTTTTGTAAAGGCTTTTCATCTTTCATGGTGTATGCCATCATTGTCCTTGATTATGAATATTACATAATCCATCAGGCAGTGTATTTCATGCATTATAAAAACAAAAACTATACTTTTGTGTGTAAGAATGTTACAACGCATCATTTCTCAGCATTTATCCAGAGTGTGCACAGAATGGGATCGAAAAAATACTCTGAATGTCTAATCTGAATGAATGAATGAGTATGAGAAGAAATGCATGGACTTTAAACATGCATTTTGGGTTTGAGTGACAAAACTTGGAGTTAGGCACTTACCATTTGTCCAGGTCAGCCTTCGCGGCGGCACAAGCGGCAGGGACAGGGGCCTCGGCGGGGGCAGCAGCGCTCTCGGAGTCTGACATGTCTGAGGTGTGTAGTTAGTCTGTGTCCTGTCCAGTGGCTGTCTTCCCAACTCCTATAGAGACAGAGAGAAAATGAAGGCATGCTGGTGCAGAGGGGAGGGGCACACATGAGGTGGGAGGGGACAAACATGTGAGGGGGCAGTGCACGTGTGTCCTCAGCAGTGGGAGGAGGAGCTGGTCATAGGGGTCAAAGTGCACTGACCCACAGGTGGAGGCCTTTAGAAAAGAACTATGAATGATCTTGGTGACAGCTTGATGTATTGACTGATGGAAATAATTATTTAAAGGCAAAATAGATGATTAGATACTGTAACTAATGTCATACATTATAATCAAGAGCAATGTAAGATCTCCATCTCATTTATCATTGAGCTGACATCTGTGTCCTTCTCAGTGTAAAACACTGACTCAACATGTGCTGAGCTTCAAGCCAGAGCTTCTCTTTTTTCAACTGTTGTCTTGAGCCCCCTAGTGGTGGGAGGTCAGAGGACACCTCAAACTGTACATTAAGTCAAGGCGCACTGCACTTCAGAGGTCAAACTAAGGACCACAGGGCAGTGTATTTCAAGAACAGTTTTAAAAAGGTTTAGACTATCACTTTAGTTAAGGCTATAGAAGTTTTTGGTCAGAAGTATGCAATGTTCTTGCCAAATACAAGATACTTGACAAATGTGAACTGCAGTGGCTGCTCAACATTAAGTCCAGTGCTGCACAGAGGCAGGTTTAAGGCTGGACACTTTTGATATTTATCATGAGCAATGATAAGATAACAGAACATACTATACTATACTATACTATACTATACTATACTATACTATAAGAGCAGTCATTGAAAGAAACTACAGTGAACATAGTCATGAAAACGGAATAGGTTTGTGAGTGTTTATATTGAAAGTTTTCTTGAATAAATCTAACATGTATGGAACTAGTTTAATTTGATTAAACCCTTAACGTTGTCTTGTAAGAGCTTGTGAATATTAAAAAATAACTCTCCTGTGGCTAAATTACATTAGCATCAAATGTCAATTGACTGAGAATGGAACAGGGCCTCACACACAAGCTCATACATGATTCTGCAGCCAAACAACAGAAAAGAACTCAACAAGAACAACACATTATTAAACAGAATAAAGATGTATTTCCATTCTAATACAGTAGATGGTAAACTTCTGCAGTGGAGTGTGCAGTACACGGGCTCCATAGGGCCAGCCGCACACGTCAGTGTGAGCACATGGACAGAGAACATAGTGTACTATAGGAACACTCCCTCTATACAACCTCGTCCTACACAAAAAAACACAAGGCAAAGCAGTGAGAGCTCACCTATCTGCAGACAGGATGTCCCGCTCTGGAGTGAGCCTGCTTTGAGTGCAGAAGAGAATCTAAAGAGTGAGGAGAGTGTCTGGTGCTGCTGCTCCGCGCTGACTGAGAGTGAGAGGGGGAGTTCCAATCCTTTATGGTCCTATGTGCAGAGCATGTGTGGGCCATACATAAGAACTCAGTGTGGAGGGGCAGAGCTCTCACAGGAGGAGGAGGAGGGAGGAAAGGAATAGAAAAGAGTGAAAGAAGAGCAAGCAACAGCTAGAATGCTTCTCCTTGAGATTCTATGCAGGGTGAAAGCAGCATAGAGAAGAGGGGGCGGGGCTCACACGTGTGCCATGTCCCTTTAATGCTGCAGAAGGATGACTCCTGCACAACATCCTAACTCTTCTATAAGCATCTTCTCAAGACTCTATTACTGTTGAAGGACTTCTGGGCCCACTACACACCCCCTCTTGAGTTAACCAATGCACTGCCAGCACCTCATGGCTGTTTAGAGAACAACAAGTTCCCGGAATGAGAGCAAAAGTCTGTTTGTGTCTCAGGATGTTGTCATTATATGTGGACAGAGTCAGAAGCTTCAAAGTCACTCTGGAGGTCAGACGTGCAGCAGTGGCGCATGAGCATTGCACCACATACATGACAGAGGCTGGCGCGGGGCCCCTGCTGGCGCGGGGCCACTTCTGCACTTACAGCGGCTCCCTCAGCCTCAGCACGGACCACACCTACTCCTATAGGACCGAGGCCGCGTGGCACTTAGACTTTTATTATAAAGCTCTAACCCAAGCAAAACATCATTAAAGCAAACAGAACATGCAGCTTTATTGGACCAAAAACACACATTTATTTATTGGAATCAGTTAGAAAAAATGAAAAAAAAAATCACATATCACAGGTATACTTCACAACAAAATATTGTGTTATATTAAAATTCATGAATTGAGTAAATGGGTAAAATTCCTTATTTTTATTTATTTGAATTAATCTAATTTATGACATTCAGGATATGAGTTCTACTTTGCCAGTAATTACCTGAGGAAAATACAACTGTTGATAGACATCTTTTAGTTTAAAAACACTTAAGAATGATAAATGACTAGCAAGAATGTACAGACTTAGCAGCACTAGTTACGCTACATGTCAAACATCACTGACCTAATGCTGTACTTAAAAATCACACTTAAAAGCTTTATGGTGTGTTTTTACATTCATGGTTCTGCTGTAAGGTTTATTGTACTGCTGTGTAATTAAACATGTCCACTAGATATCTCTATTGTATCAAATGCCTTTAAGTTGCTGTAGTTTAAAACATTAAATAAAATGAAAAACCTGGTCAGTGGATTCACATATTCAATTTAGGCCCTTTATTGTTTATTGTAGAAAGCCTCCTGATGTATGCATGATGTATGTATGATGTATGTATGATGTATGCTCACGTGTGCTCAAACTGAAGGAGGGGATTTGAGCCTTATTACAAACATTAACTAAATCCCTGTCTCATTCATTCATTCATTCATTCATTATCCAATTAAGATCTTTTTCCACCTCAAGGACACTTTCGGCCCCTGACACGCGCATCAACCTGTTCGTATTCTCTTGCATTCATTCAAAGCTCCTTGACTATGTTTCTCATTAGTAACTGGAAAAAACGAGTTCCGAGCTAAAGCATTCTCACCTCTGCTGCATAAACAAACGGACCAAGCTACTATAAAGTGGAGGCGACATGAACCTCCAGGAGACAAGACGTGAAGAGCAGTCACCGGCCACTCAGCAGGACAGAAGAAAGTGCCACAGACATGGACGGAACCAAGAGATGCCAATTCTTCATCACAGGTAAGAAAACGTATGGATTTCTTATAGAGACGAAGCTGAAAAGATAAAAAAGTTAAATTAAAGTAAGGCTATTTAAAGACAATGGTAAAAAAAATAAAAAAGGCACTGAAGCCTCATATATACATAATTTTTAGACGGTGCATTCTAAGGTGTCTGTGAAAAAGTTACAAAAAGAATGTTCAGATTCTTAATTATAGTGAGAATAACTAAAATACAATTTATCTTTAAATCATGAGTCTATAAATACACACACTTACAATATAGACTATTTTATCTACTCAAATATGATGATTTTGTGCAACTTTTCCTCCCATAATTATCTAACCCAGCTCCTGCAGCACGGACATGACAGACCATCACTTTTCTAACCACATGTGTCTAAGCATATTTTTTACATTTCAATACATCATTCACATTTTTGTTTACATAGTACACTACATGAGAAATACATACAAGTGTCTTTTCCTTTCTAATGCTGTGAAAGTGTATACTGCCTGATTACCTGCTGTGTCCTCAGTGGTGTGGGTGCTGGCTGTGTGCGGGGCCATTCCCATCGGGGACCTGCTGGACCGGGCCTCTCAGCACTCGGACAAGCTGCACTCCCTGAGCACGCTGCTCACCAATGAACTGGTGAGTGTCTGCACACACAAACACAAGCACATGTCAGGACACATCTGTCACTCGGACTGGAGGGGATAACTGTGTGTTTTGTATTTATGTTTACGTCACAATTAACTAATAATTGCAATTTGAATGGTCTAATTAGTAAATCACTAAGAGCACAATTTGGTGTATAAAACCTGATAACCTTCTACTTTAGATCTCTACAATGATACACAAATCTAAACATAAGGCTTGTTAGAGAAAAACACAGTAAAATGTCACCACTAATCTGCATTCTGATCATTTGCATGTATGATTATTCCTCCAGGACACGCATTTTCCTCCCATCGGCCGAATGATCATGCCCCGCCCCTCCATGTGCCACACGTCCACTCTGCAGGGGCCGACTGACAAAGACCAGGCTCTCCAGGTGTCTGTGAGTGACGTTCTGTCTCATGTTGTTCTGTGGTTTCCAAACGTGCCTAAAAGGGCCCTTCAGAATGTTGTGATGTTTTGGTTGTAACAAGGAGTGTTTCAGGATGCATAGTTTCACTTCCATTCCACATGTTATGGCAACATTGTGTCATGTGACTAAACCTCTGGAGGTCATGTGATCACACAACTTAAACATAAGGTGACTGCACCGTATAGAACTAAACGGCTGATATCCTCCAGGCTTGTTTGGACCCACATTTTGCAGCGTGAACCCAAGCACAGATCATGAGCGTCTGATACAGGGAGAGGAAAACGATCCCTAAGGCATCCATTTTACTACATCAATTAACTTAAATAATCATACTCGCCTGAAGATATCTGCTGCATGCCTGATGCTTAAGCTTTGGTAACATCGTTTGTGGTCTCCAGGAGCAGAACCTGATGTCCCTGGTGCGCTCCCTGCTCCAGTCCTGGGCTGACCCTCTGGTGCTGCTGTCCGCTAACGCTAACACGCTGCCTCACCCGGCGCAGAGCAGCATCGCCAGCAAGGTCCAGGAGCTCCAGCAGAACTCCAAGAGTCTGGGAGACGGCCTGGATATCCTGTCAAACAGAGTGAGAGAGTGAATCCAAACTTGACTTGTTCAAACTAGTATCAGAAAAGTGACATTTCCCTGACTTCTCTCTTGTAGATGGGCCCGGCTGCTCAGGTCGTCTCCATTTTACCATATCAAGGGACTGGGGACTTCGGCCAAGACAAGATCGCCAAGCTCATTAACTTCCAATTCCTGTTGTCCTGCTTTCGCCGAGATTCCCACAAGATTGACAGCTTCCTCAAAGTACTGCGTTGCCGTTCTGCCCAAATGCGGCCTGAGATGTGCTGAAGAGTGCGCTTCAACAATGCTTCAGTTTCCTGCCAGTGTGTAGTGTCTGTTTACTGTCATCTATCAAGCATTTTCCCCTGAGAATCATTGCCAACTGAAAGCAACACAAGGTTAGAATTTTAGCATAATGGATCTTGTTAAACAATTCGATTTATCAGTGTCAATATAGAGCAGTTCAAACGTGTTTATGTGGCTTTTCCATTTGACTGCTCCTTTTGTGGTTTTTGAGCCATCCACACGGAACAGTAAGGTCTCCAAAAGTGGAATTCCCGCGTGTCCTTGAGCAAGACACTTCCCCCACCTGTGCCTGTGTATGAATGTGTGAGTGTGGTGTGGGCTGCCGAGGTCACAAGGGCCATGGAGGCGTAACCAGGCTCTGAGGGCGAGTCAGGAGTGAATGATAAATGCACTCAATTGAAACAAGTGGAATGTGTTATTATAATTTCCAATAGTACAAACTGCACCTTAACAAGAGTCATGTCCCTTAAGTGTTGTCGTTCTACAGCAGGTCACAGGGGGAAATGCTTGTATAGAATAGTGGCTACCAGCCAAATTTGCACTTTATACTTTAATGCTTTAATTTTCTTGTTAAATGTTAAACTGATAAAATGTGTTGCATAACAAAAATGAACCCAGGACTGTCTAAGTGTCTCTTTACAGCCGTTTCAGGTCTAATTTCAGTTGAATTTGGATATTGCTATTGTAAACTATTCGTGAGGCAGTGTCCGGCCTTATGATTCTATACAAATGTTCTCTTTGACGTCAAACATTTACCACAGACCAAGAAGGAGCTAGTTGTACTTACCATATGTCAGAGGGAGCGATGCCTCTTCTCCTTTGGGCTGCTGTGAGTCACTGCAGCTGCACAACAACAACAACAACAACAACAACAACAACAACAACCACAACCACAACCACAACAACAGTGTGTGCGCATTAGCCTAGGTATAGGATTTAGATATAATTGTAGCATCTCATTTCTACAAACACAGCAAGACCACATTCATGAAAAGTGTAAAAATGGTGACTTCATGCATGGAATGTGCTGCTGATCATCACGTCCAGAGCCAGTGGAGGCAGGAGAAGTCGACCATGATGGATCTGAGCTTCACCTCACCACTGTCTGCAGAGCGTGATCCCACTCCCCTGCGAGCACCAGCCACCAGTGTGTGGTGGACACAGCATGTGGCGCTTCCACAGATCTGACCTGTGACGTGGCTCGGTGGCGTCGCTTGTTGTTCTCTATGAAGAGATCGTGAGTTAAATGCCATAAATTGTGGAATATGTCAGACGATGCATCCTCATGTCTTCAAGCGCATTGTGGACCGTCCCCTAGAAAAAAAGTTACATAGTGCACTTTTAAAGGACTTTTAAAAGTAAAATTTACTTTTTTGAGCTTTTAACCCTGTTCTAACATTGTTCCTCATCAAAAACATACGTGGAGACTGATTGTAGCTCCATTCTTGAGTCGTATCCATAGGCAGTCTTGTTGATTATTTGGCTGAGGGGGTTCAGACCCATGCAGAACATCAGTGAGGGGGTTCAGACCCATGCAGAACATCAGTGAGGGGGTTCAGACCCGTGCAGAACATCAGTGAGGGGGTTCAGACTTATGCAGAACAGCAGTGAGGGGGTTCAGACCCGTGCAGAACAGCAGTGAGGGGGTTCAGACCTATGCAGAACAGCAGCGAGGGGGTTCAGACCTCTGCAGAACAGCAGTGAGGGGGTTCAGACCCATGCAGAACATCAGTGAGGGGGTTCAGACCCGTGCAGAACAGCAGTGAGGGGGTTCAGACCTATGCAGAACAGCAGTGAGGGGGTTCAGACCTATGCAGAACAGCAGTGAGGGGGTTCAGACCTCTGCAGAACAGCAGTGAGGGGGTTCAGACCCATGCAGAACATCAGTGAGGGGGTTCAGACCCGTGCAGAACAGCAGTGAGGGGGTTCAGACCTATGCAGAACTACAGCGAGGGGGTTCAGACTTATGCAGAACATCAGTGAGGGGGTTCAGACCTATGCAGAACAGCAGTGAGGGGGTTCAGACCTTTGCAGAACAGCAGTGAGGGGGTTCAGACCCATGCAGAACAGCAGTGGGGGGGTTCAGACCCATGCAGAACAGCAGTGAGGGGGTTCAGACCTATGCAGAACAGCCGTGGGGGGGTTCACACCTATGCAGAACAGCAGTGAGGGGTTCAGACCTCTGCAGAACAGCAGTGAGGGGGTTCAGACCTTTGCAGAACAGCAGTGAGGGGGTTCAGACCTCTGCAGAACAGCAGTGAGGGGGTTCAGACCTATGCAGAACAGCAGTAGGTGGGTTCAGACCTATGCAGAACAGCAGTGAGGGGGTTCAGACCCATGCAGAACAGCAGTGAGGGGGTTCAGACCTCTGCAGAACAGCAGTGAGGGGGTTCAGACCCATGCAGAACAGCAGTGAGGGGGTTCAGACCTCTGCAGAACAGCAGTGAGGGGGTTCAGACCTATGCAGAACAGCAGTGGGTGGGTTCAGACCTATGCAGAACAGCAGTGAGGGGGTTCAGACCCATGCAGAACAGCAGTGAGGGGGTTCAGACCTCTGCAGAACAGCAGTGAGGGGGTTCAGACCTATGCAGAACAGCAGTGAGGGGGTTCAGACCCATGCAGAACAGCAGTGAGAGGGTTCAGACCTCTGCAGAACAGCAGTGAGGGGGTTCAGACCTCTGCAGAACAGCAGTGAGGGGGTTCAGACCCATGCAGAACAGCAGTGGGGGGTTCAGACCTATGCAGAACAGCAGTGAGGGGGTTCAGACCTCTGCAGAACAGCAGTGGGGGGTTCAGACCCATGCAGAACAGCAGTGAGGGGGTTCAGACCTCTCCAGAACAGCAGTGAGGGGGTTCAGACCTCTGCAGAACAGCAGTGAGGGGGTTCAGACCCATGCAGAACAGCAGTGAGGGGGTTCAGACCTATGCAGAAACAGCAGTGAGGGGGTTCAGACCTATGCAGAACAGCAGTGGGGGGTTCAGACCCATGCAGAACAGCAGTGGGGGGTTCAGACCCGTGCAGAACAGCAGTGGGGGGTTCAGACCTATGCAGAAACAGCAGTGAGGGGGTTCAGACCTATGCAGAACAGCAGTGGGGGGTTCAGACCTATGCAGAACAGCAGTGGGGGGTTCAGACCCGTGCAGAACAGCAGTGGGGGGTTCAGACCCATGCAGAACAGCAGTGAGGGGGTTCAGACCCATGCAGAACAGCAGTGGGGGGTTCAGACCTATGCAGAACAGCAGTGAGGGGTTCAGACCCATGCAGAACAGCAGTGAGGGGGTTCAGACCCATGCAGAACAGCAGTGGGGGGTTCAGACCCATGCAGAACAGAAGTGAGGGGGTTCAGACCTATGCAGAACAGCAGTGAGGGGGTTCAGACCCATGCAGAACAGCAGTGAGGGGGTTCAAACCCAAGCAGAACAGCAGTGAGTGGGTTCAGACCTATGCAGAACAGCAGTGAGGGGGTTCAGACCTATGCAGAACAGCAGTGAGTGGGTTCAGACCCAAGCAGAACAGCAGTGAGTGGGTTCAGACCCAAGCAGAACAGCAGTGAGTGGGTTCAGACCCAAGCAGAACAGCAGTGAGGGGGTTCAGACCTATGCAGAACAGCAGTGAGGGGGTTCAGACCTATGCAGAACAGCAGTGAGTGGGTTCAGACCCAAGCAGAACAGCAGTGAGTGGGTTCAGACCCAAGCAGAACAGCAGTGAGGGGGTTCAGACCCAAGCAGAACAGCAGTGAGGGGGTTCAGACCCATGCAGAACAGCAGTGAGGGGGTTCAGACCCAAGCAGAACAGCAGTGAGGGAGTTCAGACCTCTGCAGAACAGCAGTGAGTGGGTTCAGACCCAAGCAGAACAGCAGTGAGTGGGTTCAGACCTCTGCAGAACAGCAGTGAGTGGGTTCAGACCTATGCAGAACAGCAGTGAGTGGGTTCAGACCTATGCAGAACAGCAGTGAGTGGGTTCAGACCCAAGCAGAACAGCAGTGAGTGGGTTCAGACCCAAGCAGAACAGCAGTGAGTGGGTTCAGACCCATGCAGAACATCAGTGAGGGGGTTCAGACCCGTGCAGAACAGCAGTGAGGGGGTTCAGACCTATGCAGAACAGCAGTGAGGGGGTTCAGACCTATGCAGAACAGCAGTGAGGGGGTTCAGACCTATGCAGAACTACAGCGAGGGGGTTCAGACTTATGCAGAACATCAGTGAGGGGGTTCAGACCTATGCAGAACAGCAGTGGGGGGGTTCAGACCTATGCAGAACAGCAGTGAGGGGGTTCAGACCTCTGCAGAACAGCAGTGAGGGGGTTCAGACCTCTGCAGAACAGCAGTGAGGGGGCTCAGACCTATGCAGAACAGCAGTAGGTGGGTTCAGACCTATGCAGAACAGCAGTGAGGGGGTTCAGACCCATGCAGAACAGCAGTGAGGGGGTTCAGACCTCTGCAGAACAGCAGTGAGGGGGTTCAGACCCATGCAGAACAGCAGTGAGGGGGTTCAGACCTCTGCAGAACAGCAGTGAGGGGGTTCAGACCTATGCAGAACAGCAGTGGGTGGGTTCAGACCTATGCAGAACAGCAGTGAGGGGGTTCAGACCCATGCAGAACAGCAGTGAGGGGGTTCAGACCTCTGCAGAACAGCAGTGAGGGGGTTCAGACCTATGCAGAACAGCAGTGAGGGGGTTCAGACCCATGCAGAACAGCAGTGAGAGGGTTCAGACCTCTGCAGAACAGCAGTGAGGGGGTTCAGACCTCTGCAGAACAGCAGTGAGGGGGTTCAGACCCATGCAGAACAGCAGTGGGGGGTTCAGACCTATGCAGAACAGCAGTGAGGGGGTTCAGACCTCTGCAGAACAGCAGTGGGGGGTTCAGACCCATGCAGAACAGCAGTGAGGGGGTTCAGACCTCTCCAGAACAGCAGTGAGGGGGTTCAGACCTCTGCAGAACAGCAGTGAGGGGGTTCAGACCCATGCAGAACAGCAGTGAGGGGGTTCAGACCTATGCAGAAACAGCAGTGAGGGGGTTCAGACCTATGCAGAACAGTAGTGGGGGGTTCAGACCCATGCAGAACAGCAGTGGGGGGTTCAGACCCGTGCAGAACAGCAGTGGGGGGTTCAGACCTATGCAGAAACAGCAGTGAGGGGGTTCAGACCTATGCAGAACAGCAGTGGGGGGTTCAGACCTATGCAGAACAGCAGTGGGGGGTTCAGACCCGTGCAGAACAGCAGTGGGGGTTCAGACCCATGCAGAACAGCAGTGAGGGGGTTCAGACCCATGCAGAACAGCAGTGGGGGGTTCAGACCTATGCAGAACAGCAGTGAGGGGTTCAGACCCATGCAGAACAGCAGTGAGGGGGTTCAGACCCATGCAGAACAGCAGTGGGGGGTTCAGACCCATGCAGAACAGCAGTGAGGGGGTTCAGACCTATGCAGAACAGCAGTGAGGGGGTTCAGACCCATGCAGAACAGCAGTGAGGGGGTTCAAACCCAAGCAGAACAGCAGTGAGTGGGTTCAGACCTATGCAGAACAGCAGTGAGGGGGTTCAGACCTATGCAGAACAGCAGTGAGTGGGTTCAGACCCATGCAGAACAGCAGTGAGGGGGTTCAAACCCAAGCAGAACAGCAGTGAGTGGGTTCAGACCTATGCAGAACAGCAGTGAGGGGGTTCAGACCTATGCAGAACAGCAGTGAGTGGGTTCAGACCCAAGCAGAACAGCAGTGAGTGGGTTCAGACCCAAGCAGAACAGCAGTGAGTGGGTTCAGACCCAAGCAGAACAGCAGTGAGGGGGTTCAGACCTATGCAGAACAGCAGTGAGTGGGTTCAGACCCAAGCAGAACAGCAGTGAGTGGGTTCAGACCCAAGCAGAACAGCAGTGAGGGGGTTCAGACCCAAGCAGAACAGCAGTGAGGGGGTTCAGACCCATGCAGAACAGCAGTGAGGGGGTTCAGACCCAAGCAGAACAGCAGTGAGGGAGTTCAGACCTCTGCAGAACAGCAGTGAGTGGGTTCAGACCCAAGCAGAACAGCAGTGAGTGGGTTCAGACCTCTGCAAAACAGCAGTGAGTGGGTTCAGACCTATGCAGAACAGCAGTGAGTGGGTTCAGACCTATGCAGAACAGCAGTGAGTGGGTTCAGACCCAAGCAGAACAGCAGTGAGTGGGTTCAGACCCAAGCAGAACAGCAGTGAGTGGGTTCAGACCCAAGCAGAACAGCAGTGGGGACAGCGCATCACCTTGGTATATGAGAGCAGATCCTCAGTCTCTCTCACTCCGAGTCTGGAGGAGCATCAGACCGGACACGGGACAGAAGCAGCTGCTCATGGACGGTCGCGCGCGCGGTAAACCGACCCCTGTCCGCCACATTCAGCGGCTCATATCCCGTCTTCTCAGGGCTTTTGTTCGGGACATGAAAACCAAAAAGAACTTGCAGACGAAGCCATCCCCGAAGAAAGCACCCGACATGAGCTTTGAAGTCAGTCTCCAGCAGCTCAACGACCTGTTAACGGACGAGAGCGGTTTGTACAGCTGGCCCACCACGCACTGCCACGAGGTCTTCCCGCGCGTCTACGTGGGGAACGCGTGAGTCAAACATAAAGACTATTGCAATGCAGAACCTTATTGTTTTATTCATTCATCAAAAATAGGCGACGTCTTTACGTGTGTACTTGTCGTAAACAATGTAAATGAGTCTGACACAATGTTTCCAATTAAACTATATCTCATGTTTCCAATTAAACTCTTAATTAAAGTGTATCTCGTCCTTCATCAGACGCCGCGGTCATGGAACAATCTCGATGCAGAAAGTAGTGCGCTGCCACAGCGGTGCAGGGCGCGTTATTATTATGGATTTATGTTCTGTTATGGAATAGACTCCAGCGCCTCTTCTGTGTGCATATAGTCATAATAAGCATGGTATTTTTAAATCTGAAAACATTGAACTCTTAATAATTAGTCATAGTAATTAATAATAACCTCAATATCTGTGTTGGAAACGATCTGCTGTCATCTCCATTTTAGTTTGCCAATGTGCAGCATCTGCATCTTTCATTTGTATGAACAATGAGGATAAAAGTAACATTGTTGCTGTGCACACTCTTTCCCCTCTGTCCTGGTTCTGTTTCTCAGTCAGGACATGTAGGCTGCACTGGCTATTTTTAGCTCCCAAAATGAGGACGTGCCAAGTGACACATAGTTCTCACAGTTTGACAAAAAGCATGGTATATATTCCACACAATTCCCTCATGCATGTTTATGTCAAAAGCCCAAATCATAAGTTAAGCTGTAATGTGTATTATAGCTGTAATTATTGTTTTATTGCATAACTATGGCTTAACAAACATAACACCTCACCACAGATCTGACCTGTAACTTGGCCTGGTGACGTCACTTGCTTGTCTCCATGGAGATAGTTTTTTTCCCCTAAGTTTAATGCCATTCAGTGGAACAAGAGACAATCAGGTGGCGGACCATTCACCAGAAGTTACATGTAGAGCACCTTTAAGGTATATTATATTACATTACATTACATTATATTATATTATATTATATTATATTATATTGTATTATATTATATTATTATATATTATATTATTATATTGTATATTGAAAGTGATGCTCATGGATTTAGATTTTAGATAAAACTTCCTTTGGGCCCAAAATGTCTGGACACGTGATCATCTCTATTGTTCTGGACATAGGTTTGTGGCGACAAACGTGTTGCGCCTGAAGCGTCTGGGCATCACACACATCCTGAACGCAGCCGAGGGAAACTCCTTCATGCACGTCAACACAAACACAGAGTTCTACAGCGGCTCCGGCCTCGTGTACCACGGCATCGCCGCCAACGACACTGACCACTTTGACCTCAGTGTGTTCTTTGAGGAGGCCGCAGACTTCATCGCTAAGGCACTGGCGTATAAACATGGGAAAGGTGAGGAAGCAGAAGCAGGAAGTAGCAAATGAATGTTTTCAGTAAAAATATAGTAAATCAGCCACATTTTGGCATAACTATTGAATTTCCAAATCGATAGACACAAATATTTCCTGGACTGTACAGTATAAATGCAGAGTATAGCTGAAAACAAATTTGTATACATTATTGTTTCTACACAACAAGTAAATTGACTTTCACTATGCATAAATTTGTGTGTTTGTTGACAACAGTGGGAAGTGTGTTATTTAGTGCTGCCATTAGTCCCATGACTCAAACAACTGGGCCAGTTTTAAACGTCACTTCAGCCCAGGTTGTGTTGTAATATATCTTAACACTTTCTGTCACTGTAGGAAAAGTGTATGTCCACTGTCGCGAGGGCTATAGCCGCTCGCCCACGCTGGTCATCGCCTACTTGATGCTTCGGCAGAACATGGACGTGCACACGGCTCTGGCCACAGTGCGCCACAAACGAGAGATCGGCCCCAACGACGGATTCCTGCGGCAGCTGTGTGTCCTGAACCAGCGGCTGGTGGCTGAGGGACACATCTGGAACCAGTGAAGAGACGGACAGAGGAACGAGGACACTGCTCTTTGTTCACTCCGTCTACAGCACATGCTAAAGCCACAGAAAGAATCAGGTACAAGGCTGAATGTACAGTCATGCCGCACACATCAGACACAGAGGGTGTATCTTCACAAAATTCAAAATGGAGGGAACCATACTTGTCATACCATACTTTTACATTTAAGGTATTGTGTTCAAAATGTAATAGTTAAGCTGTAAAAAGTGCAGTCAGTATGGGAAGGGCAAAAATGTACTTCCAGCACTGTCTGTCTCTGCACTTTGTGACTGTCTTGTAAGAATAGTCTTTCAGCTGCGTGTGCAAGGATCGTGTCGTCTCCAGCCTCATTGAACTGGGTAAAAAAAAGCTTTGGTGGACAAATGTAGTTACAAAATCTCATATTGGTGTTCTTTGTGGTGCATTAAATGCAAATCGTGTACAAAGTGCTACTTATGTTTGTATGATGGCACTATAAGATGATTCACACACAATAAGATGATTCACACACTGTACATGAGTTAAAAGCGTATGGTAGTAGTAGTAGTAGTAGTAGTAGTAGTAGTAGTAGTAGTAGTAGTAGTAGTGACGTTTAATCGTGTCCTGCTTTAGAGCCTGACCTCAGTCCTGTCAACACTGCCAAACTGCGACTGTAATATTGTCTAAAATGTTCAGGGCACAAGAAAATATCCTGAAAGTCCTGTTTCTGCAGCTATAATAAGAATACTTAAACTCAGTTAAGTGGTCAACTCTTATGCCTTATTTGTAGCAGGCGATTCCACTCCATGGTCACAGGTTTATGGATACAGGACATAATAGCTGACCTTTAATTCAAATATTAGTAGTAGTAATAGCTGTCATTGTGTAGTGTAGTATTTTTTGTTTTCTTTTCTCAGAAAAAGAGAGCCAAATGTTATTGTGGATAAGTATTTTTCTATTGTACTTTTCAGTGCACACATTTTGCACATTTGCACATTTTCAACTTGTGTCGTTTTGTACTGCTGCCTGCTCCGTGTCGACCATAGCGGCGTTATTATCCTGTACATTGTGTGTACATCGTAAACATTCACTATGTGCATTTGGCCTACAGTGTCTTGTGTAGCGTTTATGTGTCTTATTGTGTATTTGTATTTGTATTTGTATATCATCAAAAGTGGAGTGTACTTTATCGACACACTGATTGTCATTGCTTTTTCATAATTTCAGTAATAAATAAATTGACCAAAACGTTTTAATGTCAAGTGTTTACTAGCTGCAGATGAGCTACACGTGGTGTGGTTTAAGACAAAGGTTTAAAAGTTTAATGATGTTTACAACTGATGGTGCTGGGCCGGGTTTCAACATTCAACTTAATCGATATAGTTAGAGTTAGAACCCACATACTTCCAGCAGGCCTTAAACCACTAATATAAAACCTAAAGCCCTATTAAAACGAACCTTTCAATGTTCAGACATGCGTCCACCAAAATGACCACTAGAGGTCACGTTCTGCTCATCTTGTGGGCTCCTCACCAGTTCTCATTTTCTCCACTAGAGGCGCTGCACTTCTGTGAAGCACAAACACCAGCAGGAGGAATTCTCGCGGGTTTTGTGAGTTCACAACATGGATCTATAATAATATGGTTCACAAGCTGTTGAAAATCATGTGAAGAACTCAATTCAGAGTGAGACATATCAATCTGGTCAGCACGCGGCAGCAGGTTCCTCAGTGTAGGAGGTCAGAGGTCAGAGGAGTGTCTTTGCCAAGAGAGCTGCTGCTCTCTTCAGGCTGCACTGGGCCCCTCTCCCCCTGCCTCCTGCCCCTGTCACCTCCCCATGCCTCCTGCCCTCTCCCCCTACCTCCATCACCTGTCACCTCTCCCTGCCTCCTGCCCTCTCCCCCTGCCTCCTCCCCCTGCCTCCTGCCCTCTCCCCCTACCTCCATCACCTGTCACCTCTCCCTGCCTCCTGCCCTCTCCTCCTGCCCCCTGTCCCTGTCACCTCTTCCTGCCCCTGTCACCTCCATCCCCTGCCTCCACCCCCCTGTCCATTGCCCCCTCCCCCTGTCTCCCTGGGCCTGCTGAGTGTGTCTGAGGACATGTCTGTAACTGTATGACAGGGGTGAACTCCGTTACATAACAGGGTCTGCATGAATGAGCCTGTGGGGGAGGGGATGTGGAAGCTCTTCACTAAGTGTTTTCAGGCACGAGCTCAATAGCGTTGGAATCTTTCTTTTTGCTGTCAGAGGCTTTTAAATTGTGTAAACAGCGTGAGCTGCATGTGCGTTTTGAGAACAACACAATGTGGCCGAGTATGAAATATATAAACAATTTAGATGACATTTTTTAAGATGCTACAATTCAGCATAAAAGAGGAGCACTCTTCTTGACCAGGACGGCAGGATGGGGCGTGTGAGTTGGCAGGCGGATCAGTGCAGCATCTGCAGGTAATTGCTCATCAAACTGCTATGGAGGAGATAGAGCTGATGATCCAAAAGCCAAACCAATACATTTATTTGGTCAATTAGTATCACATGGTCACAAGTTATGGGCTATGACTGAAAGAACCATCTGGACAAGATGCTGATACGCCTCCAGAGAGATGAGGAAGGCCATAGGAGCCCCGAGGAGCTTGGAGTAGAGTTGCTGCTCCTCCGTATCCACATTCCAGTCCTCCTGTTGCCCATTGGACGCAGGACTATTAAAGGGAAAGAAATAGGTCATATTTCTTTCCCTGTTAGAGTAAGGTAGACCCAGCAAACCAAGCCTGGATAAGTTTGAACCAGGGTAAATGCCAGTTGTCCACCCACCTGTGCCCTTGTGTGTAAGCTTTTGGGGACTGGCGGGGGCTGGCCTGTACAGAGCAGCTGATTGGTGGAGCCAAAAAGCTTCTCATCGTTACATCATCTCCTCCACAACAAACTAAAACAAATCTGACAACAGCCGGCACATGAGCCCAGAGCCTCAATAATGTAGACATCTGTGTCCAAATTTAGCAGAGAACCACGGCGCTGACGCATGTGCCACTGTCAGAACTGGACCATTGCATTTCATGTACAATTCAGCATCACATGGGATGGATTTTCATAAGAACAGTCAAATATTCTGATACAATTAAAGCTTTTCTAATGATGACATCGTTAGGTGTGATGGTTCCTATGGTAAATAATAATCATAGCTTTTGATCGGTCGTTGCAGTTTGTGAAGAAAATTTGACAGATGAAAGCTAAAAATGACTAGATCTAGGAGAAAACCTCCACCATGTCATGAAAAAGTGCCATTCCATCAAAAATGCAGAGAATATTTGCATGCAATTTACACTTTGTATGTGTTGTTAGGTGTAAATATTTGTCTAATAATAACTATTGTATTATTTAAATGGATTTTGGCCCTTAGTTTAAACTTTGTTTGTTGGTTTTGCTTAGTCCTCCTCCTTTAGACGTTGTTCTGACCTGGTTCTGACCTGGTTAGTAGCCCCAGAGGCCACGCCCCCCCCCCCCCGAGAAATCTGGCCCAGTAATACAAACATAACATATTGGAGAAGAACATGCAAAACGTTTGGTAAAAGCATAATTAGAATCACATTTTCTTTGCTTTAAAAAAAAGTTCAGTCTAATGTGTCAAACTATGCATTTCGTTTTGTAATTTTTTTATTGGTATGTTTATTAACCTTTGTTTGCACGAGGAGAGGGGGAAGCAACAAGACATGGAATTGGTTACAGCAGAACCTCAGCATTATAGAGAATTTAATCTGGAAGTTGAAAAAGAATCATCTCACTATTATGATGACCTTGATCAAACTGTTCCTTGCAAGCTTTTTGACAGAGAAACTAATCACTTTATAAGGAATAAGCAGCTATAAGAGTTGCAAATAAATACTAACAACCACCACCACACAACTCAAATGCTGAAAACATGTTTGTTCATTTAAATGTGAAAAGAAAATGGTGTTTCGGATTCTGTGCAGTCACCACCTGAGTCTGGTGAGTCTATAAGTTGAGGAAAACGCAACAAATGAGTCCTTCCCCTTATGTTTGGATGTTACCTTTTAGTAGAGTTTAAAAGTGCTCCACAGTCCTGAGCTGGAGAGACTGTTGTGTCATTTACACACAACACCATGACACGCTCTGAAAATATAACAGTGAACACACAGAATGGGTCGCGAGTAGTAACTGGTGGAGTGACACATCCCGCGCTTCAGACTTCCCTGTTACATCAGACAAAAGTGACATTTGGGTCAATAGTGTGACCTAAGGCTAACCTAAATACACTTTGAGCAGTAAATATCACCATTGAAATATGTTCTTGTTGGTTTATTCTATTACTATTGTATATTCAGGAATAATGCCTATTCTATGTCATAAATAAAACAAAAATACTATTGCATTGTAGATGTGCAACTCGGCAGTGAGACACGAGGCACGGACTCATATCAAATATCTTTTTAATGTTGAAAATGAATGTCACATTGCCACAAACACTTGTGAATGGCGTCTCGGCTTTGAGCCGAGACGCCATTCTTCTGATTGTGCCATGAATGATTTGTCACAGAGAATAAAAACAACTACTACATACAAATATCGTGCCCCATAGAAACCAACCCCAGTGCACCAACGCACGCATCACTCATCTTTACATTCAACACTGTGCTGTGCCAAAACATGGCTGCTCCAAAAAATAAGAAGTGGCTTTACTGCTTGTACTAGGGCCTTGCGTCGCGCTTCTCTCCTATTGGCTAATCAGACTCGGCGGTTGTGCCACTTTTAAGAAAGTCACTGTGGAGGGAAGCAGTGAGGGGCAGACAAGAGAGGAAAACAATACTTTTTCAAGATCAGTCTTAGAAGCACCAATTGCACTTACTTTGAAACATAATTATTTTGATGCCTGTCAGTTATGTTGCTTTAATATTATGTCCTCTCTTGTTTGCCAAAGCAGAATACACAGAGTAGTAGTACATTTGCCTGCAGATAACACAAGCGTGGCGATGGTTTCATGCTAGCATTCCTCTTTAGACATGACTCAAGTGCAGTGAGCGTTGAGACAGTTTACAGTCTCACAGTTTGGGTACAATGATGACTCTTGTCAATGAACTATGTCATAAAGTGATGCGTTTATTGACCCTTTCCATTTGCTACTACTGGATTCCTTGCTTGAGTCGAACCACTTCCTCAACTCTGGCACAAAAGAGTTTAATGAGGTATGAACAGTTGTACTTATATATATATATATATATATATATATATATATATATATATATATATATATATATATATATATATATTTTTTTTTTTTTCCATAACGTTTTCTATTATTTGTTGTATTGTGTGGTATTTTCCCCATCAATATCATTGTCACAACACTAAGAAAAGTTGAAGTTTCTACATTGCAGGATGAGATATATTACTTTAGTCAGTTACAGAGTATAAATGGTCCAAGAGTTTTTAATCAGCCTCTATTGAGAGAAAGTTAACACCCAGCGTAGCAAGTGATACAGCCCAAGCAACTGTGAAAAAGAGTGCGCTTTGTTCACTTTCAGGTCAGCCGGTATATATATATATATATATATATATATATATATATATATATATATATATATATATATATATATATATATATATATATATACACTATAATACTCTACGCCATCCATTCCAGAAGTCTGTGACACCGCAGCCCACCCTTATAGAGCCGACGATCACACAGGGCCCCAATCATAATTCATACTTTATATCAAAAAGTATGTTATTTTCCACCTAAGATGTACATATACATTACAAATAATAATGACTGCATATGCATTTTACTCATTTAAAGCAGTACATTTAAACACTTTTAGTGTTTGTTTTGAAAGCTAAATTTTTTAATGTCCTGTAATGTGGACAACTTTTGGGGCCCTCCTGAAGCGTCTCTGAGGCCCTCCACTTTGGGAACCACCGGTCTATGCGATGTTTCATGGTGGGCTGTGGAAAGACTAAGGCTTGTCCACCCGTTGCTGTTGCTCTAAGTACAGACAGGTAAATGTTAAGCCGCTCTGTCACAAAACAGATCCCCATTTGCTAAACGCATGTCATTATGACCCTACTTCCTGTGTGACGTAATGTACTCCTAAGACAAAGGAGAGGAAACCTTCTGAGCGTTCTCCACCCTGTGCCCTGACCTGCAGTGGTTCTCTTACTGCCTGCCCTGTGTTTTTCTTTTAAAAGGGAGTATTTTAGGGTTTAGGGTGAGCTGAACTGAAAGTGAACAGAAAAACCACCCTGGAATGGACAATTGAACTAGTCACAACGGCACCAATGATGGTCTAAAAGTGCATATACAGCCATTTTTGCACAGTAAAGCATCAACACAGATAAACAGACATTCACTTACCAAGAAACTCAGATGCAACTTTAGAACGACATGAAGACTAATCATAAAAAAACGTTTTTACACTTCAAGTGCTTTACACCATTTCAAAGTTGTGTTGTCCTTTTCACACATTTTGTTTTAGAAACATTTTGAAAAAGATATCCTCAGTAGAAGTCTGTCTTACAGACGAAATTTAATCCCATTGTCCAACTCATCTTTCCCAAGAATAAGCAGAACGACAAAGAACTTGGTTCACAAAAAAGCATGATCAACAACATAAAGTGTAGAGTAGAGTGTAGGACGTCACGCCATGTCTTTGATCGTACAATTTGCGTATTTTACATTCCACTTATGGATAGATTCCTGCAGGGATTGTCATCTTTCTTCAACAAGAGTGCTTTATGTACTTTATACACGGCTGTATGCGGGTGGTAGAAAGTGAAGAGCGAGTTATAGAATTCTGTTAAGTGTGGAGAGTGGATCTGGCTGGGACATGGAATAGGGTAAGGGAGGGACCTGCAGATGATTTCCCTGGGTAAGAATTTGCATGATTTAACTGCTCAGTGTAGTTTGGAGTGCCATGTTAAAGCAATTTCACATTTGGGTTTTATTGTAAACGTTGAAAGTTGAGCCTCAGACAAAGTGTTTGGAGGGCGACGAAAAGGATGGAATTTTTATTGAACAGACAAACCATCAAGTAATTTATAGAAGGTGTTAAGTAAGACGACCGGGAGTATGTGCTTTATCGCGGCATACCTCTATGTGAAGGTCGAGTCGTGTGGTCAGGGGGAGGGCATGACTTTTGGTCTGTCTTTCTGCTGGTGCTGCTAATCATGGCTGAAGGCAGTGCGCTCTGAGCTGCTGGTGTGGAGACTTTTAAGGTGATCATTTGGCTGAAGGAAACAAACAGAATGAAAGTGTGCTGCCAGCTCAAACCGGTTTGTTTCATCCTAAATGTAGTATTAATTAGATCCTAAACCTTCCATATGCTTCTCCAGGCCTACAGTTAACAATACCTTGATAATTACATTGTTGCTACAGAGGCCTGCCCCTTTTCTAACGAACTTCTTAAGATCTCTATTCAGATCCACTGTGACTGGAAATAAAATGTTGAAGTAATTGTATTAACAATAAAATTCCCCATTACCCTCCATGAATCCTCTACAAACACCTACAGTAGTACTTTATGAATGTACCATATAGCGCTCACATATTTGTTCAATGAAACGTTGCTATTGTTGGCTAATTCTGGTGAATAATGATTATAAGGCAAACAAATGTCATAAAGCACAATGACACCTGGTTAGATCAGAGCAGTTAGATCAGATTTGAGCTGGCAGGATTGTACAAATGAGGAGTAATGTCACATATATCATATATTTGCTTTATATATATTAGGAGAATAAATATAAGCTTCTTTATCCAGTATAATATACATCTGTGGTGAACTAGAGACCTCTGAGAGGCACATTACTTAGCCAGCAGTTCCCTGAGCCATGACCTGCGCAGCATGGCTCTCATTCACAGTGATAGAGTGCAGTCAAGACACAGACCGGCTGCACTTCTTCATCATCCTATTGCTGAGTACTGCTGTGAAGCTGTGTATCCCTGTACTTACCCTGTAACAGAAATGCTAACACTGAGCGAGGTGGTCACAACTTGTCCAGAGAAGAGCCAGACTGAGAGACACCACTGAGACAGGTAGGATCAGGGACCATGAGGGAGGGATACAGACATTGTGGTTTTAGTGCAACAGAAAAACCTGATTGTTTCTTGTAGTGGATGGCATATGTTGAATTCAGGTTGTAAAATTATGAAGGCGCTCAAAGCCTTAATCACTGATTTCATGTCCATTTCTGCTTAAAAATAGAATCTTTCTGAGAAAGTTTCTTCCCTCTACAAGGATGAAGATGATCCCTGCGAAGTTCTTCCAAGTCAGCACTATAGTTTATTGGCCTAAAGAGTTTAGACCAAAATGGCTTCCAGACCTAGCTTCCAATGTCTTGTCAAGGCCTTATGTTCAGTGGGACAATGCAAAGTTCCGGCTTGCTCCTTGGCCTTCTGGATGAGCATCAAATAAAGAGAAGATTGTAGTTGGTCCCATGTGGTCAGTGTTGCGGCCCAGCGGAGGGCTGGTCTGTGGGGGTCACGAGCTTACATGCACTGCACTGATGTGGACAGGTGAGGTAGACTGTAGCTTCAGGTGGGATAGGGACAGAGGGACAGAGGGACATAGGGACACAGGGGCCTGCATCCTGCCAAACACCACTCACACCTCCACCATCAACCCAGACTCAGCCAATCAGGGGACAGCAGGGAGGTTAGGCCAACAAAAGGACACACAGATGGAGACAGGAAGTGCCTGTGGTGTTTTTTTGAGAACTGAGGTAATACATCCAAATGAATGCAAACAAACGGAGACACATGAGTGAGGTAATCAGGCGGAGTGAACGGAGGTATTCTATTGAAGTCTACATTTGCCTTGTCATATTGCACCAGGATTGTTGGATTCCTGTCTCTGTTAAATCTGTATTACATTGGTGAAAAGCATATGCCTTTTATACATGTTTTTCCAGTTCTGCAACAGATTTTGAACATATGTTCTTGGCATGTTAGCTAATGTTGTATTCTGTCCGATTATGAAGTAAATAAATATAACGCTATGTATTATAAACGAGTGGAGTCAGTATGACGACAAATACACGTGGCGATGGTACAGAGGAGGTAGGACTGCACACAAAGACCAGTACATGCAGCTGTGTCTGAAGATCAGGGGCCCGTGCGGGTCAGTGAGAGCTGCTGGATGTTGGAGATAGAGGCCAGCCTTGTGTTTGCTTTAGGAAAGACGAGGGTCCACACTTTGGGGTCAGTGTGTGGTTTGCATATTGAAAACATGGCATTGTAAATGGTCCGGACTTATGCTGCTGCTTATGAAAGTACACAGCAAAAATCATGAAGAGAAAATTCTTTTGAAGTCATGTACACATCTTTTTTGCAGTGTACTTCTGGTCTGAACTGTGATGGTGGTTGTGTTGTTGTCGTTTCCAGGCCTGTGGTTTAGTTAGACTTCCTGGTCCTCAAAGACCTCGAGGAAGAGCGGTGGGAAGAGTTCGTTTGGACACTCCACCTTCATGTGGAGGAAGCGGCTGGCGTGGCATGCTCCGATCATGCGCAGGTCCGTCACCTTCATCAGCAGCTTGGGCCAGAAATGCGGAATGTTGTGCTTTCTGTAGTTTATGTAGTGCTCGAACGCCAGCAGGAAGGCCTCCTGACACTGCTCGATCTTGTCCACGCTGGCCAGTCCCGAGCGGTCTACAACAGGGTCAAGTCAGTAACACCAAACTACAATGAAGTTTTAAAATTATTCTTAACAAAATGTGGAATTCAATTTACAGACTGTAAGTTTAGTTTTTGTTGCCAATAAGAATGACACGTGTATAAATGTTACAGTTAAATTGTGAGTAGGAGCAGTGATTTACCATTGTCACATCATTTGTCACTGCCTGGGACTATTGTGACTAACTTGATTACATCCTAAGGCCTTAGTTATTTTATTACTTAAGATAAGATAAGATATTCCTTTATTGTCCCACATGGGGAAATTTCATTGATAAAACGCAGGTAGATACAGAGGTGGATACAGAAGAAAAGAACTTGGTTTATGGATCCGCCGCACTTAGATTATTGATTTATGCAATATAAATGAAATTAATTATTATCACATTTTTTATTATAAAGTACCGCCGACAAAGCAAAATAGCATTAAATTAAAAGTAAAAAGCCGTATTAAGTCATAAGACAAGAGCGCGTGAAGCAATTTCTCGCCAAACTCCTGCGGAAGTCTGTGACGGAGCGGGTCTGTCCCTGCGCACGGTCCTGTCTCTCTGTCTGATGCGCACATTTATATCACAAATTTTACACAAAATCACATTTTAAATCCATTTACCACATTTTCTTCTGCGCGTTTTGTCGTGACTGGGTGGGTGGGGGAGGGTGCACACTTAAGCGTCAGTTCTGTCTGTCTAAAACACGCTAAATCTACTGTTACACACTCCTGCGCGCCGCGTCCCCCCCCCTCTCCTCCCGTGATGCGTTTTGGGCAAACCCAGAGGAAAACATCTTTTGAAATTATATTTATATTTATATTCCGTCCGCCTGTGCAATATATTTAATTTAAAAATCCGTAAACCAAGTAATAAAATAACTGCGGACTAATGGTAAAAACACTGATAGAAGTGTAAACACATTTAAATCAGACTTCACACAAATAGAGAAAACAGCACTCGAGTGAACGCTATTGCAGAGGAAATGATGCGAGTGGCTGCGGTGAGTAAAGTGGTTGGAGCATAAAACTCTGCAGTCTTCTTATTGCATCATTTATGTGTGTGATTAAATATTTCACTGTGTACTTGGATCCTTAACTCTTGGCTTATGCACAACTAGATGTGTAAGGCATCTCAGCAAAAGAGAAATACAGAGGAATGTGTTTTATATGTTAATATTTAATACTGTATTACAATTACAGAAGATTGATGTGTGAGAATGTAAGTTTTAAACACAGTGCTAGGTCAAAAAATGACTGTCAATCCTGAAACTGTCTGACATTGTAGGTGAATTTGTGGAGTCTCTGATATTTAAAAACCTGTAAAATGTTTTTTTTTTTAATTCCATTTGTGTCATTTTTCTTAAGTACAGACCTGAGCTCATGAGCAGCACGGCTTGCATCAGCGCCACCTCCGTGTCGTCCAAGTTGAACTGGGCCAAGCTTTTGCCCAGATCAAAGATGGCGTCCGACACCACTCCCAGCCCGCCGTTCTTCAGCTGCTCCCTCTTCACGGCCATCTCTCCGCTGAGCGTGAGTGTCTCGCTCTCGGGGTCGTAACGTACGGCGGCCCGGAGGGACATAATCTCCATGCAGCAGCCCTTCAGGAGGATGATCTGGTCCTCACACGGCAACTGCAGCAAAACAGAGAAATGATTGTTGGTTTTATACATAAGATAAGATAAGATAAGCCTTTATTTGTCCCGCAATGGGGGAATTTCAGTGTTGCAACACAAAGGGGGTACAGAAATAAATAATAAAGAACAGATAACTCTTATAAAACTCTCATAAAAACAACAACAAAACTCTTATACTCTTAATAAAAAGTAGAAAATAACAATAACAATAGTAACACTCTTATTTACAGTGAATATTGAAAAAAACAGTATTGCACATGAATATGACAGTATTGCACATGAATATGAAAGTATCGCACATGAATATGACAGTATTGCACATGATTATGAAGATGAAAGACATGTTCAGGGCTAACAGTGATTGTTGTAGAGTCTGACAGCAGTTGTTAATTCATATACCACAAATTAACAACCCGACTGCTTCATGAATACTATAATAAAAATAATACTAATAATAGAAATAATATAAAAAAATAAGAATGTGTGTTATTTTCCCTTTAGTTTTCCTCTACTGTCTACACTCCGTCTGTGAACCTGCTCCTGTGCTGCCTTTGAGCTTATGCTGTTATATATGTGCTGTTATGCTAATGTGGCTAACGTCTATGGAGCTAATGCAAACAAACTCAAATATCTTACTAGCAATAAATGTAACAACAATGTCAGGGCTACTAAACTGACTTTTTATTATTTCATCGAGCGGTTATTGTAATATACTGCAAACTGTTTTTCCGACTGGACCACTGGAACACAGAAACCTCACTCCCAGGTCCCAATCCCGACCTCTGAGGATGACGTGAAGAAAGCGTGTAATGTTTTGTGCAGGCTACAGAGGCAGTTTAAATAATAAAATACAATCTGTATCATGATCTCCCTCTTTGTTGCTATCCTGCCTTTTAGAAGGACTCTTTGAAAGGCATTGTGACAGCAAAAAGTGTTATTTTCTGGCTGTTCTTCAAGAAATCTTCAAGGTCAACGTGTGTTCTAATTTTCTTGTTGGTAACTTTGCATCTACATCTCAAGTGCTCTCAGATGATCTATGACTTGTTTTAAAACAACGTCTCCGTAATAACGTGTATCAAAACACAATTAAGTTGGTCTGGTCTGGCCAGGCTGCTGCTTTTGGCATAATTAGAGAGAGGAAAGTTAGAAATGCGCCATTAACAAGTAAAACTAGCCACAAAAAAGTGGTGGAAAGTGCAAGAAACAGATTAAACAAACTTTGCTGAGAAACAAAATATTTGAAAGTCATTGATTTGACAGCTTTAAATATCACACCCTGCAGTCAATACTTCTACATAAAACATGACAGAATAACGAAGGTTGAGCTGTACAGCACATGGCCCTCCTTTTCCTCAAGGTTTCAGCTGAGTGTTTCATCATTTTCACAGGCAATCAAGAGTGGGCTCCAGATCAGATCCTCTCTGATCCGTCTCCTGCTTTATGTAACCGGCAAGCCTCTGCAAAATACATGATGATACAAACGCACACTTGGGCACTGAGGATAGAGGGCGCTGACGGTGGATTAGCTGTAAGTGAGAGACATGCTAACGAGGTAGAACGCAAGCAGAGGAGTGTGCTAATGACGGTTTGAAACAGGAAGCACCCAGTGAGCAGTGCTTGTTAGTGAGTTAGCACTTGTTGGAAGGTTAATGGAGTTCAATGAAGGAAAACTAATAAGAGGTTCATTCGGCAGCTGACGGTTTTAGCTTTTTACTCCATGATGTCATTACTGTCGCTATTGGCATAATTGCATAGTGATAATTGGCCCTCAACATTGATTTTCCTGCCAAGTTCAAAACAACCTTGAAGATGAAAGTCGAGTGTTGTATATTTTATAATAGCATAAGAGAAGTTACTGTGCTCGTTCAAACAAATGAAATGAAGTGTTTGCTGTGAGAGAAATAATATTAGAATTCAACTCGTGTAATAGATAAACCCACCTCGGAAAACATAGGGAGCTTCTTGGCAAAGTCTACCACACGGGTGATTGCTGGCGTCATGATCTTTGTGAACTCACTGAAGGCTTCCAGGTCCACCTTATCCCCGTCAGATGTGGGCACCACGGAGCCCTGGCCAATGTCATCCGGCTGCAGACCACAACACACATGGTTATGGTTAATACTGTGATCATTTAATTCAAGACGCCTAAAGTTAGTATTTAGTCATCTTTTTTTATGAAATTAGGTTTTATTTGACAGGATAGTAATGGGGTGGAGAGCGGAGAGGGCATTCAGCAAATTATCTAGGACGGGAATCACTAACAATGCTGAGACCGACAAAGAGCCTGGCATATGTGCTCTTACAGTACTAATCACGCCACTACCGGGCAACACTAGATTTGACTCGTTTTCAACCTTGACCAAGATAAGATAAGATAAGATAATTTTGCCTGCTGTCCTATAAGCAGGCTCTGCGTAAGGCCCAAACCAGATATTATTCAAATCTAATAGAAGTCAACAAAAGTAACACTAAATTCCTTTTCAGCACTGTAGCTAGGCTAACAAACTGTCACAGTGCAGTAGAGCCCTCAATCCCAGCTACACTTAGCTCTGATGATTTCCTCCTATTTTTTAATAATAAAATAAAAACAATCAGAGATAAATTAGATGAAATTACCCCCGCTATTAGCCCTGAACTAGCCCAAGCTGTAAATCTAACGTCCCATATAAATCCACCTGTAAACTTAGAAAGGTTCACAGCTGTTGATCAAGCAGAGATAACTTCAGCCATTATGTCCTCTAAAAGCTCAACTTGTGTCCTAGACCCCATTCCAAGCAGACTCCTCAAAGACATTCTTCCCCTAATTATAGACCCTATTCTTAATATAATAAATACTTAACTTGAAAGTGGCTATGTTCCACAGTCCTTCAAACATGCAGTCATTAAACCTCTTCTGAAAAAGCCTAATCTAGATCCCGACCTATTGGTAAACTACAGACCTATTTCAAATCTTCCCTTCGTCTCTAAAATCCTTGAAAAAGTTGTAGTAAAACAGCTTTGTCGCCACCTGCAGGACAATAACTTATTTGAAGTTTTCCAGTCAGGGTTCAGAGCCCACCACAGCACTGAAACTGCACTAGTTAAAGTCACAAACGATTTGTTATTAGCCGCTGACGATGGACTGGTCTCAATCCTGGTTCTGTTGGACCTCAGCGCAGCGTTTGACACCATTGACCACAACATTCTACTGCAGAGGTTAGAATGTGATGTAGGTGTTGGAGGAACAGCCCTCAGCTGGTTTAAATCCTATCTATCTGATAGGTTCCAATTTGTTAATGTAAACAAGAGCTCCTCACCATGCTCTAAAGTAATTTACGGTGTGCCACAGGGTTCGGTACTCGGTCCAATTCTGTTTACTCTTTATATGCTGCCATTAGGCAACATTATCAGAAAGCATGGCATTTACTTCCACTGCTATGCAGATGACACTCAGCTGTATTTATCAATGAAACCTGATCAGAGCGATCAAGTAGACAGACTTAGTGCTTGTGTGAAGGAGATAAAAACCTGGATGACACTAAACTACCTGCTTCTTAACCCTGAAAAAACCGAGGTCATTGTGCTTGGCCCTAAGCATCTACGAGACTCTCTATCTGAGCAGATAGTCACACTGGACAATGTCAGTGTAGCCTCCAGTTCTACTGTAAGAAACCTTGGAGTCTTATTTGACCAGGAGCTCTCATTTAAAGCTCATATAAATCAAGCTTGTAAAACAGCCTATTTCGCCAAAATCAGAAGAATCCTGCCTAAAAGTGATGCCGAAAAACTTATCCATGCATTTGTAACGACTAGATTAGACTACTGTAACTCCCTGCTTGCAGCGTGTCCTAAAAGCTCCATAAAAAGCTTTCAACTGGTTCAAAATGCAGCAGCAAGATTACTAACAGGAACAAAAAGAAGAGAGCACATTACGCCGGTGCTGAAGTCTCTTCACTGGCTCCCCGTCGAGTCTAGAATCAAATTCAAAATTCTACTCTTGACCTACAAAGCCATAAATGACATGGCCCCATCCTACCTCAAAGATGCTATAGAACCATATCATCCAAACAGAGCTCTTCGCTCTCAGAATGCCGGCCTTCTGGTGGTGCCAAGAGTCTCTAAAAGTACAGTAGGAGGTAGAGCGTTTAGCTACCAAGCTCCTGTGTTATGGAATCAGCTCCCGACCCATGTTAAATATGCTGACACAGTCTCTTCATTTAAGTCCAGGCTTAAAACGTTCCTCTTCGAAATCGCTTATGGTCAGACTAGTTAGGAACAGAAAGATAAACCCACAGCTTCAGCTACGCTGCCCTAGGAGTAACTATGCTGGGGGAAGTATGACAGCTTGAGCATTATCCTCTTCTTCTTCTGACTACTTATGCTATCAAACAATATTTATTTTTTGATTCCACTTGCAAACTGTTCACCGCCTTCTTTTCTTTCTCTCACTCCTGAGGACCTGTGGACCCAGATGCCCCTCCCCTGGTGAAGTGGTCCCTGCCCTGTGTGGACGGTCCCTCATCTGCCTGAAGAGTGGCTCCAGTTCGCCTCAGTCGGTCCCTCATCTGCCTGAAGAGTGGGTCCAGCTCGCCTCCGACGGTCCCTCATCTGCCTGAAGAGTGGGTCCAGCTCGACTCCGACGGTCCCTCTTCTGCCTGAAGAGTGGGTCCAGCACGCCTCCGACGGTCCCTCATCTGCCTGAAGAGTGGGTCCAGCTCGACTCCGACGGTCCCTCTTCTGCCTGAAGAGTGGGTCCAGCTCGACTCAGACGGTCCCTCTTCTGCCTGAAGAGTGGGTCCAGCTCGACTCCGACGGTCCCTCTTCTGCCTGAAGAGTGGGTCCAGCTCGACTCAGACGGTCCCTCTTCTGCCTGAAGAGTGGGTCCAGCTCGACTCAGACGGTCCCTCATCTGCCTGAAGAGTGGGTCCAGCTCCAGTCTCCTTGTGTCCGTCTGTCCGTCTGTGAGAGTCGGATCTCTCCTTCACTGGAACTCCTCCAGGTTTCTACGCTTTTTTCCCAAAGAGGTTTTTTTGTAGTTTTTCCTGGCCGAGAAGGAGAGTCTAAGGACAGAGGACCCTGGGACATCGTCCCTCGCCACCACAGACATTGTCTGACTTCATCGCCACCACAGACATTGTTGATTCATTTCTCCCTGTGGCCCTCAGAGGCAACTGTTGTTGTGATTTTGGGCCTTACAAAAATAAATTGATTTGATTTGATTTGAAGATAAGATAATCCTTTAATATCCACACAAGGGGAAATTTTGTTATTACAACGCAGTAGAAACAGGAGGATAGGACAGATTATAGGAGGTTTCAAAAAACACACTCTTAATAGAACTCTTATGAACAAAAACAAAAAACTCTTGTTAACAAAAACTCCTCTCCTATCTTAATAGGGAATGGAGGGGGAAATAAAATTAAATAGATAAATAAAAAATAAAAGATAAAAATAAAAATAAGATAATAATAATAAAATAATGATAATAGAATAAAATAAAATAAAGTAAAAATAGCTAGCACAAGACTAGGTAATACTATTAGCAGGTAAGTAAACAGAAAAAAAACAAAATAAAACACTCTTATTTACAGGTATTGCACATGTTTAGGGCTAGCAGTGTTTGTTATAAAGTCTGACAGCAGCAGGAAGGAAAGACCTGTGAAACCTCTCCTTCACACAGCGAGGGTGGATCAGTCTGTCAGAACCAGGAAACCTCTGCTTCATTTATGCAGAATGTTAAAAGAGCACTTAGTTTGCTCTATTGAGCTCGCTGAGAACTCAAATCAGATCTTCACAGTTCACAGTCTTCTAAAAATACCATCTAATGTGAAGTAGAAGACAAGCGTCTGGAGCCAATTTGAAACCGCTGCTAAAAGAAGGTACATTGTTGCGGAAAAGAATGGGATCAATCGTCGCCTGAGTTGTGGTTTACAATGATGACTTGATGGACCTGGCAAAGGTGGTACTTTTTTGTGGCACTTCTCAAAGCCGTTTTGATGAAATGAACTTCTGCAGTGACAGGCAGGACGTGGCTTAGGGCCAAACATCCACACAGGCGCTTCACTCTGTCGCCAGAGGGAAAGCGAGATTCATCAAAAGACTAACATTAAAGCCATCCTCGTGTCCCGCTGTGATTGGTTCTGCCAGCCCGGTCACATGGTCTCAAAACACTGTCTTTTCTCAGGGGTGTCCGTCCCACAAGCACACTGTCATGAGCACCTACATTTCCCCCCTTTGTGTACATGCGTGTGCTCCTACATGGCAATAGCGGCTTTGCAAAACTGAAAGAATGAACTGGCCTTTATGTGCTCGAGAATCTGAATGTCCTCCTCACTCTTTAACCCCCTTTTACCCCATGCTGTCCTGTCAAAGAAAGTAAAATGTATATATTTCACCTCTTTGGGTTTAAGAAAAACATATAACAGTGCATTCAGGTGAAAAAATAATAGTAATAGTTCATGTTCAATAATGTAATTTAACTTTAACCCATTGTTGCCATGGCGATACGAAAAGGAAGCAGGCTGGATGTAGTGGGCTTGTGGATTGCTCAGTGCTTCCTGGAGTGCAGTAATCTAAGATCTTTTTATAAAGAGTAAAGTCTGCCATATATTCATGTCGTCAGCTTCTTTCTTTAGGCCTCAGAACGTTGCTGAACAGGTGGCAATGAGAGACTCTTATGCATTTTCTTAATTACATCAAAATTAAAGGTGTTTTGTTGGCCTGTGAGTGTATAACAATTAAAAATCACCAATATATTCTGTTTCTTGTGTGTTTCTTGTGTGTTCCTCGTGTGTTTCTTGTGTGTTTCTTGTGTGTTCCTCGTGTGTTTCTTGTGTGTTTCTTGTGTGTTCCTTGTGTGTTCCTCGTGTGTTTCTCGTGTGTTCCTTGTGTGTTCCTCGTGTGTTCCTCGTGTGTTTCTTGTGTGTTCCTTGTGTGTTCCTCGTGTGTTTCTTGTGTGTTTCTTGTGTGTTTCTCGTGTGTTTCTTGTGTGTTCCTCGTGTGTTCCTCGTGTGTTCCTCGTGTGTTTCTTGTGTGTTCCTCGTGTGTTCCTCGTGTGTTTCTTGTGTGTTCCTCGTGTGTTCCTTGTGTGTTCCTCGTGTGTTTCTCGTGTGTTTCTTGTGTGTTCCTCGTGTGTTCCTCGTGTGTTCCTCGTGTGTTTCTTGTGTGTTTCTTGTGTGTTCCTCGTGTGTTCCTCGTGTGTTCCTCGTGTGTTTCTTGTGTGTTCCTCGTGTGTTCCTTGTGTGTTTCTTGTGTGTTCCTCGTGTGTTCCTTGTGTGTTCCTCGTGTGTTTCTCGTGTGTTTCTTGTGTGTTCCTCGTGTGTTCCTTGTGTGTTTCTTGTGTGTTTCTCGTGTGTTTCTTGTGTGTTCCTCGTGTGTTCCTCGTGTGTTCCTCGTGTGTTTCTTGTGTGTTTCTTGTGTGTTCCTCGTGTGTTCCTCGTGTGTTTCTTGTGTGTTTCTCGTGTGTTTCTTGTGTGTTCCTCGTGTGTTTCTCGTGTGTTCCTCGTGTGTTTCTCGTGTGTTTCTTGTGTGTTCCTCGTGTGTTCCTCGTGTGTTTCTCGTGTGTTTCTAGTTTTTTGTGTGTTTCTCGTGTGTTCCTCGTGTGTTTCTTGTGTGTTTCTTGTGTGTTTCTTGTGGGTTCCTTGTGTGTTTCTCGTGTGTTCCTCGTGTGTTTCTTGTGTGTTTCTTGTGTGTTTCTTGTTTGTTTCTCGTGTGTTCCTCGTGTGTTCCTCGTGTGTTTCTCGTGTGTTTCTCGTGTGTTTCTTGTGTGTTCCTCGTGTGTTTCTTGTGTGTTTCTTGTTTGTTTCTCGTGTGTTTCTCGTGTGTTTCTTGTGTGTTCCTCGTGTGTTCCTCGTGTGTTTCTTGTGTGTTTCTTGTTTGTTTCTCGTGTGTTTCTCGTGTGTTCCTCGTGTGTTTCCTCGTGTGTTTCTTGTGTGTTTCTTGTGTGTTTCTTGTTTGTTTCTCGTGTGTTCCTCGTGTGTTTCTTGTGTGTTTCTCGTGTGTTTCTTGTGTGTTCCTCGTGTGTTCCTCGTGTGTTTCTCGTGTGTTTCTCGTGTGTTTCTTGTGTGTTCCTCGTGTGTTCCTCGTGTGTTTCTTGTGTGTTTCTCGTGTGTTTCTTGTGTGTTCCTCGTGTGTTCCTCGTGTGTTTCTTGTGTGTTTCTCGTGTGTTTCTTGTGTGTTCCTCGTGTGTTTCTTGTGTGTTTCTCGTGTGTTTCTTGTGTGTTCCTCGTGTGTTTCTCGTGTGTTTCTCGTGTTTCTCGTGTGTTTCTCGTGTGTTTCTTGTGTGTTTCTCGTGTGTTTCTCGTGTGTTTCTTGTGTGTTCCTCGTGTGTTTCTCGTGTGTTTCTCGTGTTTCTCGTGTGTTCCTCGTGTGTTTCTTGTGTGTTTCTCGTGTGTTTCTTGTGTGTTCCTCGTGTGTTCCTCGTGTGTTTCTCGTGTGTTTCTTGTGTGTTTCTTGTGTGTTCCTCGTGTGTTCCTCGTGTGTTTCTTGTGTGTTTCTCGTGTGTTTCTTGTGTGTTCCTCGTGTGTTCCTCGTGTGTTTCTTGTGTGTTTCTCGTGTTTCTTGTGTGTTCCTCGTGTGTTTCTCGTGTGTTTCTCGTGTTTCTCGTGTGTTTCTCGTGTGTTTCTCGTGTGTTTCTCGTGTGTTTCTCGTTTTTTGTGTGTTTCTCGTGTGTTTCTCGTGTGTTTCTCGTGTGTTTCTCGTTTTTTGTGTGTTTCTCGTGTGTTTCTCGTGTGTTCCTCGTGTGTTCCTCGTGTGTTTCTCGTGTGTTTCTTGTGTGTTCCTCGTGTGTTTCTCGTGTGTTCCTCGTGTGCTTCTCGTGTTTCTTGTATTTCTTGTGTTCCTTGTGTTTCTTGTGTTTCATGCGGAGGACACGCACCATGAATTTGCGCTTCTGTTTCCAGGTGGAGGCCTGTGCGTTGGTGTTGTTGTGGGCTTCGGTGACCATCCGGATGAGCTCCCACTCTGAGCTGTCGGGCTCAGGCCTCAGCTGCAGCATTCGCACCGTCTCCTCCTTCTTCCTCTTCTCACGGTTCTGTTCTATCAGCCGCCGCTTGGCAACGCGCTTCGAGTCATCCAGCACCACTGAAACCACATAACGTAAAGAACATTATAGCAGGCATAAATCGTGTCTTCTTTATGATCCCCAAACTGAGCATTAGATGAAAGACTGGAATGTGCCAGACCAGGAGCTAAAAAATTACGCTGGGTTTTCACCTTTTTCTCCTCAGCTCTTATTCTTATTATATAGAGTGAATGCCTGGTGGGCTGGTACTAAAAAAACATTAATTTAAAGTTTTACTGTCCTTGCAACTGACTAAAATCATATCTTTGGGGTTGAATAATAGCACCGTTTTCTGAAGCCATTGTGAAAACATAATTTCATGTTGACAGAAAGAAACGCTGATGTTTGTGCCAGTTCTTGTTCCATGTGGATGAACCCAGTAATTACAAAGATATTACCCACAAACCAGGTCAACAAATCTGCAATCTGACAGTTAAACAGCAAATTCTGTTCTAAAATGTGATGTGAGTGTGAAGGCCGGTTATGCTTTTCTCCAAATGTCCAGAGCTAATTGTGTAAGTCGACAGGAGCAGCTGCAGTGTGATGTCACTAAGTCACCAACACTTTTGTGGAGTTTATTTTTTTCTTCATATGCAGATTACAAGATTGTGCTGCAATGAAATGAACCAGATGGAATATTAAAGCCTTCTATATGGTCCAAGGCTGAAGATTACTACATTACTGTATTAAACAACCAAATGAATAGCATGAGGCGAAATCTAAACTCTAATGAGAGCTACAAGTTTTAAGTTAAGATATTCCTTTATTGTCCACACATGGGAAAATTTCATTGTCTCAACGCAGGAAGATACAGAGGAAAAGGACAGATAACTTATAGGAAGTTTAAAAAAACACTCTTTATAGAAGAACTCTTATAAACAAAACTCTAATAAAAGACAAAAAAAAAACTAAAACTAAAACTCCTATAGACAAAACCTCTCATTTCCTAATCAGGAATGGAGGGGAAAAATAAAGATAAAATAAAAGAAAATAAAAACAGCTAGCTAAGAAAAGATAATACTAATAATAATGGTAATTATTTTTCATTTATTAGACACTTTCCTTAAGATATAAAGACAGTAAGGCATGGAAATCTAAAACTATTTTATCCATACATAATGATTTTTGTCAAAGAATGGAAATTTGTAAACAATAAGGGTACTTCAACATACAGTATTTACTTGCAAGACAGTAGTTAGTACTTTTATTTTCTATATCAACATGTAACTCCTTTGGATGTAATAGTATTGGTGTGCATGTATGAGAGGCTTACAGTCCATGGCCATTCCCACAGAGATGCACTTCTTGAAGCGGCAGAGCTGGCACTGGTTTCGTGTGATCTTGTCAATGATGCAGCAGCCTTCATATTTACACGAGTAGGCAGGGTGAAGGTTCTTCTGAATGGTCCTGCGAAAGAAACCCTGCCACACAGAATAAAGAAAGAACTTTGAGCCGTGGTACAAAAAAAAAACATGTTGGAAATATTTTATAGAAATAACTGCTTTAATTTGAGTCAAGCTCCTTTGATCTGCTTCAATCAAATGAATAAGTGAATGTTGAGATTGAGATGCCAGCACTACATAAACTACACAAAGATATGGCATGAACCTTCTATCATCCGCCCTCATTTTCAATATCAGCTCACACTAATATCATGTCAATGATAGTGTGAGATGGAGTTCTTTCCTCTTTTATCACATAAGGTCATCACTACACCTGCTATTGGTGTATTCTGTGACAACATTGTGACCAAGCAGAAGGTTAAGCATTTTAGGAGTATTGTACTGCAACAGATTGTTGTGGAGACTTATTCAATCCAGGGCTTCTGACTCCGAATTAAAGAACTACAAACTTTGTAAGTGAAAACTTTCACCTTCATCATTCATCTTATTGTGAAAGACAGGCTCTGATTCCCCAAAGCCTTTTCTCTGACTATAGAGGATTAGACCTTCTTTTCCAGCAGTCCTCGCACATTAAATGTATTAAACTATCAAATTATAAAAACACTTAACATAATAAATTAATGGTTCCTTTGTCTGTAGAGCACGCTGTCCTGTAAAAAACACACATTTGTCATAGTTGGCTTGTATATACATGGAAAAATATGTATGTATGTATGTATGTATGTATGTATCCATATTTAGTAATTATAGTTTTAGTTTACCTTGCAGCCTTCACATGTGATACAGCGGTAGTGATATCCAGTGGCTTTGTCCCCGCACACCACACACGGCTCGTCCTTCTCCAGGTAGCTGGGGATGTATCCTGCAACAGAGACACTAAGAGCTATAGGAGCAGGAGTATGGGGAGAGACAGAGGGGTGAGTGTGCAGAACCGAGGGGATGAAGGCAGAGGAGGGTAAAGATGCTCAGTTATCAAAGTGGAGCTCCGACTGTGACACATGACTTATACTGTGTCCACACCGCTCATGTGAGGCCGGCAAACATGTCTAAAAGGCTTTACTGTGCAAACCTTAATCATACCACATCCAGTTAGTATATACCGTACCTGTCAGACTTTAAGCTGCTACTTTTTCCCACACCCTGCGGTCATTACAACGGTCCGTCTAATTTATAGATTTTACTGCCTAACGGCCACCGGGGGCAGAACACAAAGACACGCGGCGTAGAAATGAGACTTTCTTGGCCAGACCTGACTCAGGGGTCAAAAGACAACATGTGTATTACTACCATGGACCATATTTAATGTGGAAATATCTCATGTTACTTTATCTGTTAATTTGAGATTGACTAACTGTGTAACTATGTTTTTACATGATTCACGGTAACCATAACACCCACATATTCACATCCAAAACGGCAATAACATTAGGTCATTTTTGTTTCTTGGAAGATGGTCAACTTTACAGTCTCGTTTTAAGCGACCTCTAAGATGCCCCACTGACACAAATGAGCATAAGGGACAGACTTTGTTCTCCCCCAGACCTCCATTCCCTCTGCCAGTGCTGTCATTACTATAATCACAGTGAGGCTGTCTTGCAATCTGCTATCACAATTATCAACATCTTTGAAAGCACTTGAGACATTTGTCTGAAATCTACTGCACAGACAATAGAATAGACCTTAGATTCCTCTTATTTGAAAGTCAAAGGTCTTTAAGCGACTATACAACATTGGGGGGACATTAAATGTTACTTTTTTAAACTAAAAATATAATTTTGATCTCAATGGGTTCTCACCTGGTTAGTAAATAAAACAAATACAATTTTAAAAGTGTTTTAATTGTTTTATGTGCTAATTTTCCTCTGTTTACAGAGAATCAAAGGTTTGCTTCAGTATTGTGCTTTAAAATACTCCTTGGGACGCAGTATGGATTGCGAGTTTAGATCACATGGAGATGGAGATTATGGCCTGGATATGAAATGTTTTTTGAATGGAAGTCACAGAGTTATCATTTTAACCCTGCCTTAATCCATTCCACATTCTCCTAATTTACATTTTCATGTCTTCTTTTTTAATGTATCCTTTTCTTCAATTACCAATTCAAACTGTGTTCGAATGCCTCATGTATGTCTGGGATTAACTTGAATATCAGAATGGCTAATTGCGTTGCTTTGTGTCTGCAGAGGTCCACTCTGACACTAGTATCACTCTAGTCTTCCACAAAGCCTCAACAGAAGAAGGAGAAATGACAGAGATTATCACAGTAATGACAGCCGCTGCATCATTCGAAGCAGTGGAGAGCAGCCGAGGGGGCCTAATCCCTCAGATATACAATGACATATGGGTTGAGCTCATTTGTGTGGACTCAGGTGGGAACAAAACTACATAAAGGCAGAGCTGAATGATGAACAGGCAAGTCCTTACCAGACATGCTCTTCACCGAACACTGGCTGTTCTTCCTCTTTCTCTTGGGGACATCGGGCCACCTGCAGACACACAAGAGCAGAGAGAGAGCTGGATGAATAAGAATTATTATCATTAAAGACATAACATAAACCCATATTCACCTTTTCACAAGGTTGCACCATGCTGACATTCATTTGGCTAGTCTTTGAATAACAAAACATGTTTTATATTGGATAATTTATATGGGATTTATTTGTACAAAATGTAACTTTTTAATATATTACACAGGCTGGGTATTAACACTCTGAAGTGAATGAACCAATACATCTCACCTCAAAACAACGGGCTTGTAGAGAGACGATCACATGTTCAGATTGGCTCTCACTTTTCCAAGTGGTACTTAAAAACCATCAGAACTAACTTCAGCACTAAACACAATTTAAACCAGAGCTAGGCAAAGTGTGAAAAGAAGATTAAAATATGAATAGATCTAATATCTAGTAGGGCTGGGTATTGCCTCTTGTCAAACAATTGATGATGTTCATGGTACATACATTTGTATTATTTAATAAAAAAAGAAAAAAAGAAATATTGATACTGTGACTCTGTGGCGATATATCGTCGTATCAATGTTTTGAACACAACCCTAATATCTAGTAAAACTTCTACGATTAAGAACCACTGAACTTCTAATGACCTGCTTGATCCATCCTAAGTGAGGCCACCACAGCCAGTGCTTCAGTGCCTCAGCGTCAGCAACAAAGCTTCTTCAGAATCAGAATCAGAAAGTGGTTTATTGCCATTGTTATTGAACTGAAGTCATAAACTCGGAACTTGCTTTGGCATTAAGGTAAACAACTATCGGTAGCATTTTTTAAAGGATATTTTAGTTTAGGATACTATATAGTGTATAGATTTATTGGTCAACTTCATTCTGAAGGGTTTACATATGTTTCATCCTGCCGCAAGTGCACTTTTGGCAGCCCGAGACTGTTCAGTCTTGAGAATTAGTGATGAGAAATACTGCAGCATGTGTGAGGTGTCTCAGGCTCTCCCTGTGGACTGTGAGGGCGCATGTGAGGGCGCATGTGCACTGTGAGGGCGCATGTGCACTGTGAGGGCGCATGTGCACTGTGAGGGCGCATGTGCACTGTGAGGGCGCATGTGCACTGTGAGGGCGCAGGTGCACTGTGAGGGCGCATGTGCACAGGCTCTTTTCATTCATCCAGTCGACTTAACAAGAAAGCTGTTCTAATTTACAATTCTACATTTTTTTAGTAAAGCCTATGGGCCAAAACATAGGCTTTACTAAAATATATATATATATATATATATATATTTGTTCTATTCATTGCCTTGACCACAGATATATATAGATCTTTTTCTAGCTGGAGTCACATTTGTAACAGAGCTTACCCACACACAAGCACACACACACACAGAAACACACACACACACACACACACACACACACACACACACACACACACACTGAAGATACGGATAATTCTTTCGCTCTTGGTTCTTCCACCCTTGGGCTTTGCATCCTGGTTTGCTTCTACTGTCATCCCCCCATATTTCCATTCTGTTTTAGCGTTTCCATTTTATATACTTTAACTGGTCTTTGGAATTTGAGGCTTTCAATTATATTCAATCTTGGAGTATATCCTTTTCAAAAAGAATTTCACAGCATTGAGACTGGGGTGCTTTCCAATCCAAACTTCCATTAATTGCGTTAGGTAACAGGCTTCCCAATCCTCTCTTGTCTCTCCCTCTCACCCTCACAGTTTGGGCAGTCAAATCCACTCTGCTGCTCTTCGCCACAGCAGAAGAAAACGATCATGTGACATCTCATTCTGTGTTTTTCCTACTTTTCACGGTTCAGAAAATTTATTAATTTTATCGCAGTGCACATGGCAATGGAAATGATGGCAAAAGGAAACAGCAACAAGGGAGGAACCACTACTGATCAAATCCATTTGTTCTGTTGTATAGAATCACATTCATACCAGAGGGTCTCAACCCGGGGTTCATGTACAGTATACATCAATAACACCAGAAAGGCTTTTGCATTTAAGTTACTAGTTAAGTCCTGGCTTGACATCCTGACTGACACTTTATGGGTACAAAACATTTTGGGTACACTATATATATGAAACATAACAATAACACTTGTGTTATTTGAGGTTGTATTTCACTCGTCAGCTTCCATGATGTAAAGAGAAGGGTTGGTTTAATTTCTATTCATCAGCATCTTCATCATTTTTGAATATCTTTTGGTTCCCTTTTTGTGGAACATCTGAAGCGCATTTGTCTCTTTTCCACGCCCTTCACTGATGCCTCGTCCAGCCGAGTCTTCAGATATCACATTTCTCCACCTCTTTCTTGGGATCCTGCAGGTCGTCTTTTTCCATATTGCAGTTTAAAGCAGCTTTCAGGACTCTTTCCTCCTCTGTCCGCACGACGTGTTCAAACCAAAGGAGGCGCTGATGAGTCATTCTCTCCAGAAGTTCCTAGTTCAGGGGTGTCCAAACTTTTTCAATGATGGCCGCATTTTGAAACTTCTACGGACCAGAGGGCCACAAACAACACGACAATGTCGAATTTGTTGACTGACAAAAGTGAAATTTTCATTTGACATAGTTTCGATGCCTCCACATCTTTAATAAGACTTGGAACAATAATATTAGGTTGGTACAACATCAAAAGGCTTAGATATTTTTCCAATTTCAGAGTAAAAAGTACTTTTTGTTCTTTGGACAAACTTAGCAGGAAGCGAGAGGGCCAACACAAATTTGTCTGAGGGCCGCACATGCCTGTCCTAGTTAGTCCAGTTCTTTTCAGTAGTTGCTCCCTTGGCACCTGATCCTTTCATTTCATTCAGCCACAAATCTGACCATGTCTGGACCTCAGCACCTGTTCCTGGTCTAAAACATGCTTCAAACACGCCAGCTTTATGTGGAGACGCCACACTGGAGTTTAAGGTCTACCACCACCCAAGTAAAGCAAATATGCCATTTATTTTGTTTTTCTTGTGCGTTTAGTATTGGAATTTGTAACATGATAAAGTGAGACCATAAAATGGGCTTTTAAACAACAGGGTTAATTTTTAAAATGGTTATACTTGTTATCACTTGTCACTAAGTGCTTATGCAGTATGGAATACTCTACACCTCTTACAAAACTACTTGTTAGAGGGATCTTGTCCGTCTGAGGCAGTGGGATCTCTCCTTCACTGTGGAACTCCTCCAGGCTGAGACGGAGGGTCTAAGGACAGGGGACCCTGGGACATTTGTCTGAGGACACCGGATGCTGGGACATTGCCAAGTCCCATGAACATTGTTTAATTCGCTTTTTCACTGTCGCCCAGGGGCATCCAAACTATGGCCTGGGGGCCAAATAACAAAAAGTAGTATTTTTTTGTGTAAAATTGGAAAAATTCCACCATGTTTATGTTATAGCAACCTAATAATAATGTTCCAAGTCTTATAAAAGGTGAGGAGGCTCATCAAAACTGTGTCAAATAGAACATTTTGAATGGTTCACTTTATTGTCGGTGTCTCTCTGCTCCATATGTTTCAAAATGCGGCCCTCAGTGTAGAAAGTTTGGATACCCCTGCTGTAGCCCCTCGAGACAACAGCTATTGTGATTTTGGAAGTTACAAAATTAAATAGAATAGAATAGAATTGAATAACTAATAACTGTTGATTATGATTTCTAAGCACACATACTGGCAGGGAAATAAGGAAAATATTAAAATGTTTCAAAGCATGAACCATCTAATAAACCCAAGGCTTGACTAACATATGCAAGCATAAATACAGTATGTACATGTGAATCAGACTATTAACCACAGTATGTTGTGTAATAGATTCATTAGGGAACGAAAACATACAGCAGCAGAGGAATGTTGAATGAAGGAGAAATAATTGAAATGCTTAACATTGATTAATTTTATTGATAATGTTAGATGTACTACTGGCCATTACATGTTGCAATTTGTTTTTATTGTTCAAGTTGTAATGAATTACTGCATTTTGATCACTCAACAGGATGGGAATCCCCAAGGCCAATCAGACCATCAGCTGATCGAAGTAAATCGCCTTTACTCTAGACCCATTCATCAGCTCTCAAAGCCGACAATCACTGACTTTGTTTAGATATGAGAAATCAAACGTGAGTCGAATTAAGATTTCCTCTATGCCTAATATGTCTTCTGCAGTGGCTTGTTTAAGAGGAAAGGACAATTCATGATGCAGATAAGAACAGCTGTGGGAAAGCATCAATCTCTCTGAGAAACATGTGCAGCAGAGTATGACCCTGGTCCACACGCCCACCTTGTATCAAGACCAAAACGTAATGAATAAATGAGCACACAAACCTGTTGATGCAATACGGCTGTAGGATATGCATGGTGATCCTCTGCTGTCACCAGAAATGTGGTCAAAAATAAAGAAAATGCAGAGAGATCTTTTAAACTCTCATTAGCAAGAGTGCCCTCTCCGTTCGCAGAAGTAATCCTGCTTGATCTGAAGATGGTGGAAACAAGAGACGAGAACCTGAGTCACTGGTGATGGGTTGAGCAGGAGATAGTAGCAGCTCTTTTCTCCCTGGTTTGAAGCCTGCTACACTCTGACTACACTCCTCTGCTTCCTCTCCCTCTCACACTCTGCCTGCTTCAAAGAGACTGCCCCTTTCCCTAAGCCCTGCCCCTTCTCTGTGTCGCTCAGCATAACGGGGTATTTGTCGCCACAACACACCTTATAAAAAGACTCTCACACTTGTTGTACGGCAGTCCCTCAAGATGTAGCACATTTCATAATGTTTTTTAAATTCTTCTGTCCTCCCTGTCATCAACTATCCATGTCTGTGTCTTCATGTCTGATTTGTCATGCTGTATAAACAGTTTGCTCAGTATCACAACGCAGAGTAAAAATAGCATTGGCTGCCTTCAATCTGAATCTCACTTAAGCTTTAATGCCAACTCGATTGCATAAGAGGAGCTGGGAAAGTCTCTCCAGAGCCGTCTGGTTCTTTGCTCCCTCATCAATTTAGTTTGGGTTCAGATCATTAAAGAAGACAAATTGAGCCTGCATTATAGTAATAGTATTATAGTGATTAAAGTAATAATCCATGTATGACACCCAAGGACTGTTTTTTTTATTTTGGACATTTAAGGTAATAAAAAAAGGACCCTGTGGTGACTTATGGTTTCTACCTGCCCCTTTGCTCTACATCTCTGTAAACGTCATCACAACAAAGTGCGGTGGAAAGCAACATTTTTGTTAGTTTGAGCCAAAATGTGAAAGATAATAATGTGTCAGGGAAAACAGTTTTTTTTTTTAGCACTGGCCTCTTGTTTGCAGGAGAATAAACATTACTTAAACGTGCAGGAATCCCTCTAAACACAACTTAGAGCAGGTAAATGAGAAGGGAAAGATAATAACCTTTTGCATAAAATGTCACTTTTAGGTGATTTTCAAATTTTGGGTTTCAAAAACATTTGCTTTTTGTAACAAGAAACAATCTGTTAGAACACCAAGAACATTTTTTTTGTCTATTTTGCATAAAAAAATACTGTAATGTTGCAGTGCACTCATCAAAAATGAAAGCTGGCATTAATTATTCAATGCTGGTGTGTTGACATGGGCAGCCGAATACTATTTTCCAATCCATCCCTCTGTGTGTATCAAAGAAAATCAGTTCTCCAGAGGAAAGCCTGAAGAACTAAAACCTGCACACTTCCTTCTCATCATCTTTTTCTACTAGATATCTGTAAATGTTTAGAGCAGCTGCACACACAGCCTGGTACTGATGCTAATGTCATCCCATTCATTTGAATGAGGCAGCAATGTAATTCATTTTGTAATTTGTATATGGTTAGTTAGTTTATTTTGATTTGGTTGAGTGGTGGAAGCAGCAGCACATACACCAGGCTCTGAGCTGAATATCCACCCTGCTCTTCTCTGTAACGAGACATTCAGCAAATTGTCAGAGCCGGGAATCGACCTGACAAAGTAGAGGCCGGTAGCACAGGTCCTGGCATAAGTTGCTGCTTTACCACTCGACTACGGCTTCATGTGGTGCTTGGTGAGAAAAAAAACGTGTGTTGACGGTCACCAAAACAGCCCTGGTTTTTCATTTTTGAAGTTTGCCCATTTTTTCTCCCCATTGAAAATGTATTGGAGCCAACACTTGAAACGATACGATACTCGCCTTTAGAATGCAGTGTTTACAAATGGATGGGTCTGTGGGCATTCATAGAACACATAATTTGTCCAAATCCTGTACAAACTTAATTGTGTTTGTTCCATAAAGTTGTGACATCAGAGGAAGTATTAGATTCAATAAAATTATAGAAAATGAAAGTAATGAGAGTCACTTGACATGAAGTATTCAGATCTGGGCACGAACTAACAGAAACATATTGCCTTCAATTACTACAACACTGCTTTAAAAAGACAAAAAAACACAACATTTTTTGGTCCATAAAATACATAATTACATTTCTAAATAAACAAACCATGTTAGTTAAAAAGGCACAAGGCATAACAAATGATCCATTCTGTTCTGGTAATTATGTTACCATACAACTCTATAACAGGCTTCTATATAAATACATGCTAATGCTAATTAAGTTAACCAATACTGTATAAAAGGGCAAAGACTTTTCAATGTTCTTCAATTTCAACATAAAAAATATGCTTTACTTCCCAAAGAGAAGTCCCATAAAACACATGAATAATGTTAACAGGCCCATTCTCACAAAGCACAGTCCATTACTATCATCATGGTCATTGATAACTGTATAGATAAAAGCCAGATGCTGGGACAGAGTGGGAAAAGTTTCAAAATATCTAAATAAGCATTGGAAAATATTGCCATAAACAGTTCTGTTACTTCCACTGTAATATAAAAGTTTTAATACAGTTTGAATACAGTGACTACTGCTGTCAAGTAATTACAGACAGGAAATATGAATGACAACTTTATCTATTGTCGGCTGGTGTCCTGGTGCAGCTGTAACAAACCTGGGGTTCAAGGCCCAGAAAACCGTGGAGATGATCGTGGACTTCAGGAAAGGCAAAAAATAGGTAACTTTACTTACCTATTTTTAATATCCGGTAGCTATTCATTGTCAATTGTTTTTGTATTCATTGTTCAATGTTTTTGTATTCATTGTTCAATGTTTGATGTTTGTGTTTCACCAGGACAAGTTCCTATGTTCGTGAACCTTGTTCACTGACAAATGGCAATAAACCTTATTCTGATTCTGATTCTTTGTGTCACATGTTACTTTTAAAAGAGTACATTATTTCCTGGACTGTAACAAAACTTTTGGTTTACATGATGTAAAATGTGACTCCAGGACCCAAAAGGGCAGGTCAATGAATTCATAGGGCACGGTCTCATCTGTCATAGGTGAGAAGATCTTAATAGTCATAGTCTTAATGTCATGAAAACACTTTAAAGCTCCACACATTGCTCCAGAAAATGGAACAATAAATGATTATACTGAAACTAATTTATGCCAGTGAGATACTAATCACAAAGCAGTCTCAGCAAACCATTTTTTTAAATGTACCGTGTAGTTAAAAGTCAAGCGTAAGAAACAAATGCTGATACAGGTCGCTTTTCTGCCCCTGTGAAGAACGACTCTTGATAGACGAGAGCAAATACTGGATGCTGGGTCACATCCCGACCAAAACAGAGAGAGATGCGGTGCTAGGCTAGCTGTGATGCTAACTCACTCAGGAGTCTTTTAGATGGACATTAAAAGTGGCGGCAGAAGAAGAAGTTGGACTCCCACAGATTTATCAGAGGAAAACCTGTGTAATTTGGAGCTCTGTCCAAACAGTTGAGGACATCAGACACAAGAGGAAAAGAGGAGGGCTGATTAACACAGTGAGTGCCATCATTTATGTTTGATGCGCTCTAGTGCAGAAATCTCACTATTTGCTTTTCTGTTGCCATTATTTTCTTCTGAAAACATGAAAAAAAGTTTTACCACCATTTTCATTAAGACTATCCTGTAGGTCAGAAATATTGGACTGAAATCCACAAAGAGCTACAGCCTATTTTTGACAATGCCATTCCAGGGGCTCCGAGTGTGCGGGAGCATCAGAAATCAGTCTGCTGTACCCGCGGTAACAGCTCCACACTACGAGAGTGAAGCCAACCAGTCAGTCAGCAAACAAAAAGAATGTGCCGAGACTGAAAATGGTCTATATTTCATTTGCACTGGAGCTGTGTGGCTGTACCAATAGTTGTCATAGTAACAGAACCTACAGGCTGTATATTTATCCATACGACAGCTGGAAACACTGACATCAAAAGCTTTGTCTTTAATATTTCCGCACGTTGTGAGACGTCCTGAGCTGGCTCAACACCTAAACCGCTTCTATGAGCAGACATCGTGACAGCTTCTATGACCCGTGTGTTTAATTCACCACCTGCTGCAACTTCCTGCAGTGGAGGGAGGTGCAGTGGAGGGAGGCGCAGTGGAGGGAGGTGCAGTGGAGGGGAGGGAGGTGCAGTGGAGGGAGGTGCAGTGGAGGGAGGCGCAGTGGAGGGAGGTGCAGTGGAGGGAGGTGCAGTGGAGGGAGGTGCAGTGGAGGGAGGTGCAGGAGCGAGGTGCAGTGGAGGGAGGCGCAGTGGAGGGAGGAGCAGTGGAGGGAGGTGCAGTGGAGGGAGGCGCAGTGGAGGGAGGCGCAGTGGAGGGAGGTTCAGTGGAGGGGAGGGAGGTGCAGTGGAGGGAGGTGCAGGAGCGAGGTGCAGTGGAGGGAGGCGCAGTGGAGGGAGGAGCAGTGGAGGGAGGTGCAGTGGAGGGAGGCGCAGTGGAGGGAGGCGCAGTGGAGGGAGGTGCAGTGGAGGGGAGGGAGGTGCAGTGGAGGGAGGTGCAGTGGAGGGATGTGCAGTGGAGGGGAGGGAGGTGCAGTGGAGGGGAGGGAGGTGCAGTGGAGGGGAGGGAGGTGCAGTGGAGGGGAGGGAGGTGCAGTGGAGGGAGGTGCAGTGGAGGGATGTGCAGTGGAGGGGAGGGAGGTGCAGTGGAGGGGAGGGAGGTGCAGTGGAGGGGAGGGAGGTGCAGTGGAGGGAGGTGAGCGGGACCAGGCTCTGCTCCGGTCCAGCCAGATCATTTTACGTCTGACCTTTGGTTTAAGATGCTGCCGCTGGGGATCAAATTGACAACTGTTGAACTCTTGGCAAGACCTCATTGTGAGATTCTGAAGGTGCTAATTTATTACAGAGGAAGTCCCGGGTGGATCAAGGGTAAAAATGCACAGGCCCCAATAAACAGCATTGTATTTATAACACTTATATTTAGAGGCGTATAAACACAGCAGGTTTATTTTGATCCAGGTGACCAGGTCCATTAACTCATTGCTCCAATGTCAATAATGACAAACAATCACATATTCCTTAAACAATATCCATATTTATTTTAGGAGTTAAGCTTTGCAGCATATATTTTCAAGAGTACAATTACTTTTAAGGGTTTAACATTGTTCATATGACTCTGAATTGAATTAGAGCAGTGTAATATAGTTTGAATAGTTGTGTGCTACCATGACATGTTGCAGTGAGTCACATGACGCGTAGAAAACGGCAGTGATCAGGCTGAGGTCACATGGGCCACTCTGTCGGAGTCAAAATGTACTAAAAAGAAGGCCTGACAGTGGCCAATAGAGCTGGTTCTATATGCGCACAATACAATGCATATGTATCTAAGGGTTACAATATACTTTCAGGACACACAAGTCAAGGCTTGCGTTTTCACAAAATCTGTTTGCCCCATCTCTACCCACACCCTTGGATTTACTTACGACTAATCATACAATTCAGACTCCAGGTCACATATGTAAAGCTCAAAAATATCATGTAGGTAGCCATTTTCAGCAAAAAAAAGGTACAGGCACAGAATAAGCGCTTACTTGCCTGACAATCACTCTTGTAAAGCTGCAACAAACCATATCATTAAAATGTTCTGATGGAAGGAAACTGGAAAAAAGAGTTTAAAAGGTACCTTATGAATAGTAAGACATGAATCCTAACTTTCCCTCACGCAGAAAACTGACATTGTGCATTAAATTGTAATGCGGAAAGCCACTAGTGTCTCCAGTAATTGGGAAATGGAAAGCTTCACTTTGCACTTCATTCTGGCACATGGGGAAACTGGTGCAGAAGTGTCCATAGCCTAAAGCTGGATTTGATGTGTCAAAATACATTGTGGGTTAGCTGTGACTCAGAGATCAGAGGGGGAGGGGTCTTGCCCGACCCGAAAACAGCCTAGTTTCATATTTTATAGGCTGAGTGTCAATTGAAAGTTTTCCCCTTCTGAATTGACATTTTGCATCAATTAAGTCTGCGTTCTAGTAACATGTGCCTAGCTTAAAACAACGATATTAATGCAAAAACGCTACCAACACTAAGCGAGTTTGGAAATGCTTTCATGTTCAACTTACTTTAAATGCAAATACACATTTATGTCATTTGAGTCAAAGGAGTGCAGTTCTCCTTTCTCCTCTGTCATTGTGCGCAACAAATAGAATTCATGCTTCCCGATTGTATAAGACATGAATAATGCATGATCCTCTGTGTAACCCAAAAGCCCCTTCGTGATACGTGCTACTCTCAGAGGGTAATGGAGCGTACAGGGGTTGTACACCTTAATTAAACCACCAAGAATTCAACGTACACTTGTTTCTTAAAACACAACGCAAGCACCGATTTTTCATTTCAACTGTATTTTCTGATATTTATAAAACATGAATGCAATATGTTTCTCTCCCAATATGCACTTTGAGAATATGATAAAAAAGTTGATGAAGTGTGCTTTGTTGAAGTTGATGAAGTGTGCTTTGTTGAAGTTGATGAAGTGTGCTTTGTTTAAAGTTTGTAGAACATTTTGGACAAATCAGAAGTATTTTACTGTTTTTGGGGCATTTTAAAAAGGGGCTGTAAAACATTGAAACATTGAAGAGTCAGTTGATTTGTAGTATTAAATAGGTAAACTCAATTTCCTGCATGGTAAGGCATTTCAACATAAGGGGCGAAACATCTTAGTTATTCAGTAGTTGTTTAATTAAAACTAAGTATTTCTTAGAGCCAGATATAACCTTCAAGGGGCCCTAAACAATATTTGGCTTGGGGCCTTTGTCACTTCAAGGCCACTCGGGGTCAACTATTGATTAAGCAAGTCTCACACCAAATGTGATGCACAGCTGTCATCATCTGCACTAAATATATCTGTATCACCCGACAGTGAAGCACAAAGGCATTTATACAGACTGAGGACATCTAACGCCACAACAAATACTAATATAAACATGTTTTAAATAATATAAGAAAGTTTTCTAGTACCATTTTAATGTGTTGGTTTAAGTGATTTAATTTGTTTTACTATATTTAAGACTACAGGTATGTAAAATTATGTGGTGCTGCCACACCGGGTCACAAAACATGCTCCAATCTCCAAATGAATACATAACACTTTCAATGATTTCATCCATTCATTTTCTCCCGCTTGCTCCCACTCGGGCTCGCGGGTGACTGAGGCACACAGCACGTGGGATTATTCTACATATTAGAATCAGAAAGTGATATTCAAGCTAATTGAACATTCCAAAATAGACCAAACTGTTGTGAATAATGCTTTTTGTGTGTTGACACAGGAGCAGCAGACTGACTCCGGAAGAGAGAGAGACAGACAGTGAACTTTTCCTAATGACAACGCAGATTCGCTTTTACTCTCCCTGCAACTCTCTTTCTCTATCTCTCTTTCTTTAATGGCATAGCATAAAACACATACTTTGAAGACTACAGTAGGTGGCGGTAAATGCACCGTTTAACCGCCATTAAAAGCAACACAACAAAAACAAATGAAAACGCAATTGTGACAAACATTGTTCTTTTTAATTTTGATACTCTCCCATCACATTTGACCCTGTGTCTCTCGTGTGCATGTGTCTATCACCTCCTTGAGTCAGCTCCCACATAACAGTAGCAATAACCGATGTGTTGAGGAAAAGCGCTGCTCAAGTCATTCCCTTGATTTAAAGCAGAACACCAGCACGAAGTAGTTGCGCCCGCAGTATTGGAGTACTTCACAACTACTTTCCCAACCTTGAAAACAATGTAGACAAATTCAAGCACTTTCAAGGATTTTAAGCACCTGTGCAGTCAAAACGCCGCCCTCTGAAGTCCTCTGCGGATAGTAAACATGTCGGGTCCTTTGCTCACAATCGAAAAATTAACAATTAACTTAATTTATTGTTGCACATAAATTGTCCTTTTGTTGGTTTGTACAAAATTTTCACTTTTGTAATTGTAAATGCTTAGAACTATACTTTTGGCCAAGAATGAACACCTGCAAGGCTCACTCACTTCTTGCTACTGCTAGAGCTGCTGAACAGAATTGCAGTGGCTTTCAAAAATCACATTGCTTAGCTGTGTAACTCCAGAAATTATTGGATTTGTTCTAACTCACAAAATGTCAATGAATCATCTTGTCTGTTGTAGGGTAATCATACTCGTTTCTTGCTCACACATTTGTACAAAGATGGAATGTATATTCTCTGGGACTAGCCATTTCATCGTGGACAACACGTGTAGCACTTTAGGTAGTTAATGTTCATATTTATATTTAAAAGGGCACCATCTGAAGCTTGTTCAGCAAAACATTAACATATACTCAGTCTCATTCTCTGAAGGGGAGAACACGATTCATTGACCGACAATTATAATTCTATAAAGATCAATACAAAGGCTCTATAAACCAGGATGGTTTTGTGTGGTTTAATAAACAAAGATATAACATCAATTAATGACACATTTGGTTACACAGGCGGTGCCTGGGCTCAACTTAGTTAGAAGAAATGCTGGTATTAAGAATTAGGTTTTGATTGGTTTTAGGGAATAATTCAAGGTCTTTAAATGCCACTCTGTAATCAACCACTCTCAGGTCTCACGTGTCCAAGGAAGGTGTGGAGCGAGGCCTCCCACGTCTTTGCGTTCTCAGAGTCCTTTGCGTCCTTGGAGCTGTCAGGGCGCTGATGCTTGAGCAGGTTTAGCATTCGAAGAGTTTGATGAGTCCAGGGTTCGTTGAATTGTGCATTTTTTGATGAAGATGTTCGGGTTGTTTGGTGAAAGCCGAGTTTGGGAGACAATGCAGCCTCCCTGGTGGGGGAGGGGCCCCTGCGGGGTCCCCGACCCGGTGTGTCGTCCTGGCAGGTCACGTGCCGGCAAAAGAAGAGAGAGAAGCAGAGCTGAGTCTGCTCTTTTATTGACCTGGGAGGAGTGGCCTAGTGGGAGTGGCTTTAACTCTTGGTCAAACTTATTCTCAGTTTGGGCAAATTTAACTCAAACCAGCAAAAATGACAAGTGACCATAATAAAATACACAACATTGTCAACAAACACACATTAATAGCAGGTCATGAGAAAGTACATTAAGTACGACATCAACACACTTCAAACCAGTTCTTGTGGCAAACGAAACTAAAACATGATTTAGTCACAAGTCTAGATCACACAGTCAGCATCAAGTTGGTTTAGATGTGAAATATAGTCATTAAGAAACGTAGTCCTGAGGAATGTCTCTTATCAGATTCAGGGGGAAGGGCTCCGGTGAAGACAGTGTCCTCTCCGTGGGGGGTCATTCCTTTACACCCAACACTATGCTTTGATTTCTGCAACTGTGTTGAGCTGTGAAAAGGTATTATCTTTCAAAGGTCTTTTTGGGACATATGGGTCCCCTACATCCCTCTCTTTTGACAGATGTTTTCTTGAAGAAAGAAAGGTTTGTCAATGAAGATATCCAGGACCCAAAAGACAGTGGCACAGAGGTGGAATGTACTAACTCAATGGAATATTTTACCTTGGGGTTAAAGGGATTTTATAAGAATCGTATCCTATCTCAAACTTGTTCAAAATTTGGGAGAGATATTTGTTCTTAGCCTAGCTATTACATTTGGTAATAGATCATAAACCACACAAGATACTCCGAGGTTGTCTTGAAAAATGTGCGCACAAAAATGTCTAAATTTGGGCAAAATAAAACCAATTGGTGGTGGATTTTTTTTGGAACTACGCCACCAAAAGAAAATCGACAACAAGTTTGAATTTGTTGTGCTTAAGCGACAAAAATATAGATTAGTGTCTGCAGGTACATCATTTCTTCTAAACAAATAGAATTAGTGACAATTTTGAAGAGGAGCCAGGGCTCGTTTGGAATAGTGTACGAGGTACTTTTTGTTAAAGATACACTATTATTAGCACAGGCAAAACAGCAACTAGTTTAAAAGCTTTGAACAGGGGTTGGTCAGAGGCGTTTTAAAACGTAGTTATATTATTGTTTGACTCTTCTATTTGTTTGTTGGAAGATGGTCAATATCTAAAGTAAATGAAAACAGATTTAATATCCGAACTCACGGCTTTCAGATTATTAATTTATTTAGCGATTGATTGCTAAAAGTTTGGTCAATTTGAAACCGTTTGATTAAACCATTTAGCCTTTGTAATGTGAATCTATTCAAAACAACAATAAATTGTTCATTCAACCTCGTTGAGGCCAAATGAGTTTGTGATGAATAACTTTGGTAGCTTTTGTGATCCACTCCAAACATGCCTGCTGCCTGTGCAGGTACGAGACGTGTTTTAGGAAGTGACTTAGATCGACTTCCGGTTAAGCCTTAAGTGTGAAGCTTCACAGCCGAGGGCCTATTAGGGTCGCTGAGCGGCGTGAGCTCACTTCTGTGCAGCAGTCATCGGCAGATTGGGCCTCGCAGTAGTGCAGGCTGTTGTTTAAGGTGTACATATTTTCTAACATTCTGGAGCATCGCAGCAATGTTCTACTAATCATGTACTGTGTAGAGGTGTGTATCCCGGAGACTCGCGGTAATAGCATCTACTCTCTACGTGTTTTTCTGCTTTCAGTTGACAAGACTGATAAGACAGAATTTACAACAGGTAAAGTCACTCTTCTTCTGCGGCTGTGCACAGACTATTAACTGTAGATCAGTATTTAAGTGTTCGGCAATAACTATGGTCTACAAAGGTCTTATTAAACACATGTATCGCACACATAACAGGGATCAAGCTTCGTGTTTAGGAGCTGGTGGTCACCAAGCATCACACACTAGACGCGGAGTTAGGATCTAGTTTTGGGGATTCACTTTTAGATTTTTTAGGAATTACAATTTTAATTTGAATTATCTCACACGGGGCACCACTTGTAGGGTAATTATGCTCTTCTCTTCTCATCCCCTTTGTGTTCAAGCCTTTGTCTTTTCTCTTGGAAGCCGTCTCCACGGACGAGCCGTTCACCTTTTTCCTTTGTCTCAACGATAATCCGTCCGACACGTGGTCGACAAGGCCATGCCAGCCCTGGACTCTGAAACCACCTGAAACCGCCTGGAACCACCTGGAACTAAGCTCAAGCGCTAAGCCGCACTGAGACTATCTTTGCTACTTCGTTTCTTTTCTTTTTGAAGTAATCTACGCCGTTTACGTGGATCAGCGCTACGTTCTCATCTGAGTAAAGGCCGCGTGAGGAGCTAACACGCCGCTAAAGCGTTCTACCGCTAAGGAACTCCCGGACATCGCCTCCGTTGCCACCGGCGCCAAGGACCTCACAGCACACCGCTGCCTTCGCCGCCACACCGCTCCACGCGACGCCTCGCTCCACGGCCGCCACCCGCTTCAAGGACGTCGCAGCACGCCGCTGCCTTCGCAGCCACACCGCTCCACGCGACGCCTCGCCACGGATCTCGTCCGCGGACAAAGACCAGCCGGACCGAGTCTCTACAAAATCGTAAGCCGAGTTCAGTGTGCGGTTCTTTTGTGGCGTGATTTGGGTAGAGCTCAGCTGTTCCTCCTCCCTTTAGCTTCTCACTTTCCCTCTTTTTGATATAGATTAGCATAGACACGTTTGATTATCAAAGGCAAAACCCTGGTTTAACATTATCTGCATGAAATTTGCTGTCAAATCTGATATAACATCACCTGTGATTTACCTGTGCACATTTCTGCTCCGGTGTTTTTGATTGCCCTTTGGATAAATAAACTACACAAAAGAGTTATTGACTATTGTTTGTTTGATTAGACTATGTGTAAGTCCCTGAATCGTGAAACACCCTTCAGACCTTTTTAACGAGCGCGATTAAGGACTGTATCTTAGCTCTTTGGGTTTTACCCTGGTGCCCCGTCTTGTCTCGTTTCTGCTAAGAAATCTCCCTTAATCATAAACTGAATATCTGTAGTTTGAGACCCTACACTGTCAAATGCTGCTTGATTTTGAGGTCAAAGGTATGAAATTCCTGCAGAGCGATTATGGCCAAACATTTGCGGCAACTATATAATTGCCTGCTTGAAATTGGCTCTTATAGTATTTGTACTTGTTTCAGGTTATTTAAGTTATTGCTAAAGGTTCTACTTCCACTTATCATGTCTCATCTCTTTCATTATCAGAGTTGTTAGCCTGTGCAGAGCTTCCACAGTCTGCGGTGAGCTTTAGCGGTGCAGTTAGCAGAAATCTCTGTCTGGCTTCGCTCACAGTGGTGAGGAAAATGAGATGGGGCTTTATCACACTGTTCCAAATGTCATATCACCCACATGTAGTCATTATATAGCATGATGGGGAGTGTACAGAGCCATGACACTAACTGATAGGGTGTTCAAATTCCTGAATGGGATTATCTCATATTTTGAGTTTTCCCTATGGATTATTACATTGTAGGTTCATAATCCTCAAGGAAAATCTACAAATATGAAACCAGAGCATTTCTAATTAGAGACCAGACTCTAAAACTTGCTAATAAAAATATGTATGTTACTGGCCAATAGAATCTTGCAATGTCACCTGAAACTAAAATATAAAAAATATACAGTACACCATGATTTTTTTACTCTTCTTTCTCTTTTTCTTAATGCATGAAATGGTTTTCAGTAATAAATTGCAAGGCTGCAACTTGAAAAGAATGCTGCGGCTCACCTTTGGACTGGCACTAGAAAACAATATCAAATCACATCTCATTTGGATGTTTTTGCACTTGCTCCCTGTCTATTTTCGATTTTAAAATCCTTTTATTTATTTTCAAATGCCTCCATGTCCTCGCTCCTCATTATCTATCCGACCTTCAGCAGATCACTCCTCGTTAGTGGGAGTGGGCCGCTCCCTCACAGGGCCAAAACTATGGAATGTACTGCGCCTGGAGCTGAGACAGGGCAAGGCATCTATTAAAACTAATCTTTTCTCTGTAGCTTTTGATTGAAATATTGACTTTTTTGGTGTTCAGTGTTTTCTTATTTGTTTGTATTTGAGAGATCTGTGTCAATGCTGTGTTTTATAACTGGACTGCAATATGGTAAACAGTGTTGTTTCTTAAGTGATATAGAAACAAAGTTGGACTGGATAAACAAGACGGACATTTAATCGTTGTCATTTTAACACACAAATCTAATATCTTCCTCCAAACTCCTTTGCTCCAAACCACATGCTTTTACTGACAGAGGATTGGCTGTAGATTAAAAAGACCCAAGGTAATCATTTACAATTAAAAATGACTGACTCTCGAACTTGATTAAAATTTGATTGTACAGCCCGATCTAAAAGCCAGCAGTAGACTGCACAAGGCCGTTTGAGCACATTCCTACTACATTGTTTATGTAATGTAATGTCTGAATATTGTCATAATTTCAAGTACAGGTAATAGAGTTGTTTATATTTTTGTGAATATTGTATACCGGTATTATATATTTGTCGTGTCGGAATATTGATCATTTTGCCATATATGTGCAGTGCAACGGATCCAAAACCAAATTACAAATTCAAAATCTATCCGTGGAACATCCTTGTCTTTTTATATATCTTTTTCAAACAAACTTTCTGATGGAGTGATTTTGATTGACAAGAGCTTTCGTCCTCTTTTGTCTCACAGTTCTGTCAAATCCAAAGTCTAACACGACACAAAGTTTCACGCTCTCTTACCCTTTCTCCTCCCCCTCCGATGAGTTGCTATCCAGCTTGTTGGACATTGGCTCTACGTGGCCTTGGGCTGGTCCAGCCAATCACAGGACAACAGGGTGGACTCCCACTTGGCCAGCCTCTTTAGCGTTCGCTGGCTGCCCCTTCAATGGAGAGCCATCGGAGAATCTCAACAGAGACTGGCTGAGTGAAGCAAGGAGGGCGGGACATCGTAGGAAGAAAGTACAAACTGCAAAGAGAGGAAAAAGAAACTTAGTACATCAGCAAGTTCAATCAAAAATAATCTGTTAATATTACAGTACACAAATGCAAATGGAAGCAGAATTTAAACAAATACATTTTTAACTTAATCAGAAAGTTAGGAGTCAGGTTGAGAATCAGCAGGTGAAGAACCTGGACTGGAGTCTGAGGAAGTGTTGTCTTTCAGTGACACGGCACTAACATTCACATGCATCGATTTGTTGCCACTAGCAAAGCTTCAGAGCAGATTTTTCTGTCAGAAAAATGAAGCGGGGGGACCACCCTTACATGACCTATCAGCCTTCACCCCAAAATGTCAGATACTATGCACATGGTTTTATCTTTTAAGTGTGCGATAGATACTAAGTCAGCAAATAGTGATCTGATTTTTGTCAAGTTCTGCTTTAACAATACACTTTCTGGAGGGGAAAACAGAATTTACTCATTTGATGATTTATCAGATACAAATTTTTAAGTACACTTAATTCAACACAATCATTACACTGACTTAGTGAAACAAATAAAAGCTGCATCGACCTTTGTCTAAACTCCACACCGGCACCGGCAGTAGTTCAGAGTAAATTAGATTTGGCATTTAGCACACAACCATTTCTGCTAAATGAGGTAATTTGCAAAATTTACCACAATAAAAAAGACTAAATTGAATTTGTATTTATACAACAAAAGCCTTTTTCCCCCAGAATACAACCAATGGCTGTCAGAAGTGGCCTGATGATGTTGAAAGATTGAATGTTGACCTAACGCTTAAACAGAATCCACATGTTTAATCTAATGTCAGTGTAAATGCAACTGGACTGTGAAGGGAAAGAAACTGTTGGGGAGCAAATGGCATCATGAAGTCCAAGGAACACACCAGACAGGTCAGGGATGAAATTGTGGAGAAATTTATAGCCGGGTTAAGTTATACAAATATTTCCCAAGCTTTGAACATCTCACGGAGCACTGTTCAATCCATCATCCGGAAATGGAAAGAGTACGCCACAAATACAGACCTACCAAGACATGGCAGTCCACCAAAACTTACAGGATGAACAAGGAGAGGACTGATCAGAGAGGCAACCAAGAGGCCCATTCTGCACTACACAAATCTGGTCTTTATAGAAGAGTGGCAAGAAGAAGCCATTGTTGAAGAAGTCCTGTTTACAGTTTGCCAGAAGCCACGTGGGACACAGCCACGACTGTGAACACCATCCCCACAGTTAAACATGGTGGTGCAGCCTCAGGCTGTGGGTCTTTTCTTCAGCAGGGACAGAGAAGCTGCTCAGAGTTGATGGAATATATATGGTATATATATTGATATGATATATGGTATATATCCAGTTGAGAATCTCAGAATCAGAAAAGGTTTATTGTGATGGTCAGTGAACTAAATTCACAGGCTGGGAACTTGCTTTGGTGATTCGGTGCAACATACAACAATGAACAATAATAAAAGCAAGATATATCAAGTATCAAATAAGGCATAAATATCATGTATAAATCATGTGTCATTTTCATTCCACTTCACAACTGCCACTTTGTGTTGCTCTTTCACAAGAAATGCAATTGATATAAAGACGATGCTCCTCACATCAAATTTATAGCAATTTACAAGCTCAGTCTGATCTGAAAAAGCATGAATAAGGCTTGTTTGGCTTTATTTGCTGGTTATTGCCTGTAGTGAAAGAGAGGGGCCAGAGGGGGGCACTACAGAGTGTACTGTAAGATCATAGAGTGTGGAGGCATGACCTAAGCTGACCTGATCAGACTGTCCTCACCTTAATGATAACCACCAGGGAAGCGCCAGAGAGGACTCTAAGAATACACTGAGGGAATAAATATACTCGAGACAGGTAGGATTAAGTCCACATGGTTTAAACATTAGGGAAGGAAGCCGGATTGGTCTTGAATTAATCATAACATGGATTGATTTAACAACAATTTATATGGATTTATTTAAACTTGCAATATATTTCCAATGGCAATAAGTCCCAAAGTCTGTGATGTCAAAATCATAATTTACACTTTCAATTAAAAAATATGTTTTTTTTTTAAACTTTATTTAAGATAAGATAAGATAAGATAAGGAATATCTTATCTTATCTTAAATAAAGTTAAATTGTCCCACATGGGGAAATTTCATTGGTGCAACGCAGGTAGATACAGAGGTAGATACAGAAGAAAAGATCACTTATAGGAAAAACACTTTCAGTAGAAGATCTCCTATAAATAAAAACATGGATTGCACATGAATTTCACAGTAATTGCAAATGAATTCCAACAGTAATTGCACATATGACGGAATTGCACATCAGTATTAGGTTAGGTCAGTATTGCACATGTTCAGGACTAACAGTGTTTGTTATAAAGTCTGACAGCAGCAGGAAGGAAAGACCTGCAAAACCTTTCCTTCACACATCGAGGGTGGATCAGTCTCTCACTGAAGCTGCTCTCCAGAGCGGACAGAGTGTCCTGCAGGGGGTGACACTCATGGTCCAGCATAGATGTGAATCTAGCCAGGACCCTTCTGTCCCCCACCTCCTGCACCGAGTCCAGAGCACAGCCCAGGACGGAGCTGGACTTCTTGATGACTCTGTCCAGCCTCTTCCTCTCCCTCTCTGTGATGCTGCTGCTCCAGCAGGCCACACCATACAGGAGGGCTGATGCCACCACAGAGTCGTAGAAGGTCTTCAGGAGTGGCCCTGTCACTCCAAAAGACCTGAGTCTCCTCAGGAGGTAGAGCCGACTCTGGCTCTTCCTGTACAGTGCGTCTGTGTTATGAGTCCAGTCCAGTTTTTACATTTAAATGTATTGTAATATAGACCCATGTGAAATATCTGGTGATCAATAACTTATCAGTAAAGCACTTATCTAAATAGCTATTCTTATTACTAATATGCAGAATTATTATCCATTCATCCACTGGTATGGCATTATGCTTTATAAACTGTAAATGCATAATGATTACATAATGTTAGTGGCCATGAAAATGTTATCAGTTGCCACAGTATTAAGTCCTCTCTCTATTGTCGAAACATTGTTCATTTAATAGCACGCACAGTTCAGAATGTACAAAACAAACTGAAAATCAAACAAAGCGACAACATAGTTTTCAAATAACCGATTGTCTGATCTAAACCACAGTATAGATTTTCCTCCTGAGCCGGGACGTGCTGGTGCATGTGTGTGCAGTCGAATATTTTGCTCCCCACTTCGCCACATTCGTCGATAGATGGCATCAGAGTATTTATCTATACTCGGCTACATTTCCCTCACCACGCACCCAGTCTGCACCCGGTCTGCCCACTGCACACTTACAGTAAACACACAATCCAAACACCGGCTTTGGATCCAACTGCTAATGAGAAAACAAGATAGACAAAGTTTGAACATGACATGCTGCAGTACAGTCTGTGCAGTGTCGAGGTAAGGCTGCTGGCGCTGTCTTTGTGAGCAGACAGTGATTGGCTGATTAGCGTCTCTCGTGCAGCTGAATGTACACATGGCTCACTGTGTAGTCAGGCGCTTCGGCTGGCAGCCATCCAAGCTGATTAAAGGCACAGTGCAATCAAAGACGACCCGCGACTCTCCCTCTCCTCCGCTCTGTCCAAATCACCTCCGTTTCGTAACATTTTGCTCTTGGATCACAATCAACAACTGTACAAAACTCACGATAAAAAGCCACAAGAGTTTACTTTTGATTTAGAACAACCTTCACGAGTAGTCTCCTCACCATCTCCTCCTTTTACTTCCAAGTATTATCATCACCATGTGCAATACCGTCGTATTCGTGTGCAATTACTGTCGTACTCACACGCAACAATGTCACATTCATGTGCATATAACTGATGTAAATAGAGTGTTTATTTTTACTATTATTATTAGTATTATCTTGTCTTACGCTAGCTGTTTTTATTTTATTTTCTCTTTATTTTTACCCTCCATTCCCTACTAAGAAATGAGAGGTTTTGTCTATAGGAGTTTTTGTTTATAAGGGTTTTGTTTATAAGAGTTCTTCTATTAAGAGTGTTTTTCAAACTTCCTATAAGTTATCTGTCCTTTTCCTCTGTATCTACTGCATTGCAACAATGAAATTTCCCCATGTGTGGACAATAAAAGAATATCTTATCTTATTATTATCACCGTTCCATTTAAAAGTACACTATGTATGGACATTTTCTGGAAGAGGGTACACATATTATGCAAGGTATTTTTGAGAAATGAAAACACCTATAGTGATAAATGTCATACTGTGGAACCTTCTGGGCAAAAAAATAACCATGGAGACAAGTCGGGAGCGGAATATCCACCAGGCAAATGACATACAGCGAGAAGTGTACACACCGTTTTGTCCTGAGGAAATATCATAACACGACTTGTTTTTTCCAAGTTGTGTCTATGAGCTCATGCTACTATGGTTTTGGAGGATATAGATAATGGGAAGCATTTGGGACCCATAAAAATGCACTGGGGTTCATTTTGTTTGGGATGAAACGGGCAAATCAGTTTTGTGTCAAAACATAGCACCATTGGTCCTATTATTTCTTCTTCCTGTTCCTGTAGAACGGAATTCAATTTTCGTGTGTGAACTACACAAACTAACATGAAGACTCAGGGGATCAGGGAAATCAATTGCTTTTGTTCATACATTTCCAGTGCAGTCCATGTGTTAAAATGACCTGAATGTGAGGCGTTGCACTCTTTTATTTTACACCATATCTCACCCAGAAAATGATAAAAAATTGAAAGTTTTTCTAAGTATTACTTTGTTTTGGTGGGATTGTGGTAAATATGTATCATTGTTTTACATTTGTCAAGAGGCAGTTGTTTCAAGAAAAATAATAGTTGAAACTTACAGGAAGTAGTTTTAAAACAGAATCTTTCTAATAGGTCCTCGATAAGCAGCGTTCAGTCACAAATGCAAGGACAGTTTACATGCAACTGCCACATTTTTCTGACAATTATTTAACAAAATAAAGGTGTTATTAGGTATTATCCGGAGTATAAGTGGCCAAAAAACATATATATGTCGCATTTTTGGGGAAATGTATTTGATCAAATCTAAGACCAAGAACAGAGTTTAAAATAATAACAGATGAGAGAACATGGTGAATAGGTGTACGTATGCTAACGCTAACACCTTCAGCTACATGACGCACAGACAGAACTGTGGTAAGTGTCTGGTATGTTAACGTAACATATTAACAGTTATTTAGATAACTATAGCATAAAGAACATGCTAACAAGTTTACCAAAGCATCAGTATTACCCCAAATCATTGTTATGGAATTACCTTGCCCAACCAGGAAGAACAATTGTCAAAATGTGTAGTACTACGTTACTGTGCACTACGTTAATCACTATCACTACGTTTATTATCACTACGTTAATGTGAAATGTGTAGTCTTGTCATATGCACTTTGATTTCAAAATGCGTCAGATCTTTTACTAATAAACCAAAGTTATTTTGGAGTGATGCAAAATAGAAATAAAAAAAATCTACATAAATAACTGATTAAACACAAAAAACAATGCATTCAAAGTTCAAAAGAAAGAATGAGGTGCAAAACAAATGTCATTTCAATATCTAAAAATAGTTCTTTATTAGAGTAGAGAATATTGCCCACCCCTTAAAAAAGGTACAACATGGGCTCAGGGCATTCTATTTCACAGACAAATAGACAGAAGGTTGCATATTGAATCTATCTTCAGACTAATACAATTTAATGATGGAGTGTATAGTTTTTTTCTTGAATTGTTGGGAAAATGTGCTTATGTAACCTATTTTTGACCCACTGCACTCTACATTTAGAACCAGGACCATTTGTGTGAGATATTAAAGAGCACAAAGGATGCAGAAAAGTATGGCAGCTTGTGTGTCGCAGCTGCTCATGGTTCAGTGGGTTCATGCCAAACACGGCCGTCTCAGGAAGTGCACTATATACATTCCCCTGATGAATATCTAAGATGTCATGAAGAGGCACATCAAGCGGCCATTTCTCCTGCTCAGATCGGACCAAACAGAGGGACCAACATAACCATAATGTAAACAACAGAACAGACGAGTCACAGTTTTGTCTGTGCCAACGATCATTAGCTTGGAAGAGAAAACCCTCTACAAATATAGGCACCGCAGACTTGTACGAGCAAAGAGGATCGTGTAATAAATAGCTCATCTTTTATGGTAAAAGTAATATTTTCCAATCTTACAACGCTAAAGACTTAGTGAATCCTTACTCGATCATTAGCATCTTGATGATGATCTTTTTAGTTCTAATCTATGACATGAGTAAAAGGTTATTTCACATTATGCCAATTTATAATAGAAATGGGTCTCTGACTTCGATTTTGAAATTGATTTCCGCCTTCCCCTTTATGGTATGTAACAAAGCACAGAGCAAAGTACAGAGCCAGGGCCGTGCTTAGGGGTGAATCACTGAAAATAGAACTTCAAGTGATTTAATGATGGAACAAAGTGGGACATCCTCAATACCTGTCCTTCACTAAAACTATATATTTAATTTATTCTTATCTTGGACACTTTAGGCTTAGATTATAGAACATTTCTGAACCAAATCTCTCTTTCCGTCTCTCTTTCCATCTCTCCGTCTCTCTACAGTATATCCTTAATCTGTGTTCACGTTCAGTCGTAGTGCGCAGTGTCTGTCAGCAGCCCACACAGCGCTTTCATTCTTTTATTTACAGCAATCATCTGCTGTGCAAGTGCATTGTTTTTCCCCACTCTCATTGATTATGTATGCCAGCCACACCAATTACACTTTCTCTCCAGCTCCACACCTGTCTTCGAGTGTGTTTATGTGACTTTTTCTCTGTGGGTGTAGCCATACAAACAACTTTATATGCACAGATGAATTTTCAGAGACTTTTGACAGATGCGGAGTAACTTTGTGTTGACTTGTGACAACACAAAGCATCTAAATCATGCATAGTCTACAGGAATAATGCAGGATTTACGGGATGCTAGGAGTAATGTAAATTCAGTTCTACAGGGTTGTCTTATAAGTTTGTTTCCACAATTGTAGTTCCAGCTGTGTTTTTTGGATATTACAGTCATCATGCATATTAAGGCAATTTCAGTGCCTACAACATAAAGCAACCAGCTCTTGTTTTAGCCTTGTTTAAACTGCTTCACTCATAGGTGCATGTTTTTTGCACCCACTGTTGGCAGACGAGACATTTTGCACGCTTTAAGAGAAAATGTGAAATAAAAATGCTAAGATGTCATATGAATAATGCATAATACAGTACTTCACACTAAAGTTATTGTTTAACATTTAAATGCAAGAGCCATGACTGAGCAGCAAAACAGTTTCACAACCGGAAAGAAGTTATTCTCAAAGATCAATACAATAATGTGCATGGCCATGAATAAATTACTATAGGTCTAATAAATGTGGTTCTGGAGGGGATTCACAGTTTGTTCAGTATTCAAAGGTTGAAGTCGAACTGAAATAAAACTGTTGGAGCCTCTACAGCTCAAACATACACCAGCCCCTCCCTTTTTCATTAAAGTACGCAGTGTGTTCTAAGCCAAGTTAGAATGAAGAGTGTAAATGTGATAGCTCCAAGGGACATTTACATGAACAAAAACAAGATTCACTCTGTCCATATTGTTTAACTTTTAACTTATGCTAAATACATTTTTGAGTTCATAACTATTCAAATGTATTGGGCTATGAACGCATGCATGTATAATCCCTTGAGGTGCAAATCTAACATTTCTAGATAGAAACGGAAACTCCTGCACTTTGACTGGACGAGTTTGGTAATAAAATATGAAGACCCACTGCAAAGGGGTTTCCACATATTTGAGAAAAGTCTGAATAATTCAAAAATATAGAACCTTTAAAACAGGACCCAAACTGTGCCTATAGAGCTTGATCCTGGGCTCATCTTGTCTTTCCTGTTGTTCTGCCTCTGCTAATGACCACAGGGTGAGAGCTGCCAAGAATGCGAGTCGGCTACGCTTGACCTTCCTTTCGCCTTTTCTCAGTGTTTGTGTGGATGTGTTAGAGTGACCCTTCGTCTTCTGTACCACTCACTGTTATGCACACTGCCTCATCCCCAGTCTCACTGCATATCTGACCCGGAGTATGCAATGTGGAGGATCAATCATAGTCTGAGCTGTCGTTTTGCTGGAAAATGTTTGGTTATCCGCCTAAGTATAATTGCCAAAATGTGTTTTGACATGATGAATTTGAGCTATACTGTATTTCAGACAACGTGTTTGATTGGGTATTAGAGATGTAAGTCTGCATAGGCATTGTCACATGACTGTCACATGTTCTATAAATTGCTTTTTTTTGCCTTTTTTTTTGTTCCACTGAAAGTGAGCAAATCATTTCCCTCTTTATCTCTCTTTAGATGCACCAGTTACATTTTTCACTGAGGTGAGATCACAAACGACACTATTGTCTCTCCTTTCCCCAACACAAAACTACAGCTAAAAGTATTTTTCCTGACTCCCTTCACTGTTGGGGATACAGGCTGAAATTGCATTATTATGACTGCATTGCTTTGATGTGAATATGTGTAGAAAAAGGAATGTGTTTTATGAAATTTAAGGGCTGGTGGACTAATGAAAAAGAAAAACAACAGATGAAAAGACTTGTTGGGAAAATATCACGTCTGTACATTAAGGCAATACTGTCAGATCATATACTGCAGGGAGCACAAAGATGGACCTGTGAGCCGAGCAGAGACTAGAAAGTGTCTATTTTGATACAATTTTGCACTGAAAAGAAATGGAGCCCATACAGTCTAAAAGCAAAATAATGAATTAAACTTTAGTAATGGGGTGCATCTTGTAGAATTTGCACAAGATGCACCTCTGATCTACTGTATCAATATCAAACAATTATGTCAAGACAATTATAGTCCTACTGTATATTAGTTTATCAACAACTCAAAAGAAGCAGAAAAGGGTCCAATAGTAATACATATTGTCAGTCAGAAGGAATGTACCATAAACTAATGTGCAGACATGCACTTTGTTGTGTGAACCCAATGACTGGCACACGGGCTGAACATACTGTAAATCATTCCAGACTCAAGCACTGACCTCTAAAGAAGAGAAAAGCCCTTCCTTTCTGTGTGAACAGAGCTGTGTACAGCGTGTTCTAGATGCGTGTGTTGCGACAAGGATTTAACGACCTTTGGCTCTTCTCCTTCAGCCTAAACAGCAATCAGAAAAAAGACCTAAGATCGGAGTCCATTTTTTTTCACACACAAAAGCACAAAATTTAATAAGGTCAGTTTGATCAACACTGCTTTATACAGTACTTGCAAAGTGACTTTATTATATAAGTATACAAATTCTTCTGACATAAAAGAAAATATTTGCTCAACAATGACCACGCACGGCCGTGGGTCAGGAAGACTACAGAAGGAAGGATGGATCTGAATGAATAAAACCATCATAATGTCATTCACATATTGTACCATGAATGCAGCTTTACGCTCAAACAAAGACACACGCTCAGCCTCAGACAAACTCGCAGTGAGTGACAGCTGGATTTCTACTACAATGACATATGAATTTTCAGAAGAAGCAAATGACTTTAGTCACCTTTTGAAATAATATAAAGATACTTGGTGTATATGAATTGTGATCAAAATCTGGATGAACAGCTCTTCATCTGCCTGGATGAACTGTCTTCTCAGATGAACCACCCTCTCTCCACAGACAGGGGATGCTAGGACAGTATCCATTTGCTAATTTCTCATGAACATTGTTAAATCTGTTTTTCACTGCTGAGTTGAATTGAAATTTGTGATCTGACCCCTAGTGGCAATAACAATTTTCATTAACGTGTACCCAGCAATAATTTCACTTCAAAGAAATCTTCCTCTGAAAATTAACATTCTCCAATTGGTACTTAGAAGTTTGTGTTTTAAAAGAAACAGTGAATGAATTTTACTTACAAAATATGTCATACTAATGCACTTGCTACTGTATGAAAGCAAACACGCTTATGTAATTAACTGAGCTACTGTATCTAAGTATGGTTGGAAGCATTATGTTTGGAAGTATTTAATCTATGCAGGTGCCGAAGTTACAAAGATGTGTACGAATATTAATTAGCTGAGCGCTTTAGATTAAAGAGCAAATTCACAAAATCAACTACTCAATTTTTCCACCAAAATGATTATGCAAATGAATGCAGTTTAAAGTTATAGTACATAAGGCAGCCATGATCACGAGCTCACTTACACCTTGGACATCAGTCTCTCAGTCTCACTAGTCCACGGTGTCACTATGACATGTGCAGAATGCTGAGCACATTCACCCGCCAACGCTCAGCCCTTAATATTTTAGATGTATGAGAGGTTTCTGCTGATGAGGCTGAAAAGCAGAATCTGCTCATTGTGTAATTTTATCATCAAAATTATAGGCCACATTTTTAAAACCAGATCAAAACCAGAAAACCAACACCATTTCTAAATCAATAACATTTGTCCACACTGAAGTAGTCTAGTAGAATGGAGTATGTACTTTCAGTTGTCCTTTTACAATCATTCTCTATGAAAAAAATAATGAATGAATAGATTTGGCCCTATAATAGATAACTAATAAAGTTGGAAAAGGTTTGTGAAGAACAAAATCCATTCAGTGTAAGGAACACTTGAACAGTGCTCGACGGTACTTAGGGTTGCAAAGGCGTGGAAGTTAAGTCCCTTAAGTTCAGACATTTTGGGAAATTCTTATAAAACATTTTTTCTATTTTTTTTATAGAACAATTTCTTACTTACTTGAACAATTCAATATTAGTTTGATAATAATATTATCAAACTTTGTTTGTCTGAGGCTGAGCGTGTGTTATATTATAACCAGACCATGCACTCATCTCTGAAAACACAGATATCATAAAGAGTGCATATATTCAGGTTTTTATGGAGCAAGGTAAGAATCACATTTGTGTTTGTTTAAGGCAACTCTCACACCTGACAGTTGGGATATGATGTACTCATGTGTGTATCTTGTGTTGTTTGAGCTGCGCTCATGCCATGGCTTTGTGTAAGCCCTATATGTTTTGATAAGCTATAGTATGCTTTAATTGTAGGTATCAGCCTGGGCTACATGGGTGTGTCAGGCTGTGGTTGTGTTAGTTTGCTGTAGGTGGACCGGGATGTATGAATGAAGGTGTGTGCGTGAAACAACACAATACAAGTGTTAGGCAGGAGAGACTGAGCAAAATTAAAATTAATAATTTGGATTTATTCAACATAGAGTCGGTTTTATTTATTGCACTGCACGAGAAGATGGGTGGACTGCAGACAGCTGTTTTTCTGTCCTCCAAGGGATTCCAAAACAGTTAGAATCTGAGCATAAAACTATTGCTTCCTAGCGTGCATCGGCTCCTCAGGCCGTTATAGGGGTTGAAGTAAACATTATCCACAATGAGCACATAAGAATGGTGATTGCCCACGCAATAGAGCAGAAAATGTGTGAATATAACAGAGGCTCCTCCTCCTGTCTGCGGGCGGGTGTGGCACGGAGCCCGGCCGGTGTCTGAGCCCTGGGGAGCGCTGAGCTCGACAGCCCTTTTCCAAAGGCCACTACTGCTGTGACATGGAGAAAGTAGAGAGTTTATCCAACAGCTTCTGAATGATGCGTAATAAGAGAGGTGCAGCTAAACCGTATAATAATCAGAACACACGTGGGTCATCGTTTTAAAGGCCAGCAAACATTATAATATCTATTGCAGGCTTTATTCTCATACCTTTTTGACTTTATTCTCGTTGTACTAAGAGTTTCTTCTCACAAAATTATGACTTTAATGTTGAAATATTACGAGTTTACTGCCCGCATGTTTTTTTATTTGGAATGGCCCTTATATTCTGTCGTAACAAAGAACATGACACAGAGAGCAAGTAAACAACAGGACAGTCTCAAAATCCATGATAATGCTGAAACAACCAGTTTCTCCAGCATTTGGAATGTCCTTGTGAATAATGAGCAGTCTGGCAAAACCCCCACAAAGAAATAATAATTAAGTCTTCCAACACCTAAAGTAGTGCCCAACCAATACATCAGTTAGTCGATATTATGGGTCGATATTATGGGTCGATCCATCTGGACCTGTCATACATTGTTTTAAAGCTTAAACCCTCTTGAATACAAAAATGTTATCCAATTTACTGACGGATTAATGTCCAAATATTTAGCGCAGCGCCATTTTTCTGTGCAGTTGTTTGGTTGTGTCTGAGATGCCAAAGTGACGCTCCTGTTTGTGTGACTGAGGCCACGCTGGATTTAAATACTCTGAACTCAGCTAGTAACTCAAGAATAAAAGTTAACTTCAGCACAGATCACATCAGGGACAACATAGGACTTTTTATCAATGTGTCACTGTGGAGAAGAGAAGATTCTTGTCAGTTAGCACGCTACAACATTTCAGAAAACTTTCAGCTTGTTCAGTTTGTTTGTAAACTTTCAGCCTTTAAAATGTCCTGTTAAGAGGCTAAATAAGAGTAAATGTTGCTTTAAGAGAGCCTGACACAGTTTTTTATAAACAATAAAATAAAATCAGCAAATTTATTTTACATTTAAATATATCGGCCCCTAAAAATCCATATCCAATCGGTCGGGGCCTAATCTGCTCTACACTGCAAACAATTCAATAGTTTAAAATAAAAATATTACAGTCAAATAAATGGGTCAGAAGGAATTTCCCCAAATAGAGTTTGGGTTTCTCTGGAAATGACTGGAGGAAGTTACGGCTTTTGTGTTTTTGTGATCCAATCTCAAATCTACTGTGGGGTTCAGCGACCGTAAAGAATGCAAATAACAAAGAGGTGTAAGTTTTAGTATGAAACAAGATGATTTTCCTTTATTGCTAAATTTGAATATTTTCTATGCCCAATAAAACGATGGTATGTTGGTGGGTGAAATGTGTATTAACTCTGTGAGCTGTGTAATTTAAGCTGAAATATCTCTACTCTCGAATATAAATGCGAAGGACAGTTATATCCACACAGCTTTAAATAAATAATGGATGCATGCCGTGCATGGGTACAGCTCGTTTCATTGTGTGCCTGCGATAGCACCGTGTAATATGAAGCAGATTTGTATTGTGAGGTCAAAGCAGTGAAATGTACCAACAGATGTTTACAAAGCCAGCTGTTGTATGTACATGGTCTACGCACATATATATATATATATATATATATATATATATATATATATATGACATATCTGTAGGCAGAAGTGCTGTGTGCCGCCTGACCTACTTCAGGATGTGCTGTTTAAGAGCATGTCCTTAGACTTGTGGTCAACAAGGAAGTCAGGGACAGTGCATTGTAGGAATAACAGTATCAAATACATTAAGTTCAGGCCAGAGAATTAGTGAGACATGGGCCAATACTGTAGTGTGTGTCCTACAACTTGATTTAAGTCGGCTTAGTGGGACTTACAGGAGTAAAATCAATCTACCACAGATCAATGCCTGGATAAATATATCTTATATTAAACAAAACAGCCATATTGTTGTTCTTTTTGATATTGCTTTTTATAAAGAGAACAAAATATCTGACGAATAGAGAAAGTCAGGAGAATGAACTGGGTTCCATACTCCCTCACACATTATTGTACATTTACAAACACATAACAAATTGTCTTAATACATTTGTCAAATGGCCTGTCCAGGACTTGCCTCCATTGCTAATAAGACTAAAGTACTGGAGACATCTTGGCTCAGATACTTGGGTTTCTCCAGATTATTAACACTTCTTCTTTGTGTCATGTTATCAGACGGTGCAGAAAATGTGAAGAGACACTTTTCTATATATAATAAAAATGTGGTTTTTCATGTTCCATATTTCACCGTGTAGACAGTAAACCCCAGAGTATTCCCTCTTTATGGTGAGTGGATTCAGGCCTGTTCCTGACTTGGTTCATATGACTGTGATTTTTCAGGTGGAAACATTTTCAGTGAACCCTGTGTGCACTCACGCAGTGTCCATACTAACCGGCTCTTTCCATCTCTGAGAACACATTTATGAAATATCCTGCACTTGTACATTTTTAGACATTAGAACATACACATATAATTGTAGAGGGCTAATACTCGAATTATTTGCAATCTTCACACCAAAACGAGTGAGGCTGTAGTGCTCACTGTTGTTGTGTCCGTGGGCAAGAGACTTCTGTGCTGGTGAATGAATGAGAGTGTCAATTTGAATCTTAAACATTAATATCTATCAATCTTGCAGTTGTGTAGCAATTATTTCCATCAGAGATTTACACAATATAAATAATTGCCAGTATGAAAACTATAAGTTACATATGTACTGTATGCTCTAACATCACGATCATGATACTTTCAAACCTTCTTCAAACTGTGTGTGAAGCAGTTTGTACTCAGTGATGCGAGTACGGTGCTCAGTATGTGGCATGTACCAGTACATTCAGCACACACAAACACACATCTCGCTCATAGTCTCCAAGAGCTCAGGGATGACTCATGCAATGTTCCAATTTGATGTACCTATATCTGGAGCCACAAAAGCCAGACTATGACTCATTTAATACAGTGATTCCATACTTTCTGTCCATAAAGCACATTCAGTCTGCCCTTTTTGATCTTTAAGGTAGATGAAACTGAGAAACATATAAGACCCAATCCGCACTCAAACAACCCCTAGCTCTGGCCCAGATACAGGAGTTGGTGTGGACTTGCGTGGCACAGAGCTGCCGTGTGATTGGCTGGCACAGATGATGCACACTCTGCTACAGGTGGCAGAGGAAGGCTGTGTGCTGCTGTGGTAATAAGCTGCAGAGGGCGTAGTGGTGCAAGGATGTGAGGAGCCTAGCAATGATCATGGGATGGTATAGACGTGGTGGGTGCGAGGGGAGGGGCTCGGGGCTGTCTGAGGTAACGCTTGTACTCGTTCATCCCCACTAGATTCACACGCTTCATACTCGGCACGACTCCACTCGGCCATACTGTGCAAAATGCCCAGACAATCTGCTCTCACACTTGACAAACGGCAAGGATAGATTAGAGCCTGCCCAGCACAAACTGCATTTTAAGGCCGCAAGTGAAATAATGGACAGAGAACATAGTGCGAAGGTGAATTTGGAGAAGTAGGCCATCCAGGCTGTAATGATTCTCAAGCGGAGTTCACACAAAAGGAATGTGGAACACTCTGCTCTTTTTTGTTGTTCCACTTTCCTATTAGGTCTTTGGTCCCATCTTACAATCTGTAGTTTGAGCCAAAAACTAAATATGGTATGAATATACTCACTTCAGGCCTTTCAGTTCCATTGTAATTGACATTTAATATTGTTACATACATTTTTCAATATTGATAACCCTTGGGGGAAATTAAGTGTCTGAATTCTGATAAAATAGCATATGTATTCTGAACCCTTCAACCCCATAGCAGATGAGATGTGCATGTACAGATAATTGAGCTGCTGTGGAGGTCTACAGCCTGCAGAGAGAACCAGACGCACTCACATTCACAGGAACATTTACATTTTACTGTTGGCTAATACATTTCGGATTTTTGTCTCGGGAGAGATACGCTGGAATTGAACCCACAATCTCTGTGATGCAGGACAGGAGGACAGAGCACTGTTCCACTGTGCACCTGTAATGTTATATTACACGGGGGGTAAAGATGTCAGATACCGTATATAATAGTTCCAAAACTGTATAAAACAATCATCTGTATCGCCTTATCTTCAGCAGACTAAGACAGACGATAAGGAATTGCCCCACACCATATAGGTTCAAACTCCATTAGTCTGGCTGTTATTTCATCCTGGTCTGTACTTATATGACAAAGAACCTCCAACACATTCATCACATTAAAAGCAACAGCAATCTCTGGCAACCACACCTTATCCACTATAGTTCCTATCGTTTTGCCAAGGCAATGCACTAATGCACTTTCAGACTTGGCAGGCTTAATAAATGACCTACATTCATTCTTTTAGCTCTCATTTGTCTGAGCTTTCACAGTCACCTGGCCAAATGCACAAAACACTACTTGACAATTTTCAAACTACGTTAAGTACATTACGTATAATTCAATTTTAATAATGCCGCCTCACTCACCCAATGTGACTATATGATGTCTTGTCCGGCTGCCAATGACAGAGTGAACGTACAAAAATAGCTGTTTGAATTCCATAAGCTAAAGTTAAATCAACTTTACAACCTCTTCAAACTAACCATTGTATCTAGAAGCCCGAGAATGTGAACTCACAGCACGAATCTAACAAGTATTATGTGATGAAGGTCATAACAGTATGTAAGACATGCTAAACCCGTGAGCGGATCACCACAGCGACAATTCCACAGCAATAACTTTAGTCTCAGCAATGTTTCACCATCCCAAAAATGGAATTATTAGAAAGGTTAAAATGTCCCATATATTTTGTGTGTGTAATATGGCTTCTTATATGGCACCTTTCCTTGACTTTGACCTTTGGACCCCTCTATGACAGTGGTTCCCAAGCCACCCCTCGCAGGTTTGATCATGAGATGATGTTAAGGTGAAATGTTAAATCTATTACATTGTATTTAAGCTCTCTTTTAATTTAAAACAGTCATTGAGTCAGACAGACAATAAACTACTAAAACAATCACAATTAATTTGAGGTGGTTTGAATCGTGAAATTCTGCTGTAGGGGTCCCGGCCTGAAAAGTTTGGGAAGCTCTGCTCTATGAGGACATTTTATATTTTATAACCTACAAAACCTTTTATGGGTGAGATAAAGGCAGAGTTAACGGTGAGGAGTGAAGCATGTTGATCTGTCTTTGTAGTAGCAACACTAACACAGAGCATCTCAGTTATTCCTTTTGTATTGCATTCTTTTGTATTTTAGTAAGACTTCGCACCACATGCACAAGACACATTTCCCTTGACAATAAAGTTTAACTTAGCATAACTTAAGAGTGTGGGGAACGCTCACCTCACATCCCTCCTCCACTTTCATGGAGCTCTATGTTCAAATCTACATGACGGGTTCTCCAGTTTTTCCAATTATGACTTAGTTTGATGAGAAAGCACCTGAGGTAAATATTTAGAATAGTTTTACTTCCATTAAGTTGCAGTTTGTGAAGAAACGTTTAAAAATAGGAAGTAGTAGAGTTCTAAATGGGAATCCCTTCATCTATGTCATCAAGAGGCGACATGCCATGGAAAACACAGAGACAATTTACACTTAACTGACATTAATCCATTGTATACATGTAAATATTGCATGGATTTGTGTGTGATATGTGTTTTGGAGTGGCACTGGTTTTACTAAATGAATGGCTGGATGAGTGAATGCGTTAATATACTTGAAATGTATATATTGCAGATGGAAATTAGCATTAACTTTGTTATAAGCAAGCACGAGCATCTTTCATAGAGGTAAATGTTTTATGTGCATCATCCCTAATAAATTAACTAATAAACTAAACTCATAAAATATATTAGGGCAACATAATAGTGGGAATTATTGCATTATGACCGTTAAGAACACACATTTCTTACCTAAAACCTAATTTAGTTTAAAAATTATCACTTTTCTGTAAACATTTTTTTATTTTTTATTATTGATTTACTTCATAATCTTGACATTTCTAATCATAAACTAAATATTTTTTCAACGTTTTAAATTTTCTAATTTCTGTCAGATGGACCTGGTTTTATTGCATATGTTAAGTTTGTTGAGACACGATTATAGCATTAGACAAAATACTTTTGCAATATGTTGTGCAGCACTAAACTACACAATTAAACATTTTAAAACTTAACAATGTTTGCAATAGCTTGGAAGGCCTAGAATGTAGAATTCCAATGTGTTATTATTGAATATGTTATCACGTGTTATTGTTCAAGTTCCAGTGTATGTCCTTTACAGCAAAATGCTTTTCCCACGTCTTCTGAATCACTGTCCTTCTACATCGTCCTACATATGACCTAATAAAGCAGAAATGCCATTTAAATGTCAGTTATTGACGTAAAGAAAAGGAAAGAAAGAATTTGAATTATTAAAACTGCAGAACTTGTCTTTCTGTAATCACAGGAAAGACAGACAGGAGAGGGACATTTTGATATCTACACTATATTACCTTTAAATACAGTCTGGGTTTTTCTCCTGCGAGAAGTAAATGTCAGGCCACAAACAGAAGCAGCAAATGAGGGGGAAAAACTCACCATTGCATTCTTCTCTTCACTTTAAATGCTGGCTTCTTCTTTTGAAGGTGTGGCTCTGGTCATTGGAGAGTAAAGAGTTGAAGTTGTGTCTTGCCCTGAGTAGAGTGAGTATGGACATGTGTTGATTGATGCTACAGGGCGATTGATGTGAAGCTTCCGGCTGGTTCCACTCCTGAGTGCTGTAGCTGGTTGTCCGGGAGGCCTCCTTGGCTACTGTGGGTTTACCTGTGCCTCTAAGGCAAAAGGGCAGATGCTGAGGTGAAGAGAAGTAATGCACGATATAATCGCGATTTCCTTTGTGTGTTTTGAGGTATATTGTAATAATCTGCCGGGAATACTGTTATTATTGTTATTATTACAACCAGAATATGAGGTCACGGCCAGTGTGTCGCTGCCGGTCAGTGGTGGCTATGCTTTCTTGAGGTTCATGTGTGTTTTATCGCCGGTAGGTAGGTCGATGGACACCGGTGGTGGTCACAGTTGTGGTATTATGAGTTTGAGAGGCAATCGCGGTTCTGTCACGCTTTCAGCACTGAGAGGTCAACGTTGTGGACTTGTTTCCAGTAGGTTGGCTGACGATGGAAGAGGTAGGCAGTAGGAGACGTTCCCTGGGGTACAGGGATAGGATGTTGCAAAATAAAGTAAGAGACTGAGAGATCCAATAGTGGAAAATGAATTCCCTATTGTGTTTTTTTTTTTTTTTGTCTGGGAGGTAGAAAGTCGAGTCGAGGGCTCTGGGTGAATCTGAGAAAAGTGAGAGGCTGACTGTGAGGTACTGCTGTTGTAACAATCTTTGCGTTGTCTTGGCTCAGGGGTCTCCAAAATGAAAATGCTGGTGGTTGTCCAGTGTCCATCAGAGAAGGTGTGAGCTCTGCCTTTACATGTATGAGATGTTTGTCTTTAGGAGAAGCACCTGCAGGAGACAAGACAAAAAAGTGGGTTTGAGTCAGGGTCGTTCATAAATAAAATAATTCATTAAAAATGTCATTCTAAAGTGTGCGTTCAACATTTCTAGGGATTGAAACATTTATAAATTACAATAAAATGTTGTGTTGTTGGCAAATTAACAGAAATACATTCCTCACATACGTCTGAACGAGATAATTAAAAAATACAGAGTAACTTGAAGTTAAAGCCATGCACAATCTTAACATTGCATTAGGCCTAAGGCAACAATTATATTTATATAATTGCATTTAACATCTAAAGTAAACACTATACAAATACCAGTACTTTGTGTACAGAAAAAGTGAACATAGTGATTCAAACTAAATGTACCATAGCGAGAGGCTCAACTGGAACATGTGAGAAGATGAAAACAAGTTTTGTGTCACAGCTTCCTCCGTCACACCAAACAAACCACCACAGATAAACATGAACAAAGTAAAGACGGGTTCAAAAGAAGAACAGACAAATGGACTCAACAGCACTGCTTTGGTAAACTTCAGAAATCACATAAAAAAAAAGCAGCGGTTTGCTCTGTAAGTCTTTAAGAGTTATCAAGTTATGTCAAATGTCTTTGTTCTTTATAGACAGTACATCTATTGTCAATTTGATTCTGCAAAGAAGTAATCCACCCACCACCGGAACAAAGTGAGAGTGACTTAAGAAATGAGGCAATGAGCACACATTCTGCCGGGTCAGAAACAACAAAAGCCACAGAAAACCGCAGTCTCACATGTTATGACAACACACTGTACTTGTACTTGTACTTGTACTTGTACTGGCCCTGTGTAAAGTGTAGGGCGGCTGTTGGCAACCCACATTCGCCTGAACACAATGTACAGACACTGATTCCCTGTTAATCTAGTTCCATCTGTGCATGCTGCTCTTGGGCTGGGTCTCACACACACACAACGCACACACAACGCACACACAACGCACACACAACGCATACAAAACGCACACACAACGCACACACAACGCACACACAACGCACACACAACGCACACACAACGCACACACAACGCATATACAACGCACACACAACGCACACACAACGCACACACAACGCACACACAACGCATACACAACGCACACACAACGCACACACAACGCACACACAACGCATATACAACGCACACACAACGCACACACAACGCACACACAACGCATACACAACGCATATACAACGCACACACAACGCACACACAACGCATACACAACGCATACACAACGCACACACAACGCATACACAACGCACACACAACGCACACACAACGCACACACAACGCATACACAACGCATACACAACGCACACACAACGCATACACAACGCACACACAACGCATACACAACGCACACACAACGCACACACAACGCATACACAACGCATACACAACGCACACACAACGCATACACAACGCATACACAACGCATACACAACGCATACACAACGCACACACAACGCATACACAACGCACACACAACGCATACACAACGCACACAAACACACACACAACGCACACACAACACACACACAATAAATGCACAACACACACACAACGCACACACAACACATGCACAACGCACACACAACGCATACACAACGCACGCACAACGCACACACAACGCACACAACACATGCACAACGCGCACACACAACGCACACAAAACGCACACACACACAACGCCCACACACACACACTCACACACACACACACAAAACGCACGCACACACACACAACGCACACACCCACACACATAAATACAACTCGCACACACACACACACACACACAACACACACACACACAAATACAACGCACACACACACCACACACACACACACACACACACAACACACACTACACACAAATACAATGCACACACACACACCGCACACAAACACCCACACAAATATAACGCGTACACACACACACACACACAACGCACACACCCACACACACACAAATACAACGCGCATACACACACACAGACACAGACACAACGCACACACACACACACACATAAATACAACGCGCGCACGCGCACACACACACACACACACACACACGTTTTGCACTGCTCTAAAAGTTGCCATAACACTTAACACAAACTGTGAAAACTTGCAGCAGTTACATATGCTACTTTCCTCTCGAAGAGCCTGCTGGGAGGTCGAAGGTCGCAGGTGGTGGTCACAGTGGTATTGTGAGTTTGAGAGGCAACCGCGCTTCTGTCACGCTTCCAGCACTGAGAGGTCAGAGTTGTGAACTTGTTTCCAGTAGGTTGGCTGTCGATGGAAGAGGTAGGCAGTAGGAGACTTTCCCTCAGGTACAGGGACAGGATGTTGCACAATGAAGTCTGATACATTCTTTTATTTTCTGGAATGTAGCGGCTCTAAAAGTTGTCACTTACACGCACTTAAACAGTGAAAACTTTCAGCAGATAAATACACTTCTTCTCACTCACATTCGATTACATGCACCAGAAGCACAGTGCCTCCCACACACAGCTCAAAAGCTCAAAAGCTGTGTACTATAAGCTCTATACCTCCCCTGAACTATACTCCCAAGATACAATACAAAAAGCACATCCTTCCTCAGACACAAACAAAGCGCTCTCTGGAAAGGCTAATTAACAAGGTCAGGAAACGCCAAATGAAAAAGACATCAAGATTAATCTCATAGAGAGACATGGAAGCAGCACCGACCAGAGACATCATCCATTTAGGACAATTTGTACTATTGTTTAATAAGAAGAATGCCTTCCGGCACACGCCCGCCGCTAAGTCACTCATTTAGCAGGAAAATGCCACAATGTAAAGAAGTCTGCACAATCAGATTTACAGCCTATGAATCAATCAAGCTCATTGGGTCGAGTCTTCACCCACAAGGTCAGCAGTTCAATCCCTGAGGGATTAAATTGGCAGAAAAAAGTCACCAAAAACCAACACCAATGAGACAATACTGAAATTTGGTGTCACATTTATTATGGCCAAATCATAATGATGATTAATGATATATATATCACAAAATAAATAAAACTGCTGCCTATAAAACATGTCCATATGCATAATTTTCTTGAGTTAATTTCTTATCATGAATAAGGTCTAAGTTTAAATAGCTATAATAAAATTGTACGCTGTTATATTCAAGTGAAAACCACAATGATCCAGAAGAGAAGATCATGAATAATTAGCTTATTTCTGCACAATTTGGTGGTATAATGGCAAATATTATGTACCAAGGATGATTATTGTCTTCTTTTTATTGCAATTTGCAGAATTATTGCTTACTGTCCCATCCTCCCAACACCACAGTCGTAATGTTTTCCAGGATAACTTATATTTCCACAGTTCTCATTGAGAAAATTTGACATTTGTAAAACACCAGAGTTATATTCTTGGTAAATCTGCTCTATTTCCAAAGAAAGTCAATATGAAATAGTCTGAAATAAAAATGAAGATAAGAACATGGATACTGAAGCCCTGTTATTAAGACAACTTTGAAGCTTTGCCCTTTACAACATTTGCATGTTTTAATTGCACTGGTGAAATTGGGGTTTTATGCTTGTTAGCCAGTGTCTCTATTCGTAACGGAATGTGCTGCACAGTTGGTCTATTCCCCTGACAAGGCATGTTCTTACATGGCCTGTATTTGAAAGTTACAAATTATTTTTTATGCATTTCTGAATGGCACATTTCCAAATGTGAAATTGTACTTCTACTCTAGGATGTTTTTGAAAAAATGCCCTGAGAGAAAAACTGGGTCGGTGCATGACATTAAGAAAAGTGTACTTGTCGGATGTACTTTAAATAATTTTGACAGGAGAATTGATGAAGCCCAAGAAAATCCCATGATTAATGTGCATAGGGCATTTTGTCAAGAATATTAATAGTATTCAATAATGTGCTGATTTAAGGCTTAATATTCCTGCCCAGTCATGATCTGGTCCTGTGATGGCTTTTTAAATTTGGCAAAAGAAGTTCATTTGACTTCAGTAGATTTCTGTGACATTATTGTAGTCTTTCTACAGTATGTGGGATTGGGTGTTTAATGTAAAATAACAAAAAGAGTACTGAATCAGATTTGGGGTAAAGTATTGGATGGATGTGTATCAGTTTCAGGTTCAAGTATCGCACTACTACTACTGACATAATCATGTGCAATACTGTCATATTCATGTGCAATACTTTGACATAATGTCAATCATATTGGTGCAATATTCTCTGTCCATATAAAAGCTGTAAATACGAGCGTTACTATTGTCATCATTATTTTTAACTTTTTATTAAGAATATAAGAGGTTTTTTATAAGAGCTTTTCCCTTAAGAGTGTTTATTAAGTTATCTGTTCTTTGTTGTTTACTTCTGTACCTACTTTGTGTTGCAATACTGGAATTTCCCCATTGTGGGACAAATAAAGGCTTTTCTCATCTTATCTGATCTTATACTTTTAGTGGACTATAAAATAAAAACACAGAAGAGCAGAAATAATACTTTATAACTTCATTCAAAAGATTATACTAAGTTTTTAAATGATCAGCCAACAGCTTTTGCAGCTTTAGAATTTTACATACGCACCAACAACAACAACAGCTGCGACACTATCTACACCAGAGATCCCAGCTCTACTTCAAAACCCAAACCTTTTCAGTGATTTCCACTGAACTATCAAAAATTGGAGTTGAAGAGAAAAGGTATTTGAATGTGCCCCCCAACCATAGCAAACGCCACGAGAAGTCAGGCTGCACGCTGTAGTTGCTGACTTCATTTTCCATCCATGTCAGAGCATCGGCTCATTAAAAGCCACTCAGTGAGGCGGAGGTGTGCGACGACGTGATACCGGCAGAATGTGTTCAGTGAGAGGATGATTCAGAGGTCGACAAAGCCTGAAGAACCAGGAGAAGCCCTTGATGAAGATGATAGAGGCTGGGGATTATTTTAATTTATATTTATTTTGCCAATGCCAATAAAAATTGAATTTTTCTGCTATTTTGGTTGATAATTGAAAAACTAAAGAAAAAAAATCGTTACAACGGAAGTAAAGTTGTATTATTAAGTTGTATAAGTTCACAAAATATTTTTGCACTTTAGTAGAAATGATATGGCATTTCTTATAATTAATGTAAGACATGAGTAATACACGAGGCCATCTATATGTTAAAACAGACACTGTGGAAGCTTAGAAAAAATATCAGTCAAAAAAATTGGGGAATTTTTCGATATCTGGGCGATACCGATATATACTGTACCTACTATTTCTTTGTCGTATTGCATTTGGCATGGAAAAAAAAATGTTGTCCCAATTATTATTTTTGGGTACAAGTAGACAATATAAAATGTGTACAGAAACACCATCGCTTTGTGACTGGTCTGGTACACTGTTTACATTTGATCTGGAGACCTTCTTATCATAATACTGCATCACAATAGTGCTCCTCTTAAGTTACAGACTTGAATCCCTTCTACAAACATCCATGAATAGACGGAAGGATACAATATAAATTCAATGTGACCTAGAAAATGTTCAGTTATGTAACTACTTGAGTATAATATGGAGCAGCCTCTCACTGTAATGTCCTGTCCTGGAACATTTGTCATATAAAATGTGTCAATATTTACTGAGAGAGTGGCAAGACAACCATGACGGCTGCATGCTACAGCCTCTATATGACCTCAGACGAGTGTTCTGAAGCAGGTCATCAGAGGACATGCATTGTACATGTGTGTGGAGTCACTCACATGAATGGATGGATGCAATAACAAGACAAATAAAGCTATTAAGGGAAAACCTCTGAAGGCTTTGATTCAAAAGTGGATGTATGTGTGTATACAGCACTCCAGAATAAACATTCTTTGCATTATGTTCCCCTCTTGCAAACACAAACAGATCTCTGCCTATCGAACTGAAGCGCCAAGGTTACACTCATAAACAGAGAGAGGTCCCAGAGGCCATAGGATTCTGTAATCAACAGTGTAAAACATTTCCTAGTAATAATAAAGAGATACTTACTGACCAGCTTTGCTAGCTTAGTTGGCCAATCGGTCAGTGAGGTCATAGTGGACAATAGGGCTGGGTATTGCGAAGACCCTCGCGATACGATACGTATCCCGATACTTGTATATTACGATACGTATCCCGATACATTTTTGAAAAAAGGGTCTTAAAAATGTACCAAATAGTTAATGTTTTTACTCAGAATAAGAAAATGTATGAAATTTCATGTTTATCCACAAAGCAATTATTTATAAATCCATTCTGCTCTAATAACTTCATACATCCAACCAACTGATCCAAATAGAAATATATGGAACATATTCTAGAAAAGTGTTGCATGTTTCTTGCCAAACAATTGGCCTGGTCTGAACCTGCTGCAGCAGCATCTTCTGCACAGATCAGCTTCTGATCAGGTCCACAGCTCCTTCTCACCTCGGCCCAGAGGAGCAGCACAAACAGTAGATCAAAAGTACTATTCCACCTCGTTTAAAGCCTACGGGCCACAAAAATAAAAATATCGATATGCGTATTGATACGGAGTCCATGATGATATATCGCCGTATCGATATTTTGAACACAGCCCTAGTGGACAAGGTATTTTTATGGATTGATTATATACATGATCTCTTTCAATTAATGCAGTTGAGTTAAGGAGCCCATATCATGCAAAAACGATTTTCAGAGCGTTTAACCTTACAGTGGTATTGGTACCTCGTATATGTGCCCAAAGAATTTTTTTGATTGGTTCCTGCGGTCTTTAGCTAGAGAATAGTCTCTGTCCTTCCCCTCGGATGAGCTATGTACATACTACATAGTAGCATGATGTCACACCCCTGCATCATTACAGCCCTATTGATCTGTGCTGAGCAAAAAAAGTAAAAGCACAGTCACGTTTCACAAGGGCAATAGGTCAAGATGAAGTCCAGGACCGACAAAGCTGTGTCAGTTAGTGGAGGAAGAAGTGGCACGATCAAGAGAGTTGGCTGCAAAAATCTGTAGATTCGATGGAGCCATCTGTTTTGGTTGCTTAGCAACCATATGAAAGTTAGAAAATCCAATCCAAAACTGAAAGAAAAAAAAAGCTTCAAGCGCTGCTACTCCATTTTTAATGCACGGTATACTGTATGCACATTAGAGTGATTGCCTGCACTTTACCATATAGCTGGCACATTTTTGTGGGAATGTCAGGCTATGAGCCAAGTGAGTCACTTAAATGTAGTGGACCATCAAAAGTTATCAAAATGTTTCTTTTAAAAATGAAGGCCACAATGGTATGGCGGCGGCGTGGCGGAGGTGGGCGAAGGTGCCGCTTGCAGCTATATTTCCATCATTGTACTCTGAAATGCACTATATCTATATATGCTTATTCCTTCTCTGTGAATAGTACCCCATGTTGTTTGGCTAATTTAGCCCTTCTAAAACAAGCACTGTTAGCACTGAACATGTGTTATTCAGCTTCATAATCATGTGCAATACTGTTATACTCATGTGCAATACTGTGACATAATGTCAATCATCCTGGTGCAATGATTTCTGTCCATATAACAGCTGTAGTGCTATTTTCATTAAGAGTGTAAGAGGTTTTTAGTTTTTCTACAAGTGTTTTTTATAAGTTATCTGCTTTTTTATTATTTACTTTTACCCCATTGTGGGACAAATAAAGGTTATCTTATCTTACCTAAACTGGCACCAGAATGACTGTTCTCTACTGCAGAGCTCCAGAATGAAGACGACATAGGTCACACAGTACAGGTGCAAGTTAATGGCACTAATGACATGTCTGCAATCTCATCACTACCACTGTAATCTCTCATTTCTATTACTGTTCATGAAGTACGGCTGCGCCCCGTCTCATTAGGTATTCATAGCTGCTGTGTGTTAGCAGTGCACTCATTCATTCAGTGCAAAACACTGATGAGCTATCCTTGTCAGCAAGATGATTTCTCCAATTTGTGGACCAGAAAGAAGACTTTTCTGCTTTTTCCGCTGTTGTGACGCGTCAAATAATCAGCGTGAATATTTTGGGACATGTTTTTTTAACGTCCCGCTTTCTGCGAGTGCCTTCCCAGATTGATTCAAGTGAAGAACTCAATTCAGAGAGAGACACAGATCAATCTGGCGTGAGGCAGGTTACTGATGAGCAGCTAATCCCCAAATCTTCATCTGATCAGCTCTATAGACAATATACAGGCCATTTTTCAGCAGCTGTAAATTAATTTGTTCATGTCAGTGACCCACCAAGGAGTTGTGAAATCATCATGCTGAAATTTCTTCCCAAAAGCTTGTAGAAAACAATTTTAAACATATGTATCACACTTCATTTAATGTTCTCACAAAGTACATTGGGTTTTATAGAAGCAAGTTTTGAGCAATTTGTTTGCATTGAGGAATGCAGAAGCCCTGTGGCCACAATCAGCCTGACAATCACAAGGGCAAAAGAGGAAGTCCACAATACTACTTAAATCCCTTTGGAAACAAAGAGGTATTTCACAGCCAAAAATCAGGTCTATCCACCCAGCCATACGATATCTATACCAAAACACTATGACAACCACTTACTGCCCCTGAGGAACGCTAACTGTTAAATTAGGTCATCACGCAAATGTTGCTCCACTATAGAATGCCCCCCTGACCCCAACCTGATGGAAGAGTTCATGCGGCGGTCAGCTGTCTGTTGCAATCTTACCATTTAAATCAATCATGCAGCATTTAGAGGGAGAGAGAGTTCACAACACATTATGGAGTTTTGCTGGGGCTTTTTCCCACACAAACAAGGCTCCGCTTGTCTCACACTCAGAATTATCAGGGCCTCACATCAGATTATAAAACCCATGAAGCAACTCAACATACATGCATAAATGAGCCCTAGAACGTAACAGATGACCAAAAAGTGCTTAGAGCAGCTTTATTCAACAGCTTCATTAATCCTTCATATTTTAATCTTTTGTATTTGCTTGTGCTGTCGAAGCAAACTTAAACATGTCTCCTCACAAAAAGAAAGCCACTGATGGTATGATGAGGCACTTGAGGGCCGACTCAAAATGGGATCACACAAGTAAACACAGAACACAAAGGAAGTGCTCTCACCATCATCAACATATGCACAAAATGTGAAAATATCGGTGTGTGTGAAAACAGCACAGAGGTGAGACCCCACTAAGCTTTGATTCACCCAGCAGTACGCACTATGGCCCAGATTACAAATGCATGCACACATAGACAAAGTGCTGGAAATCTCTGGGGTGGATTTGCTTTTATTAAACTAGACTGAACATCACGAAGAGCACAAAGGTTAAGGTCAAGCGATTCTCCTTAGCGTCTTCTCTTGTAAACCTAATATGTGGGTCCACCGCATTGATGTGATCAGAGAAGGTTTCCAGCTCTTGTTTCTTGATTGTTGGTTGAAGAGAACCAAGAAGCAGGACAAAAGGGAAACTGAACAGAGAAGGAAGGGTGTTTCTATCCCTTATGTGTCTGGCCTGTCGGAAAAACTGCAGAGAATTTTTAGACAACACGAAGTCCCTGTTTATTTTAAACCAGGAAACACTTTAAGACAAAAACTGGTTCACCCAAAGGACAAGTTGCCGACTCAAAAACAGAGCAATGTAGTTTATTCGATCCAATGCAGTGAAGAAAGTTGTAAAGAACGTTACATAGGTGAGACGAAACAGCCTCTACACAAGAGGCTTTATCAGCACAGAAGAAATACTAGTTCAGGACCACAGAGTGCCGTGCATCTCCACCTTGAAGCCTCTAATCACTCGTTTGAAGACGGTGAGGTGAAGGTTTTAAGCAGGGAGAAAAGATGGTTTGAAAGAGGAGTCAAGGAAGCTATTTTTGTTAAAAAAGAAAGACCTTCTTTAAACAGAAATGGAGGGCTTAGGTTTCATCTTCCTGTTATTTATAATGGGATTCTGAACCCCTGGAAAGGTAAAGGACATTCAGATGCTAATCAGGTACTCAGGGTGGTCGAGCCAGGGTCTCACAAAGACAAAGAGGTTTCTAATAGCCCATTAAGATTCTGAATAGGCTAGCTCGGTAGATACAAGGGGGGAGTTTCTGTTGAAACAAACAACTCTTTCTACTTCAGGAAGGCTCCTCCCAATGGGCGGGTCTTACCACAGAACAGTATTAATATCGGAGTTCTCGACCTAAATTCTGTTATTGACAATGACTCTTGGATGAGAGTCGAAACGTCTATTTTTTCAAACTGAGTCCAGATGACTACAACTGAAGCTTTTTCTACTATGGAACACGCCTGGACGAATGAGGGATTACACCGACTTAAACTTAAAGGAATAATAGAGGATTTTTGGTGCGCAATCTGAGTCATTTCCTTGTGGCGTGGACAGCCGAGTAGTTCTCCCACATGTCAATCATTCCTTGCGAGGTTTGATGGTAGGTGACCTCTTGGAAAGAACAGGAGCGTGAATGTGCGCATGCAGTCGCTGGAGTTCTCAAATTGGCAAAAAATCCTCTATTATTCCTTTAAATTGTATTGCTTTTGTTGCCCGCAATATTTTTGGTGTGATTAGTTCCAAAATAACATTAGCTCTCACAATGTAAGTTTAAAAATAATATTACATAATATATAAATAAATTACATAGGTTGAATAAAATCCACCGCACAATCTGTGCCAGGCTAAGTCAAATTCTGTTTTGATGATGAACTAAGGGTAATTTTTATACTATTTTTTATTATTCCACCAGGCTGTTAACAGTGTTGGTTCTTGACATAACATCAATTTTGCACGTTAGAAAATGTATCACTAGAGAATGAATACAAATTACAGGATAATTATGCATATTATTGCGATAAATATTGTATCATTAGGTTCATATCGCGATAATATCATATTGTGAGATTTGCATATCTACCTATACACCTAGTTAGCTTGTAGCCACAATGTGCGGCACTCCGAGATCGTGGCCCAACTGTGGTAAGTGTCTAGTATGTTAACGTAACATATTAACAGTGATTCAGATAACTATATCATAAAGAACATGCAAACTAGTTTACCAAAGCATCAGTATCATCCCAAATAACTAAATCCATTGAATTCTGCTTCCTCTGTGTCGCTTCTAAACAACTCCGCAAACTCCGGAGGTAGAGGAAGTGCAGATTCTTCTTCTGCGTCACTTAGAGCCTAGAGCGCCCTAGAGCGCCCTCATGTGAACTGCAGTTGCCAGTGTGAAAATAACGAATATCACATATAAGTCACTTCGGAGTAAAAGTCACACCCCGGGCAAAACCATGTAAAATATATACCGTATTTTCCAGACTATAAGTCGCACCGGAGTATTAGTCGCACCAGCCAAAAAAATGGATAATAGTGAAGAAAAAAACATACATAAGTCGCAAACTCTTCCGCTAGAGCTCCCTCTTGCATTTGTCAGTGGGAAAATAATCAACATGTGACATGCAGTTGTCATTGTAAAAATGACGAATAATATCACATATAAATTGCTCTGGAGTATAAATCGTACCCCCGTCAAAACTATTAAACTATGCGACTTATAGTTCGGAAAATACGGTAAACCAGACAATACGGTAATATGCTTTTAAATGGTTTACGGAATGTACGAAAAATTAACCAATGACTCAATTAATCAAAGAGAAGAATCTATAGATTACTCAACTACCAAAATAATCTATAGCTGCAGCCCTAATCTGGATACATTTGACATGTTGCCGAATGTAATATTTATTATAAACATTCTTATAGCATTGGAAAACGTTAAACGTCATGTTTGTCCTCTTACAAAAAACATATTAAAACAACAAATATATCCCCCCCATCTAGTTTCCTTTTCATACCTTTTTGAAAAGCTCCAGGGAGCCACTAGGAGGGCGCTAGATAGCTGCATGTGGCTCCGGAGCCGCAGGTTGCCGACCCCTGGGCTAGACCATGAGCTAGACTTTAAGGTGAACCTGATATTTTAATAAATCTATGGGTGAAGCGGCTGTCCTTTGGATGAACGCAGTGACAGCTGTCGCACTCCTTGCTCCGTGGGCACCATGGATCTACTAAAATAAAGATTTTTTTTCCCAGTTCAAAATCCTTCAGTTTTCTTAAAAACAGTTGTTTTGTATTTAGCTTTGGCTCGTACTGGCCTCTCCTACCGGCTCTAGTAACTCTCGCTCTGATTGGTCAGAGTGATCACATGGTACACAAGCCTACCTAAAATCCAGGCCACTGTATACTAGCTACTAAAGGCTAAATGGCGACATACACTAATAAGCAGCTGCCATTGACTAGAATCAACTGCCATCTTTGGCCCTGGGGTCTTGGGTTGACACTACATTGGCGGCCATTTTGAAATCCCCCAGCCGGACTCTTCCGGTTGCAGAATGCAAACATAGTGGCCTGACATCTGCTGGACCATTTGAGATCGCGAGCCTTGCCCACTGGTCGGAGGGATAAGAAAAATAAAGAGATATCTAAAATGGTGCTAGGCAACGGGCCCTTCTTAGTCAAATCTGAAAATAAGTAATCCTACATATCGACTTAAATACAGATTAGAGTGGAGGCTGCCAGAGTTTGAGATATCGACTGAGAGAGAGGAGCCTCGCAGAAAGCCTCACAGATGGGCAAATCAAAAGGCCGCATGTCAATTCCATCAAAGCACACCACTCAGATATTGTCCAACAGCAACATTTCTCTTCTCTTCTCTGCAGCATCCTCTGACTGTAAATCTCTGGGATGAGTGCCAGATGTGTCGCAGTGTTGTAATGTTAGGCGGCTGATTAGAATTTTATGAGCAGCAAGGGTTTCTCTGGACAGAAAGCCTTTAGTCAGTCATCATATCCACTGTTGTTTAGAAATGCACATTTGGAAAAATATTGAAAATCTGTTTTTGGTAAAGAAACCTTTAAAGAAACTGGAGCGCTTTTCAATTACTACCCTGAGGATGTTCCAGGTGCTGTGTTCTGTGCTAACTGCAATATTTTTGTAGCATCTGGGTTATTTGCAATCTTTGATAATCCTTCAGTTGCCACAAGTTATTCAGGCATGCTGGGAGAAGAGCGATCATTTCTGGTGTAAACACAGGTCATTTGGGACGCACAGCTAGAATGACACTTTCATGATATCACTCTCGGAAACTGTGCGTAGCAAATGAAGATGTCGCCCTTAAGGTTGGAGATTGTTAGCTGTGGCTGAAGATGTGAGATGGGCCTCTACTTTGACAATGTTCAAATCTAGGCTAAAAACTATTTTGTTCAGCTGTGCATATGATAAAAGGATTTTATCTGCACTCTCCTCTTGTGTGTCTTTATCCGTTTTATGATTTGAATGCATTTTTTCCTGTGAAGCACTTTGAATTGCCTTGCCTTGCTCTACAAATGGACTTGCCTTGCCATGTCCTCCCCAAGGACACAATGACAGTGTGCACTGCCAACACACTGTGGCACCTGTCATTCCGACAGTCTCTCATCCAAGTACTATCCAGGCCCATCAGTGTTTAACTACCCGAGATCGGTCATGAACAGGCATTGACAAGTTAGTCTGACCAGTTTGTGCACACCATTTTATCCAGGTCTATAGCTGCTTCCACATAAGCTTGTTGGATAACTAAAACACAGACTCAAAAGAAGGATTTCCTCCCAACAGAAGTCCAGTGAGTAAGTCTGCAGCCTGTGTAATCCTGATGCTGTGAAGGGGGAGTGACTTAGCGCTGGGAGCAGGAGGATTCTGAGCATCAAAACCAGATAAGGAACATTTTAATACATTGTTTTTGGCGAATTTATAGCATTTTTGAACAACCAAGGTAACATGGGGTCTATTTATGTGTTAACAATTTATACCCCATAGAAGTGTGTCAGACACTTTGTGTGAGGGCCTTTTTCCCCCATCACCAAGAGTATGCCCCAAATATATCCACTGTTTGTGTACATGGCAGGGGTTTTGAGCCACAAATACATAGTTCTGAAATCGAGTGGGACGGTGGTGTCAAAAACAGCAGCACTATTTCTGAGCAACAGGGCAGTCCCAAAATACATGGTAATGGAGTGCCTCGTGGCAACCAAAAGTTATCCTGTAGTATGCACTGGTCAAAATCACATGTTTTTGAAAAGACAATTTTCCAAACATGTGATTTTGTGGTCTTCCAATGAGATGGATGCTGGTATATGATTGAGAGTGTGTTGGTGAGTGTGAAAGTGGGAAAACGGATGGAAATTTGTGTATCATGTATGGTCATTAAAGTAATTAAATTACACTTTAGACAACACGTTTCAGTAAAACAAAGGGAATATGATTATATTTAAGATTTTACTAAACATTTTGTATGTTTTTCTTCAATTTGGCAATTTGTGACGTTTACAATGCCACATCCTGGTTTGACATGGCCAGCAAATATGACATAGGTAGAGGTAACTCCACAACTGTTACCAAGCAACCAGATTGTAAACAAAATCATTTTAAATCATACAATAGTTATGATTATATAAATAGTTATACCTGACAACACCTTAATTTTGTTAAATGATTATTTAAACGTCATTAATCATAAAAATATGTAAGTTGAATGCAAATGTTTTCTGCATTTTTGATGGAGTGGTGCTTTTTGATGACATTGGTGGAGGTATTCTGTTCAAGAACTATATCCTGTCATTTTTAACTTTTATTTGTCACATTTTCTTGACTGATTACAAACAATGATAATTATTTACTACAGGGTATACCTCATCAAACAACATCATAAGTAATACAAAACATAAATAGCAATACTAGTAATAGTAATAATAATAATCATTATTATAACCATTAGAAGAGCTGCATCTGTTTACACTGTTTTAGGTGCACACTTCTTTGGCACGCACTGGTGAAAAAAAAAAGTTTTAAGTTTCCGGAAACCAATGAGTACGTAATATGATTAAATAGGTCTTCATTTAGAGCACTAACTCAGAGGGAATGTAGTCTCGTTCTGTCCATCTTATGTAGGTCAATGGATTTTTTGTGTATTTATTTTGTAGCTGCCATGTGCTTGCATGTTCACATCAGGCTCAATATCAAAATTCATGTATGCAATATTTAAGAGACTTGAGGGTTGGGTAATCAACATCTCAAATGATGCAAAGTTAAGTTATGGATACATTCAGATGAGTAGGCCTACATGTATAACATTTAGCATTTTGGTATATTCAATTTGTTTGTTTTTTGTTTTGAATTATGAACATTTGCTTATCAGAATTAGGTAAATGTTAATTTGTTTTGCAACTACAGCATATATAAAATGTATGTATGTGGCTGCTAATCTTGAGCTGCTTCAGAGAAAAAAGTTAGGGAGAAGACTTTCATTTTTAGCACCTAATTAAGACTAAGAAATCAATTCACTATCTCTCTCCTTTTGTACTTGTATTTACAGACGGAGCATTCTTTGTTGCAATGGGAAAGATTTTAGAAAAATGCTTGATTTGTGAAGAACCTGCCTCTTTTTTTAAGGCTTTATCCGACCAGACAGCTGTAGAATGAAATGGGAAGCGAGAAGGTAGAAGCACTCGTCAAATGGTAGTGACCAGGGGGCGAGACCACAAGACACACAAGCAACATAGTGTGTGTGCCACACCTTAAGCCGCTACACTACCAGCGAGCACAGGGTCTCTCACTTTTCACCAGGATCACGAATTAAGGTCATATCCACACGGAAACAAAATGGCTAACAAATTGCATTAACATGGCACTAGTTCAGTCAATGTTGGCATTTACACAGAGCCTTTGCGTTGTGTAACACTGCAAGTTGTAAAATGTAAACAAAAACTTGGGAAACAAAAACTTGGGAAAGGAGAGGACACTTTTGCTTCAGGTCTTAATGAAAGATAATGACAAAGCTTCAGAACAAACTCAGTCCAACTGTGGCTCGTAGTGCAGGGAAGGAGTGAGGATTATGCAGTAAACAACATATAAAGGTCCTGAACTTTTGCAATCTTGGCAGAGTGGCTAGCACTCTCGCCTCTAGTGTGGAGTTTCTGGGTGGATTTACTCCGGGCCCTCCAGTTTCTCCAATCAACCCAAAACACACACAATAGCTAAAAATCCACCTGCAAAGGTCGTTTGACCAAGTCTAGCACAAAGTCGGGACATGGGTGATGCACTGCAGTGGCCACTGCTCCTGAGGAGATGCCCCCCACGGCATTGAAGGTGGGTCAAAAGCAGAGGACAAATTTCCTCTACAGGAACAATTAGGCTAATCTAAATCTAAATTTTTTGTTATTTTCAACAACCTGACTCAACTTGAGTAAACGGTATTATGGAGCATGGCGTTTTGTACTGCTAATGAAATCATTCTAGGCAATGTTGTGGAATTTCTGCAAACAATCACCAAGAAAAGATGAAACAAACAGAGTTTGTCTTTCTCAAAAGGTGGAAGTTTATTCGAGGTGAGCGTCTGCGAGGTGAGCGTCTGCGAGGTGAGCGTCTGCGCGGTGAGCGTCTGCGCGGTGAGCGTCTGCGCGGTGAGCGTCTGCGAGGTGAGCGTAAGCGAGGTGAGCGTCTGCACGGTGAGCGTCTGCCAGGTGAGCGTCTGCGAGGTGAGCGTCTACGAGGTGAGCGTCTGCGCGGTTAGCGTCTGCACTGTGAGCGTCTGCGAGGTGAGCGTCTGCGAGGTGAGCGTCTACGAGGTGAGCGTCTGCGCGGTTAGCGTCTGCGAGGTGAGCGTCTGCGCGGTTAGCGTCTGCGCGGTGAGCGTCTGCGAGGTGAGCGTCTGCGAGGTGAGCGTCTGCGAGGTGAGCGTCTGCACGGTGAGCGTCTGCGAGGTGAGCGTAAGCGAGGTGAGCGTCTGCGAGGTGAGCGTCTACGAGGTGAGCGTCTGCGCGGTTAGCGTCTGCGAGGTGAGCGTCTGCGCGGTTAGCGTCTGCGCGGTGAGCGTCTGCGAGGTGAGCGTCTGCGAGGTGAGCGTCTGCGAGGTGAGCGTCTGCGAGGTGAGCGTCTGCACGGTGAGCGTCTGCGAGGTGAGCGTAAGCGAGGTGAGCGTCTGCGAGGTGAGCGTCTGCGAGGTGAGCGTAAGCGAGGTGAGCGTAAGCGAGGTGAGCGTCTGCACTGTGAGCGTCTGCGAGGTGAGCGTCTGCGAGGTGAGCGTCTGCGAGGTGAGCGTCTACGAGGTGAGCGTCTGCGCGGTTAGCGTCTGCGAGGTGAGCGTCTGCGCGGTTAGCGTCTGCGCGGTGAGCGTCTGCGAGGTGAGCGTCTGCGAGGTGAGCGTCTGCGAGGTGAGCGTCTGCACGGTGAGCGTCTGCGAGGTGAGCGTAAGCGAGGTGAGCGTCTGCGCGGCGAGCGCAGAAAAGTTGGAAAAGCTTAATGCGGCAGACGCGGCACAGCAACCAATCAGAGATTACGCTCTAGTGACGCGCTACGCACTACCCGGAAAATAGCCTAAAACAAGCCCCGCAACGATAAACAAACATTTTTAACAATCCTCAAGACACAACTCTTGGAGTAAATAAAGATTTTCCCTAAACTCTCCTCACCTCTGAAGTATCTGACTATGATCTTCTATGATCCTGACTATGAGGCTGCCTGTGTCCAATGGATGAAAAGGCCAAGAGTTAATGTGTCTAAATTATTTCAGCATTATATTCATCCATTAGCTAAAACTGCCAATTTTCATTACATACCAAAATTGTGAATAAAATTGTGTATTATGATACAGTGCTCACTGGAAATACATTTAAATGACTATGTTTATGTTTATTTATCATTTCCATGATTCCATTAAGTTTTGGGAAGCCAATATTCAAATTTCTTGATGGTGGATAGTTTATGGTGCATGTACCTTTGGAAATAATGAAGGTACGTTAAACCATCCTTGGAGGAAAATGCAACCCCATATGAGGCATATTTACCATCCCTTAAAAATATTCTGGGGAGAGCACTGAGGAGTGTGGCAAGAAATCGAAATATTGATATATTGTGATACTAAACTTGGTAATACAACAGTATCGATATCGTGGGCTGCCATATCGATAAATCACCATGAGTCATTTTTAGTATAATTTCCCTGAATTATTTTGTGACAGCGCTACAAATTGTTGCTTGTTTAAAGAAAGGAAACTCGTTTATGCAAAACATGTGACGTTTTGACTGTTTTGATGACTAAAATGGCCGCGTTTCATTGTGAGTTTGTGCAGGTCTCAGTTTAACAAAGAAAAATGTTGTTGAAATTTATTGGATTCTTTAAAAAATAGTGATGTATCATAGAATATCATGAGCAATATATTGATTATCGCATGTATGTAGCAAAATTGTGATATCATATCGTGAGCCGTGTATCGTGTATCGAATCAAATTGTGAGGGACCCTGTGATTCACAGCCCTAGTTGCAGTACAGATACCAATCATTTAGTTAGGGCAGGAAAAATGTCAGACCACATATGGTCAAAAGCTAACCAAGCATATCAAAAACCTGGGAATGGTACAGTGTAGGGCTGTACTCAAAATATCTATTTGCGATATATCCCAACAGAGTTCTTGGCCATACATGTATCAATACAGAGATGTGCATCGTGATATCTTCAAACAACATAAATTCATGATAAATTGCTGAGTTATTAAAAATAATTAACCTGCTGACTGCTTCATTAAGGCATTTATGCATTTGGTTATTCCACAATTTTGTAGAATATCCGTGTAGCAATACAAGTACATCAAGTTCTGAGTATCAGAATGTGCCCTTTGTCTCTCCTTTCCAAGTTTTGGCAGTTCGGCCACAACATGTTTGGCTTTCATCATTTCATGGCATTTTTACTGGAGTCCCAACATTTACTACATAATTACACAAAGGCTGTCTTGACATTGGTACACAGTGCTAGGAGATGACGCTCAGTGGTTGTGTAGATAGCGTGCAATTTGCTGCACGTCTCATCCCTGTTTCTGCACTGGGCCATTTTATTTATTTATTTTAATTCATAAAGATTCCCCAAATGTATTAAACAAAATTGCTAATTACAGCATACAGGTTGAATTTGTGAAACACTAAAAGGTTTGGTGGTCTTGATCTAATTGTAACAAACTTAACAGGACGTTCCACAGACAAAAGATAAAAGTGTTAAAACATGTTATGTGACTGTGAAAAGAGAACCCACCTGGTGATGTGAAGGCCAGTCTTGGTTGAGTACAACATTTGATTGTTGAGTATATCTTGGATAATGATGTCTGGGTATGGAAAGTCTGAAAAAGAAACAGAACGTATGCAACGTCTTGTCTAGAAGAATACGATTTAGATTCCAACATTGATTTAGAGATGCAAAATTAAACTTCCCTCCATGTAAAAGAGAACTGGACCAAAATAAGTAGATTTGAAGCCATAGAATAGTATTCAGGACTGCATGACAGGTTTCTAGCTATATGGAAAGTGTATGTTACAATAGCTACACACTGTGAAGCTCATTATAATTAAGAGGAAGGTGCTGACAGTGGAGTGTTTGATCTGACAGAAAATATAAAATACTCCGGTCTTACTGACAGCCGAAAGGAAGAACTGGTTCCTTTGTAAGCTGTCCTGACAAGCTCTGCCTACGCTTCAGCAAATATGATCCCATGTAAAACACTTTGTGCTATACACTCTATAGGCTATAATATCCACAATGACACATAATGCAGGAAATGGCAGAGTGAGAATTGTGCTGGTTATGAAAAGGTGGCACAAAGTGGGGAGTGGTTAATAATAATATTTAGGCCTGGGTACAATAAAACAGAATAGAATTAGACCAGAGAGAAAGAACAGTAGATACGAATCAATACCAGTACCACACATCCAATGAAATATGAAAGAAGATCAAGGCACAAACAAACCAAACCGTCCCATTTAGTCCAGTCTTTCAAACGTGTCCCTTTTCTGTCCTTATTGTGCGTGTAATTTGTGTCATCCATTTTTTGAGAGAGGGCCTTTTTTCTGCTGCCAGGAGAATGTTTCAGAGGTAACTGCTGGTTGTGTCCATGGCAGGAGTCCCGAGGCTCAAGTACATAGTTCTGAAATCCAGTAAGATGGTGATGTCCGATATTGTCAGTCCAGTAATTCTGAGCACTTTCCCGGCAGAATTCCCTCCAAACATGAGTTTGTGTTCCTCCACAGAGATGTAAACTCTTCAAAACAAAGTTATCTTATTTTTCCATTTATTTTTGGATATATATGGTTGAACGACTGTCCAGATTATTTAAGCATTTATATATTTTATATAATTAAAAAAACACTACCCCATTTAGGATACTGTATTTTCCAGACAATAAGTCACATATAGTTTTTCATGGTTTTGGCTGTGGTGCGACCGGAGCGCCTCATAATATGTGCACATAATATGTGATATTATTCGTTATTTTCACACTGACAACCGCATGTCCCCAAATAAATGCGACTTATGTTTTTTTCTTCTCTACTAAGCATTTTTGTAGAAGCGACTTATACTCCGGAGCGACTTATAGTCCGGAAAATACGGTACCTGCTTTTCCACACCGGTTCCTGAACGGTTCTTTTTTCTGTGGCAGCAATTTTTAGAGCGTAAATGAACGGCCAAACTTGTGCAAAAACTCCATTAAATCATATTTTAAAATGTCCAGTTATAACTCAAACCCACAGTGCAAACAAGTAAGCGAGAGCCACACAGCTGATGTTTAGTTCAGACCAACTTTCGGTCCGGTGGATGACAGTTCTAACTTCTTGAGCCCCTGAATGTTATGGATCTTATCACTATATTACTCTGCTCTTTCAGCACTAATCGCTTTGTTAGAAACCATGTGATGTGTAAAATATATGGGGAATCGTAGCAGAGCTAAGGACCAATAGACTGAAAAACAGCTTTTATCCACAAGCTGTTAGCGCACGCAATCAAACCTATTCTGTATCAGCCAGTTGCTAAACTGTATTTCATAATTTTTCACCTGACAATGACAAATCAAATTCTATCTTCAGCAGCACTATATGTGGAGGGATTTATAAATGACTAAGCTGATTAAGTTTAAATTAAAGTCTGCCCATGATCTGAATGTTCAGAGTCATTTTACAAGAGGGTAAGCTTGTGCCTTAACTCTAATCACATGGCTCTGATACCAGCCTGGATTTCACCATTTCACAGAGCACTGGATCTCTAACACTGTTTTAGCTCAGTCTGCTTCTAAAAGTGAGAGTGCACAGAGTTTTCATGACAAACAATACCAACTGGTTCACCAGGGACAAACCCCACCAAAAAAGTCTTCATTACAAAACAAACATCTCACAACCTGCTCCTGACCTTGTGTGTTTCTGCTTCATTTACAGAATGTGGAGCATCTGCTGTTGGAAAGGACCCTCCTGTTTACTGTGTGTCACAGCCTAAGGCTTTTATTTCCCTTCTTCTCACACATAATACCTCACAAACCACTGCCTCATGGAAACTGCTCACCAATTACACATTAGATAAGATATACATAATCATATAATTTCACTTTTACAAAGTAGCTAGAGACAAGTTGTTTCTAGACTGTAAAATGTGACAATGTTTTTAAAGGTTTTAACCAGGAAGTGTTTTATGTTCCTGCTTTGTTCTGGGCTGTGTGCTGTGTCCAGGTCTGTGACATGCTTCCTCCCTGTGAACTGTGCCAAGAGTTTGTACTGCCGTGTGTGGTGGTGGTACAGAATCCACCCCTGGGTCAGATCGCAGATGCCCAGAGGAGACAGTTAAAACACTGGGTATTAATATTGCAGCTAGTCTAGAAAATAGTGACCAGTTTATGATTAGATACATTTTTTCCCATATGAAATGAAAGTCAGGTGCATCATTTCCGAAACGGATCAAACATGATGCTATACCCTCGGTTCTTCAAAACACAATCTTTTTTGGTGAAACTTATTACAAAACTGAACACAAAATCTATGATTTTTTCAAAATCTGACAATTTTATGAAAAAAAAAAAAAACACATAAACTGATATTAACACCAATGTATTGTCCATGTAACCAGTTATAATGGAAGATATTGTTTGAAAGTTTCTGTAAACATACAGTACAGGAAACCCTAACACATCAAGTTTCATATTTGAACAGAATGTTACCCCAAGTTTTCTTAAACCAGAAACATTCCATCAAGCAGCATTGTTACACTTCATGCCCGTGCTGTTTACCAAGTCCTCTTGAGAAAGGTCCTACTGTAATGTTCATGTTTGGAGGTCCTCTGATAAGAAGCTTGACTAAAGTGTTTTTATTATGGAAAAAATAAATCCATTAGATATACTGGGGCTAGCTATAACAGCAGCTGGAAGGGGAAGCCATGCCAAATACTTGCACTGCTGCTGGATCCAGGTCTGGGTCATGACCTTTCCCAGTTCCCTTCTGCATTCAATTGATCTGTCTGAGGTTTCTCTGCACAGTACCAGCCCCCATTACCTCTCCCTCTGGATCATAAAGAGCCAGAAAAATATTCTCTCTGCAGGAGTTTGGCTATAAAAGCTGAGGCGAAAGACAAAGGTCTTGGCTTGTGTGCACTACTTTCCTTCTCACAGAGAACTAAAATATGTGAGAGGTCTAAGTGCTACAAAAGCATTAAAAGTGACTAGAGACTCCACTGGTGATATGACTCTCATGGGGAAGAGCTCTTCATCCACTACAGTTTAAATACAGATCGAGTTGCACAGAACACTTTTTGTCTACATCCAAGTCACAGGCCAGGAGGATAATTGGATAATTCTGTTAGTTACAAATTCTACCATCAAATTCAGACTATTGAGCGCACTTGAATATAAGCCACAGGTGTTCATGTTGTAACATGTGATATTTACACAGAAAGATGGGGTTACAGAAAAATATCATTTGACCCTTTAATTTTGTGACATTATAGACTCTTCAATGTAATGTTAATTACATGTCTGTGCTGTGATTCTATTGATCAACATATAAATTACCCCATAGCCTTAGGGTAGATTACCCTAAGATTACCGTAGATTACCCCATAGTTTAGGGTTAGGATCTTATTGAGAGAGATACAAGTGCCTTGTAATTTAGGAAATTAGGTTAATACCCAGAGGTTAAATCAATACTAAAACTAGTATTTAAAGAAGACACAAATTTGAGAAGCTAGTAACAATTCATGTGCAATTCATGTGCAATTACTGTGAAATTCATGTGCAATCTATGTGCTGTCGTGACACATATTCATGTGCAATTACTGTCGGGATCACATGCAATGGTATTTATTTATTTATTTGTCTATGGGAGTTTTTATTTATTTATAGGAGATCTTCTACTGAAAGTGTTTTTCAGACTTCCTATAAGTGATCTGTTCTTCTGTATCTACCTCTGTATCTACCTGCGTTGCACCAATGAAATTTCCCCATGTGGGACAATAAAGGAATAAAGGAATATCTTACAATTCATTTGGAAATGGAATAATCTGGCAAAAAATCTTTTGATTAATCAATTATTTGTTCAGAAGGCCTGTGAATGAGATTTGTACTAAATTTGACTAGAATTAAGCTACAGAAATTGAGAAGAGTTTATTTACAACATTACACAACATTCAGCTCTCAGCACGTGCATGTTCCAGAGTCTGCAGTTCAGAAAACAATTATTCAACAGCACAGTCCCACTCAGAGGGGGCAGCACAGTCCCACTCAGAGGGGGCAGCACAGTCCCACTCAGAGGGGGCAGCGTAGTCCCACGCAGAGGGGGCAGCACAGTCCCACTCAGAGGGGGCAGCACAGTCCCACTCAGAGGGGGCAGCACAGTCCCACTCAGAGGGGGCAGTATAGTCCCACTTAGAGGGGGCAGCACAGTCCCTGTGACGGAGCCAGTCCGTCTTTAACTGGTGTCGGCGCTTATTTGCTGAGCAACCGCGCGGCCCTTCATGCCCGCGCGCACTTTCCAACACACACTCATACATTCCCCGCTCCCCGCGTTTCCCTCTGTTTCATTCATTCGCATCAGACGCTACACACGCATCTTTCCTTGCACTCCTCCGTCACTAATCCGCCAAGGGTGCACACTTGCGCGCGTTAGGTTCATTCTAAGCATACACACGCCAATTGTTACCTGTTTTGTCACGAAGCCGCGCTCCGCCAATGCGTCGCGTTGGGTCGAAACCGAGCCAGGACTTCCTGGAAGTTTAAATGGGCGTTGTTCGCGCCGTGGTGCTGACCATGTGACACCGGGTATTTTATGTGTTTATATTGCTTTATTTTGAACATGTGTATATAATTAATGATGTATTATGTTGTAGGAAGAGGCCACAACAGTTTATTGTCAGTTTATTTGGGATTTGAATTATCTAGTTATTTTGCTCAGTGGGAGGGGCAAGTGAGGAATAAAGGTGAGCCGCTCTTGGCTGGGGGTGAATCTGTCTCCAACAACAGAGAAGGTAACAGTGTGAGAGAGAGAGTAAAAGAGAGAGAGTGAAAAGAGTTAAAGTTGAACTCATAGTTGGAACTCTGTAAATATATGTTTTTGGATTTTTGGACCTTTTTGCTCACTGTATATATTTTTGCACTGTTGCACTATTTTTGCCCTTCGGTTTTGGCACAATAAATCCACCTGAGCACTTGAAATCTGACTTTGCCATTGTTTTGAGAGAGAGCCCCGCTACATTTGGTGTCAGAAGTGGGATATGGCAAGTCGGAAGAAAGTTTCTCGCCAACCAAAGCGCACAGGTTTGCGATCACAAGGCCGTGATCGACAGCCAGAGCAGGCAGGAGCTCCAGACCCAGCATGGGAGACAGATGAGGATGAAGAGTGGGAGCAGAAGCCCGAGCCATCATCTGAACCAGGTCAGGACATGGTGACGCTGATGAGAGATTTTCTAGCGGGACAGCAACGCCGCGAAGAGGGTTTGCTGGCCGAACTCCGGGGACTGAGAGCCTCTTTTCCTACTGTTGTGGAGCGCGGGGCTCAACCTGCATCCCCTTCGCAGCCGACTCTTCGAAGACCTCGTCCAGCGCCAAACCTGCCTGCACATCATGAGTCGCCAACCCCTGGTGGCCAGAGTGTTCCATGGAAGCCGCATAGAGATCGATGATGATGCTGAGCCGCAGCGCCATGTACCGGAAGCTGAGGACAGGCCGAGACCAGAATGGAGACATTACAATGAGCCGAAATTACCACAGTTTCAGAGTGGTGAAGACATGGAAAATTATCTGCTACGTTTTGAGCGGATAGCTAGAACCTGGAGGTGGCCAGAGGACGAGTGGGCGTGTCATCTTGTACCCTTATTGACTGGAAAGGGACTGGAGGCCTACTCTGCTATGGATGAAGACAGAGCCCACTGTTACATGGACCTGAAAGCAGCTCTGCTTGCAAAATTTAACATTTCACCCGAAACTTACCGACAGCAGTTTCGCTCCAGCACTCTGCCGCATGATGAAAGCCCTACGGAGACCTATCATCGCCTCCGAGGACTCTATCGCCGCTGGATAAGACCGGATGATCATCATGGAGCAGCTTCTGCGGGTGTTTCCCTTTGAAGTGAGGACCTGGGTGAAGGAACATGAGCCAGCCGATGGATTTACCGCTGCTAAGTTGGCCGTGCAGTATCTCAACGCTCGGAAAGGAATATCTTCTGCCCGGTTAACCACAGCATCCCAGCGCGCACCAGCTCAACCTTTTCTACCAAGGCCTGCCAGACGTGAGACCAACCAAGACGTGTCAGGTACCATGAATTCTGCCCCAAACCAACGAGGACCTGGTAAGGAGTTTATTTGTTTTTCCTGCCAACAACCTGGGCACAAAGCCTCAGTTTGCCCAGTCCGTAAAGCTAAAGTTAGCGGAGCGGGCTATCCTCCAAGACCAGAGGCAGAGGGCACTCATGAGACAGAAAGTACTATTAAACGCTGTAAAAATGTGCTAATTAATGGCCAAGAGGTTTCTGCTTTACTGGACACTGGTAGTTTCACATCCCTTATCAAACGTAGCTCAGTGCCAGTTAGCAGCATAAACTATGGCAAGACAGTGGACATTTTGTGTGTGCACGAGGATAGCCACCTTTATCCTACTGTGGAGGTTACCATAACAGTTGCAGACCAGCCCTATCTGGTGACTGTGGGAGTAGTAGAAAACCTACCCGTGGATGCTATTCTCGGTTGGGACCTACCTTTTCTGATGGACCTGTTGTCTGGGAATGTTGACTCTGGGGGGAATAATGACCGTGGAAATGTGTCGTGTTCTGTTCTTACGCGGGCACAAGTGAAAGCCGGTGTCCAACCTCTGCCAGACTTGGACAGTAGTCTGTGTGAGGGAGGCACCAAAGGGCCAAGGAAATCCCGGCGTCAGCGACGCTTTGAAAAAGAAATGTGGTCTTTAAATCCTGAAAATTGTGATTCTTTTCTGTGGGATGTACCTGAAAATGTTTCTTTGTTGCAAAGCAATGGTATTACTTTGAAAAGTATTTTTGCTAAGGTGGGAAAAGAAACTAAAGGTTGTCTGGGTCAAGAGAAGTTTATTATTGACAATGGGGTGTTGTATATCGTTAGTGATGAATGTAAACGTCTTGTTGTTCCCTTTAGCTGTAGGACCCTTGTCATGCATTTAGCACACACAGTGCCATGGTCAGGTCACCTCGGTCGCCACAAAACATTATTGCGCGTCAGTTCTAGATTTTATTGGCCGTCCATGTATGCTGACATTCACAAATATTGCGCTACATGTCCAACCTGTCAGAAAACATGTCCAGTGCGTAAGTCTGACCGTGCCTTTTTGCAGCCTCTTCCAGTTATCTCCACTCCCTTCCGAAGGATTGCGATGGACATTGTGGGGCCCCTGGTGAAGAGCAGCAGTGGACATCAGTGCATCCTGGTCATCTCGGATTATGCCACCAGATTTCCAGAGGCTTTTCCGCTGAGAACCATCACTGCGCCTGCTGTCCTTCGAGCGCTTGTTCAACTGTTCTCCAGAGTTGGATTACCTGATGAAATTCTCACGGACCAAGGCACCAACTTCACATCTCGGTTAATGCACCTTTTCCAGCAGCAACTGGGCATTTCATCCATCAAAACCACCCGTACCACCCACAGACGGATGGAATGGTTGAGAGGTTTAACCAGACACTGAAGCGGATGCTCCAGAAGTTCGTGGATGATACCGGCAAAGACTGGGACTGTTGGCTACCCTTTGTTTTGTTTGCCTATCGAGAGGTCCCACAGGCGTCAACTGGATTTTCTCCATTTGAACTGTTATATGGCTGGGATGTTCAGGGGCCTTTGGACCTTCTACGCAAACAATGGGAGGGCCCACCAGCACGACAAAGTGACCGGAGCATTGTCAAGTTTGTACTTGAAATGCGAGAGAGACTGTCAAAGTACTTGGAGGAGGCAGAGAAGAACTTACGAGGTGCTCAAAAAGCCCAGAAGACCTGGTACGACCGCCAAGCCCGCAGTCGTGAGTTCCAGCCTGGTCAGAAGGTGCTGCTTCTTCTGCCATCCTCCACCCATAAACTTTTAGCAAAATGGCAGTGCCCGTACACTGTCACCCGGAAGATGGGACCAGTCACCTACGAGGTCCTGCATCCAGAGAAAAAGAAGTCCAGGCAGACGTACCATGTCAACCTACTGAAGGAGTGGAGAGAGCATCCAGTCCAAGCTCCAACAAAAGTCCTGTTGGTCAGGAAAGTAGACGATGACGAGGACGGGGAAGAGCCGGACATGGGACTGGAGGGACTGACCAACACTTCCTCATCTTCCTCCTGAGCAAGCCACACAGCTACTCCAGACCTTCAAAGAAGTGTCTTCGCTGTTCCGTGCCAGTCCTGGAAGAACTACAGTGGTGGAACATGTTATCCGCCTGAAGGAGGGTCAGCCGATCCGACAGCGACCATATCGTGTACCACAGCAGCTTGTTGGGAAGCTCCAAGATGAGATCCAAGAAATGCTGAGACTGGGAGTCATCGAACCTTCCAAATCCGAATGGAGCAGTCCTGTAGTGATTGTTTTCAAGAAAGACGGATCACTCAGGATATGTATTGACTTTCGAAAGCTGAACTCTGTGTCTGAATTTGATGCATACCCAATGCCAAGGATTGATGACTTTTTTGAGAAGATTGGTTCCGCCAAGTACATAACCACATTGGACCTTTGCAAAGGATACTGGCAAGTGCCCCTCGAGAAGTCCTAACGGCCCTACACAGCATTTCAAACACCAACTGGACTGTTTCAGTTTACTGTGATGCCATTCGGGCTGCATGGAGCACCTGCTACGTTTCAACGTCTGATGGATCGAGTTCTCCAGGGGTGTGAGCTATTCAGCGCGGCTTATCTCGACGATGTCATCATCTTCAGCGAGACCTGGGAGGACCATGTCCGACATCTCTCCCAAGTCCTGAAGCAGATCCAGCGAGCCAGTCTTACGCTGAATCCGGCAAAGTGTGAGTGGGCTCGGCAGGAGACGCGCTACCTCGGCTATCAGATGGGTCGAGGGGAGGTGAGGCCTCAGGTTGACAAGGTCGAGGCTATCCTGAAATCTCCGAGGCCACGAACAAAGAAAGAGGTGCGTTCCTTTCTGGGGTTGGCCGGATGGTACCGACGGTTTGTGCCACAGTTCGCAACGATTGCCACTCCGCTTACAGCACTCACCGCCAAAGGCCAGCGAAACCCAGTCGTCTGGACCGAGGACTGTGAGAATGCCTTCAACACCCTCAAAGCTCACCTGTGTTCATCACCGGTGCTGAAGAGTCCAGACTTCACCAAGCGCTTCTTGGTACAAGTGGATGCCTCCATGGTTGGCCTCGGAGCAGTCCTGACTCAGGGGGAATCTGGAGAGGAGCGTCCAATATTGTATTTGAGTCGCAAACTCCTGCCACGCGAGACCCGCTACTTTGCTGTCGAGAAAGAGGGCCTTGCAATCAAATGGGCGTTGGAGAGCTTGCGCTACTACCTGCTCGGACGAGAATTTGATCTAGAGACTGATCATAGTGCCCTGACTTGGATCAACACTATGAAGGATCATAATAGTCGCCTGACCAGATGGTATCTCGCACTACAGCCCTTCAGATTCGCCATCCGACACCGTGCCGGCAAGATGAACATTGTTGCGGATTATTTGTCCAGGTTGCCCCACAGTGTCAACCTTCCGGAAGGGAGGGATAATGTGACGGAGCCAGTCCGTCTTTAACTGGTGTCGGCGCTTATTTGCTGAGAAACCGCGCGGCCCTTCATGCCCGCGCGCACTTTGCAACACACACTCATACATTCCCCGCTCCCCGCGTTTCCCTCTGTTTCATTCATTCGCATCAGACGCTACACACACATCTTTCCTTGCACTCCTCCGTCACTAATCCGCCAAGGGTGCACACTTGCGCGCGTTAGGTTCATTCTAAGCATACACACGCCAATTGTTACCTGTTTTGTCACGAAGCCGCGCTCCGCCAATGCGTCGCGTTGGGTCGAAACCGAGCCAGGACTTCCTGGAAGTTTAAATGGGCGTTGTTCGCGCCGTGGTGCTGACCATGTGACACCGGGTATTTTATGTGTTTATATTGCTTTATTTTGAACATGTGTATATAATTAATGATGTATTATGTTGTAGGAAGAGGCCACAACAGTTTATTGTCAGTTTATTTGGGATTTGAATTATCTAGTTATTTTGATCAGTGGGAGGGGCAAGTGAGGAATAAAGGTGAGCCGCTCTTGGCTGGGGGTGAATCTGTCTCCAACAACAGAGAAGGTAACAGTGTGAGAGAGAGAGTAAAAGAGAGAGAGTGAAAAGAGAGAACAAGTTAAAGTTGAACTCATAGTTGGAACTCTGTAAATATATGTTTTTGGATTTTTGGACCTTTTTGCTCACTGTATATATTTTTGCACTGTTGCACTATTTTTGCACTTCGGTTTTGGCACAATAAATCCACCTGAGCACTTGAAATCTGACTTCGCCATTGTTTTGAGAGAGAGCCCCGCTACAGTCCCACTCAGAGGGGGCAGTATAGTCCCACTCAGAGGGGGCAGTATAGTCCCACTCAGAGGGGGCAGCATAGTCCCACTCAGAGGGGGCAGCATAGTCCCACGCAGAGGGGGCAGCACAGTCCCACTCAGAGGGGGCAGTATAGTCCCACTCACAGGGGGCAGCATAGTCCCACGCAGAGGGGGCAGCACAGTCCCACTCAGAGGGGGCAGCACAGTCCCACTCAGAGGGGGTAGCACAGTCCCACTCAGCGGGGGCAGCACAGTGCCACTCAGAGGGGGCAGCACAGTCCCACTCAGAGGGGGCAGCACAGTCCCACTCAGCGGGGGCAGCACAGTGCCACTCAGAGGGGGCAGCACAGTCCCACTCAGAGGGGGCAGCATAGTCCCACTCAGAGGGGGCAGCACAGTCCCACTCAGAGGGGGCAGCATAGTCCCACTCAGAGGGGGCAGCACAGTCCCACTCAGAGGGGGGGGCAGCACAGTCCCACTCAGGGGGGGCAGCACAGTCCCACTCAGAGGGGGCAGCATAGTCCAACTCAGAGGGGGCAGCACAGTCCCACTCAGAGGGGGCAGCACAGTGCCACTCAGAGGGGGCATTAGAGATGAGAGAACTCAAACAAAATGGATAATTGAGAACTAGCACTGCTCCCATTGACACCATCATTTATTGTGTCTCATCTCCAATTCATGTTCTGTCTTTTACTAAGCTGTATGTTAATTTGGTGCATTTACAGAAAAGGTCATTGAAGTCCACTGCCTCTGCCATATAAATAAATGTATGTGTTATTATGTGTGATGGGGGAGAGATAGTAGTATAGTATCATTGCTGTACAGCCCTTTTCATTCTCAAGAACCAAAACAATCCCACCAGCACAGAAAGTGTGACTGAAAGTGTGCCAACTCCATGAGCCAATCAGAATCACTGCAAGTTGTGGTCGCTAATGGGCTCCTCCAAATCTGATTTGTGCAGTCTGGACTGTCCTGCCACATACACATCTTTAAGAGAGTAAATGCAGGACAACGTATGTCCATATGACATTTTCTTCCATTTTTCATAGTTTAATGCAGCCAATAAGAAGAGTCAGCACTAGCCCATAGACAGAATCAGGACAAATCCAACATGGCGACTACCAGACCGGACCCGCTGTTACAGCTCAGGCCATCATTTTCTCTCTTGGGTTAACCCCTAACCCCTAACCCTAACCCCTAACCCTAACCCTAACCCCTAACCCTAACCTCTAACCCTAACCCTAACCCCTAACCCCTAACCCTAACCCCTAACCCTAAGTTTTTGTAGTAGTTAGGAGAAAAAAATGTAAATGTTTGCTCACCTGTGAGACTGTGCAATCTATAAGTTTAAAAAGTTTAATCTCGAAATAAAATCTGCTCCATGTGGGATTCGTACCCATGATATCCTACACCACAAGCCAGTGGTCCCCAAACTTTTTGACTCGAGGGCCACATTGGGTTCTAAAATTTGGCCGAGGGGCCGGGCCAGGAAAATATGGTGTGTTTGTGTGAACTAATGAATTACTATAAATTACAGGCAAGATTTGACCTGTAACTTGTAACAAAGCAACAAATGCAAGGCTCAATGTACTAATTGTTTTCCAAATGCATTAAATAATGATTATTTTAATTACATTTCAGTTGAATAAACACAGCAGGAAAATTGACCTTCACTTTCAGTGGGAACAGTGTTGCTGATCTCCCTGTTTTGCATCAAAGTCTGGTGTAAGTTTTGTTGTGGCAATTCTCAGGATCGATCCTTTGGTGTTGGTCAGTGAAGCTGGATCTGTGACGGGCTTTGTTCATGTTCATGACACTGAATGTCTCTCTTATGTAGGTCGAGCCAAACAAGACCAGCATCTTCTGTGCGTCCTCCGGAGGTTTTGTTTCCTTCAGTGAAGCATTAAAGTTTTTATTAGCATTTCTTCTACCCATAAATGATCTAGTAGTAACAGCATGGAATGATTAATTTCCATGAATAAAAAATCTTAATAAATGTCTCCAGAATATGCAAACATTTTGACTTTAATGTTACAGTTTTGCATTTCTGTCCTTCTCACGTCTCCAGTGGTTGGACACTTTGTCCAGGTTGATGCTTCTTTTGCTTCTTGCTGTGACTTTATGCTCATCAACTGCTCCAAAATGTGCCACTTCAAGACCATTTCCGCGCTGCGCCTCGGGCCGCGGTCCGCGCTGCGCCTCGGGCCGCGGTCCGCGCTGCGCCTCGGGCCGCGGTCCGCGCTGCGCTAATAAGACTAATTTCTCAGTGAATATGATTCTGATTGTAATAAAACACACAGCGCTTTGAAACTAAAAATGTAGAGAACACAACGTGTCCCCTGGACAGTGCTTCTACTGTCCACAAGAGTCTTCTTCAGTGTGTCAAACACTTGCGCTTCCTGCTTGATTGGCCCCGGTGGCCGTTTGTGGTAAATTTTATTTTCTTCTCGCCATAGATCTCATGTGCGAGCGGTGCGCAGTTTAGACGGAACAGTGACATCTCATGGGGAAATGTGGGCATTACAAGCGAAAGGTAAAGTGAACGGCCAGCCACAGAGTTTGACTCCGACATTTGCTAAAAAAAAAAAAAAAGAAAAATTCAAATTATTTTTTAATATAACTTGGACAAGCTTGGCGGGCCAGATTGAAAGGCCCAGCGGGCCGAGTGCGGCCCACGGGCCGTAGTTTGGGGACCACTGCCACAAGCCATGTCCTTAACCACCGGCCAACACATCTGGAGACTTTCTGCTGCAAGACAGAAAATGTACCTACCATGTGTCGCAAAACGGTGAAGACGCCTTGTCTCTAACCGCAAGTGATTTGGGTCGCCACGAGGGCCGCCATATTGGACTCTGTAACTTCCGGACCAATAACTTCCGTGTCGATTCCGTCTATGGGCTAGTGCTGACCCTAAAAGAAGCAACTAAGCCCTCTGCTTCTTCTGAAAGTTTACACTTCACTGTGATTGGTTGAATCCACCTGCCAGTCACTCAGAGCCTGACATAGGCTGTGCACAGGGAGAGTGGGAAAAGTGGGCTTTTGAGCACAGACAATCACAATATTACAGTGTGACCAAAATAGCAGATTCACAATTAGCTTTTTATCACCACAGTGACCAGCACTACATCCCAAGATTTTCATGAACATTATGTTATTTTGGTACATGTGATAAGTAACACTGTGTCCATCCTCAGTCATTATTTGTGGAGTTTCAGCCTCTGGAATGCACTGTTCCCTGGCGCTTTTCTTCAAACTCATTTGTGATGCTAGACACTGCAGACGCAGCGTGGCACTGATGATGTTACAATAATTAGCTTTATCAATGAGCCAAGAGACAAAGAACTTCTAATGCAACTGACAGATTTATCTTCAGGACCTGTAACTAATGCTGTGATGTTATCATTATTTGTCACTGAATGTACTCACATTAAAAGATTTTTGGGATGCTTAAAATGACTGTCAAGTGTCTACTGATACTAAGTTTAGTCTAACAAATGTGGGTCTTGAAACCATTGCTTTGTTCATCCAAAATTAGGCTGTAGGCTTTCATGTTCTGGCACAGGCCTCAGCGATAGTGCCACGTAACTCATTTAAACCCTTTTCTAATATTTTTTTGAGAGCCTTTTCTGAAATATCTTAACAGACGAGGGTTCTTCTGGGCTGACAGACAGTTTGTCTGATCCGTGCACATTTCTCTCCTGCTACAGTGTTTGGAAAGACATGATTAGCTGCCAAGGAAAACCATCTTCCTGATTTTCCCACGAATAACAGAAGATTCTGCGGAAGGTAGGATCAAAAGCCTTAAGGCTGTAACATGGTGTGCTTTTATAGGAAGCAGTCTGGCCGGTTTTACAACTGAATGTACACACAGGAGATAACGACAACTCTGAGCACTGAAACAAGAAAAATCAGTATTTGTCATCACATTTTCAGCTAACAGTGAGGTTGTATAGAGTAAAAGCGCAGTAATACAGAGTGCACTCGTTTGTGTTGTGCCCCAGTGTATTTTTAGTGCAAATGCCATTATCGCCATGGCTCGCAATACAACTAAGTCAAAGTATGATCTAATCAAAATGCAACATACAAAACATTTAGTCAGAATAAGCATTCATCCAAAGTAACAATAATGAATGTGGGTTGTGCTTTATTGTTATTATTGCTGTTGTTGCTGTTGTTGCTGTTGTTGCTGTTGTTGTTGTTGTTGTCCAGTTTGCTGTCTGCAGATGACTTTGAGCAGAGGATCTTATTAATCAGCATAACCAGGCCAATTAGAGCTGTTTATTTCCAAACAGTTTTATCGTGGCAGATTAGTGGAGTGTTTGAGAATGTTTGCCACTGCTGCGCTCGCTACAAGGACTGAATTAAAATTTAATGCAATCACAAGCACTTTAAGTGCCAGAAGAAATGGTCAGCTTTTGAAAATGCATACACTGATATCCAGGGTAAATGACATTCAAAGTGAACATTTTATTCAGCAGTTCATAACATAACATGAGACCAAATTGCAAGACAGTTGATTAAGCTTGCTTATAGCGTTGTGTGTTGTTTTTACAATGGTTTCATAAAACTAGAGCGGGGCCGTTGTCCTTGGTAAAGAGAATGGATAAGAGATAAAAGACAAGATAAACAGTCATAGTTTTGTTCACCTTTAAGCACAAAATACAAGGTTGCTATTATACATGAATTTCTTTCATTAACTGTTCCATCGATCATCTACTCGCTAATAAATCAGATCTATAAAAGGTCTACATGTCATATAGGCCCACCTTTAAATATAGGGAACATGAACCCTAGTCTCTCCAGTCTAAATCTGTCCTGGCTTTGAAACATAATTCTATATGTTCCACGGTTATTACTCACGCACAGTGTAACATGTTGTAACAATAAGGATCAATAAGAGACATGCCCAGATCGTGCTTTGAGCTCATCTCACCTTGTGCCGCTCACATTCCCACAGTGTAAACACATGAACCTGTGCGAGTTCAATGCCGCCTACTCCGCCAGCTCTTAAGCCCCGCCCTCCTTTACGTCCCGTGACATCATGGGCAGCAGGCTGTGGTCCTCTGGGGAAAGGGGGGCTAACACACGTCACACTCTAGTGACACACAAACAGGTCCTCAGAGTGAAACTTGTGCACGGGGGCAAACAAAGAGGCTGAACGAGGGAGCGACAGGACGCTGTGATCGAGCGGTGTGCGCAAACGGTGTAGTTCTCAATTACCAGACTACACCGTGTCAGTTATCGAGCGTATCAGACTTTGATAAGGATGAAGGAGTGTACATGCAGATGAGCATAAGCGCTGGGTTACTCACCCTCAAGCCCAACTAAAAGTAAAGAAACAACAAAAAAACAAAAAAAGTGAGAAATGAACCGTCTCTTTTGCAATTACAAGAGCAATGAAGCAACAGTCAGAGTCTCTTCTCAAAGAATTCAAAAAAGCGAAAAAGGAGGTACTGACTTTAGAAAAAGCCTCTTCTGGTCACGAAGAAAGAATCTCCAACCTGTAATACGACTAACAAACTTTTTATAAACTTTGTATGGAAAAATCCACGTCACTATATCAGAAAATAATGATTAACCAGATCCAAAGAAGAGGGAGGACTTGAACTCTTGGATTTTGAAGATTTAAATAACACCTTCAAATTAAAATGGGTTCAAGAATGCTTAAGGAAGGAAATACTCAATTTGGTATTTTATTCCCAACAGCATTTTCAGTGAGATCGGAGGTTTACAATTTCTACTAAAATATAATTGTCAGTGCAGTTCAGTGAGTGTTTTATCAACAAGTACAATTGTCCTGTAAAACCTCAAGAATATAATGATGTATTTCAAAGTATTCCAAAGGATGATTGAGCTGATGAAAGGACTTCAGAAAAAACACACAATCTGTTAATTAATGGAATAGACATCAAAGATAAAAAAGTGTACTAATAAGCATATTAGAAAGACACTACTAATGATGGACACATGATCCACACCAGTATGGCATACTGGGCTGCCCAGTTTGTTGATATAAGATGGGAGAACGTCTTTTGACTATTGCTTAAACAACAAAGTCAAACAAACAGACAAATGCAATGGAAAAATATACACAATATTTATCCCACCAATTTCCTCATCTCTAAAATGATAAACATTTCACTTGTGCACTGCACTTTTGCCAAAAAGAAGAAGGAAAAACTAAAACATCTCTTTTAACGATTATAAACCCTGTTTTCAACTATGGAAACAGTTAGAACAATATATTGCAGAGAAAACTTCGCTAATAGTAAAACTCGTATAAACACTTAATAAAAACTTTGTAAAATATATGAAACATATGAAAATATAACAGTCTTTCATCACAAGAATAAAGATCTGGAATGTATAATGTATGATTTTATTAGGAAAATAGCCATCCCCTCTTCAAGTTATTGTTATATGATTAGCACAATTACATAAGCTCCTTAAACATGGGCTGGAACAAAAACATCAGCACTAGAAGTACTGTACTTCACGGACTTTAAGCAGCTACTTTCCCCAATGTTTGAACCCTGCGCTCATTACGGTGCGGTTAATCTGTAGATTTTTACTGGCTAACGGCCACCGGGGGGCAATCAAGCACAAGCACGAGCACAAGCATTTGACACACTAGAAGAAGACGTCAGTTATTGACAGGTGCGGCCCGAAGCAGCTTTAACTCAGGAGCGCTCTATAACCTGAAAAGTACAGTACATGGGACATTTTCCATTCATGTTGCTCTCTGTATTACAAACCTCAACCTGTTTTATATTGCTGTATTGTCTCTGTGTACTGTACTCTGTCGTGGTACGTATAGTCTGTCAATGTTTGTTTTGTTTTAAGCCAATTTTTAATAAAGGAAAATAAAAGAATAATTATAAAAGGGCTACGGGGGCTAACAGCTGCCTCAGGAGCCCGCTCTCAGACAGGGGCCGGGGGGAGCTGGGGAGAGAGGGAGGCGTGCTTCCTTTGCCCCCTCCACTCCTCCCTCCTCCACTCTCTATACATTAAGCCTTGGAAAAAACCAGGACGCTGGAATAAAAGGAGGAGGAGGGGGTGAGAGCTGCGGCGGACGTCAAAAGAGGTCACGTCTGGCTGCCGGCGCACGAGCTTAGTGCGCACAGTCAATGTACACAAACAAACAAACAAACAAACAAACAAACAGACAAACAAACAAGCACACATTAACCTTCCCTCTGCTGGTAAGAAGCATTTTTCAATCCAGCCGATCCAATGTTATGTTTACAGACATTTTTATGAATATGCACTGTCCCTGAAATGAATAAAATAAATAAAAAGAAGTCAAAGACAAACTTAAATGTCCTTTTTGTGCTATAAAAACAAGAGGGGAGCGAAGATATAGACTGATAACTCTAAATAAATGTTGCTGTCAATCAAAATAACCGGAGAAACAAACGTTGCACGATGGCATGTGAACAGGGAAATACTTTTTATTTCAGCAGCGGTGCAGTTTGAAGGAAACGAGTGGAGCGCTTGATAATTGTGCCGTGTCATCAGAACCGGGTGAACTGCAAGAAACTATTGTTTAGCCCAACAAGGAACGTCAAGATTATCGATAATCGTGTTTATTCAGCTCACAATATCAGTGTAAGAATCAACAAATTATAACGCTGCCCATTTTAGAAGCTGAATTAAGTCGTATTAGTGTAAGTTATAGTCCTAAAAATAATGTCAATAATGTAAATACAATGTAAATAACTTTCTATCTGGCTGTTTTTGTCAAATTGTACTTTATTTCGTCTGTCAGAAAGTTAAATGAAAAAACAGAAATTCAATATTTCACTGTTGTTTGGACACAGTTTCAATAATAGTGAATAATAATCATTCAATTGTGATGTTTTTTCACTGAACATCTGAACACTAAACTGTCATACTGGGACATCCCTAATCCCAACAAGTGTGCAGCAACCAGAACATTCAACTTCACACCCATTTGTCCAACAATCTCTGAGCCATACATGCAAAAATAATAATAAGTTAAATCATTTGTGACTTGTTAATAACATCGTCTTATTCCCAAACCTTTTTCAATTCCAAGCAGCTCAAGCAACCACCACAGTTATGCAAATATACAACCACAAATATGATATATAACCACAAATATGAATGCTAGTAGCGTTAGATACAATATGTTTCTTTACAACTTTACATTGTTTTGTATTGTACTATTTATTATGTCGTAAACTTACAGATTACTCCACAAAGTTCATCCAGCTCCACTCATTTGCAAGTCACACACAGCCACACACAGCGCTGCGGTGAATATTCCAAACCGGTTTTCTGGTTTAACTGTTCTGCGTGTGCTCCATGTGTGTCACTAAGTACTCGACTTGTGGTAGATTATTACTGTTTTTTCCTCTGGCGCACAGTAAAGTCCATGTGTACAAAACGTATGCCCTTTTTCAGCGTACAAACAATACAAACATGTCAGGACAGGACGAGCCATAATGTCATATAACCGCCACTATAAATAAACACGAACACAAAAGCAGTTTTAGCTCAGATCTTAAACTATATTCAAAAGGGATCATATTTTAAAAGTGTGTTTACCGTAACTGTAAAAACTCTTTACAGCCTCTCTATAGCAGCTATGAAACAAACTCTCCAACAACATAAAAAGCTGCAGACACACTTTGTACACTGTGTCCTTCCCTCAGCCGCCTCGTCCTAACCCTACATTTGCCAAACCCACATTCTATACGTTATGCCAATCTTGCAACACACAAGACACGGCTCAAATAGAAGCAGTTTGGCACAAAAGCAGGGCCAAACTCGGGGCCATGTCACAGCATCGGAATGTGGACAAATCACATATAGAGAATTATAGAGAAATGCATGCAGGAAACACCAGCACAAGTGGCAGGCAGTTTGCACCCAGCCCTGCACCTTATCTCTGAGGACATCTCACTCACTTTGACACAATAACACACACGTCAACACAGGTAAAAGGGGTCTAAAGGTGAATAATGCATGGATATAATAACGCATGGTTGTAATAACGCATGGTTGTAATAATGCATGGTTGTAATAATGCATGGTTGTAATAATGCATGGTTGTAATAATGCATGGTTATAATAATGCATGGTTGTAATAATGCATGGTTATAATAATGCATGTTTGTAATAATGCATGGTTATAATAATGCATGGTTGTAATAATGCATGGTTATAATAATGCATGGTTGTAATAATGCATGGATATAATAATGCATGGTTATAATAATGCATGGTTGTAATAATGCATGGTTGTAATAATGCATGGTTGTAATAATGCATGGTTGTAATAATGCATGGTTATAATAATGCATGGTTGTAATAATGCATGGTTATAATAATGCATGGTTGTAATAATGCATGGTTATAATAATGCATGGTTGTAATAATGCATGGTTATAATAATGCATGGTTATAATAATGCATGGTTATAATAATGCATGGTTGTAATAATGCATGGTTGTAATAATGCATGGTTATAATAATGCATGGATATAATAATGCATGGTTATAATAATGCATGGATATAATAATGCATGGTTATAATAATGCATGGTTGTAATAATGCATGGATATAATAATGCATGGTTATAATAATGCATGGTTGTAATAATGCATGGTTATAATAATGCATGGTTGTAATAATGCATGGTTATAATAATGCATGGTTGTAATAATGCATGGTTGTAATAATGCATGGTTATAATAATGCATGGTTGTAATAATGCATGGTTATAATAATGCATGGTTATAATAATGCATGGATATAATAATGCATGGTTATAATAATGCATGGTTGTAATAATGCATGGATATAATAATGCATGGTTATAATAATGCATGGTTGTAATAATGCATGGTTATAATAATGCATGGTTGTAATAATGCATGGTTGTAATAATGCATGGTTGTAATAATGCATGGTTGTAATAATGCATGGTTATAATAATGCATGGTTGTAATAATGCATGGTTATAATAATGCATGGTTGTAATAATGCATGGTTATAATAATGCATGGTTATAATAATGCATGGTTATAATAATGCATGGTTATAATAATGCATGGTTATAATAATGCATGGTTGTAATAATGCATGGTTATAATAATGCATGGTTATAATAATGCATGGTTATAATAATGCATGGATATAATAATGCATGGTTATAATAATGCATGGTTGTAATAATGCATGGTTATAATAATGCATGGTTGTAATAATGCATGGTTATAATAATGCATGGATATAATAATGCATGGTTATAATAATGCATGGTTGTAATAATGCATGGTTATAATAATGCATGGTTATAATAATGCATGGTTGTAATAATGCATGGTTATAATAATGCATGGTTATAATAATGCATGGTTGTAATAATGCATGGTTGTAATAATGCATGGTTGTAATAATGCATGGTTGTAATAATGCATGGTTATAATAATGCATGGTTGTAATAATGCATGGTTGTAATAATGCATGGTTGTAATAATGCATGGTTATAATAATGCATGGTTATAATAATGCATGGTTGTAATAATGCATGGTTATAATAATGCATGGTTATAATAATGCATGGTTGTAATAATGCATGGTTATAATAATGCATGGTTGTAATAATGCATGGTTGTAATAATGCATGGTTATAATAATGCATGGTTGTAATAATGCATGGTTATAATAATGCATGGTTGTAATAATGCATGGATATAATAATGCATGGTTGTAATAATGCATGGTTATAATAATGCATGGTTGTAATAATGCATGGTTGTAATAATGCATGGTTATAATAATGCATGGTTATAATAATGCATGGTTATAATAATGCATGGTTATAATAATGCATGGTTATAATAATGCATGGTTGTAATAATGCATGGTTATAATAATGCATGGTTATAATAATGCATGGTTGTAATAATGCATGGTTATAATAATGCATGGTTATAATAATGCATGGTTGTAATAATGCATGGTTATAAAAATGCATGGTTGTAATAATGCATGGTTGTAATAATGCATGGTTGTAATAATGCATGGTTATAATAATGCATGGTTGTAATAATGCATGGTTGTAATAATGCATGGTTGTAATAATGCATGGTTGTAATAATGCATGGTTATAATAATGCATGGTTGTAATAATGCATGGTTATAATAATGCATGGTTGTAATAATGCATGGTTATAATAATGCATGGTTGTAATAATGCATGGTTATAATAATGCATGGTTGTAATAATGCATGGTTATAATAATGCATGGTTGTAATAATGCATGGTTATAATAATGCATGGTTGTAATAATGCATGGTTATAATAATGCATGGTTATAATAATGCATGGTTATAATAATGCATGGTTGTAATAATGCATGGTTGTAATAATGCATGGTTGTAATAATGCATGGTTATAATAATGCATGGTTGTAATAATGCATGGTTGTAATAATGCATGGTTGTAATAATGCATGGTTGTAATAATGCATGGTTATAATAATGCATGGTTGTAATAATGCATGGTTGTAATAATGCATGGTTATAATAATGCATGGTTGTAATAATGCATGGTTGTAATAATGCATGGTTGTAATAATGCATGGTTATAATAATGCATGGTTGTAATAATGCATGGTTATAATAATGCATGGTTGTAATAATGCATGGTTATAATAATGCATGGTTGTAATAATGCATGGTTATAATAATGCATGGTTATAATAATGCATGGTTATAATAATGCATGGTTGTAATAATGCATGGTTATAATAATGCATGGTTATAATAATGCATGGTTGTAATAATGCATGGTTATAATAATGCATGGTTGTAATAATGCATGGTTATAATAATGCATGGTTGTAATAATGCATGGTTGTAATAATGCATGGTTATAATAATGCATGGTTGTAATAATGCATGGTTGTAATAATGCATGGTTGTAATAATGCATGGTTATAATAATGCATGGTTGTAATAATGCATGGTTATAATAATGCATGGTTGTAATAATGCATGGTTGTAATAATGCATGGTTGTAATAATGCATGGTTATAATAATGCATGGTTGTAATAATGCATGGTTATAATAATGCATGGTTGTAATAATGCATGGTTGTAATAATGCATGGTTATAATAATGCATGGTTGTAATAATGCATGGTTGTAATAATGCATGGTTATAATAATGCATGGTTGTAATAATGCATGGTTGTAATAATGCATGGTTATAATAATGCATGGTTGTAATAATGCATGGTTGTAATAATGCATGGTTATAATAATGCATGGTTGTAATAATGCATGGTTGTAATAATGCATGGTTGTAATAATGCATGGTTATAATAATGCATGGTTGTAATAATGCATGGTTGTAATAATGCATGGTTATAATAATGCATGGTTGTAATAATGCATGGTTGTAATAATGCATGGTTATAATAATGCATGGTTATAATAATGCATGGTTATAATAATGCATGGAGCTCTCTCACACACACGTTGCACCGTGAGTCTCATGCTTCAGGTGCGGGGGGAGACTTTCCCCGCAGGTCGCCGGCTGTGAGGGAGTTAATTGGCTGCTCTGCATGAACCTGTAGGCGCCGTGGCCGGGTTGACGTGAGGACAGTAACTCACCTTGCGCCGTCGTCCCCATAAAGCCGTCTCGCTGCGTTCAACCGCCGTAAAACGACACTTGCTCGCTGTTCCGCCTCGAGCCGGGGGGGGAAACCTGGAACACACAAGAGGCGGCGGTGACACGTGCCCCGGGTTGGAAATCACGTTGATACGCGGAGTAATAACAGCTAGCTTACGTTTCCCGAGCGCGAGCCGCGTCCCCTTTCCCGGTCCGCGTCTCTCAAAAAAAAAAAAAAAAAAAGCCCCTTTAAACACTCGCGGCCGTGGGCTGAGCGGAGACGAGAGCGCAGCGGCGGCCCGGGACTTCCAAGGCCATGGCCACGGAGTGCGCGGAAAGTCTACAGAGGTTATTAGCTTCCTGTGCTCGCGCGGTCCTCCCCCGGTCTTTACAGTACGGGTGAATGCGGGTCAGGAGCGGGACGAGCGGGAGGCGCGGGCGGGGGCTGCTCAGCTGACGACGGAGAGGGTTCCTCACGGGGAGGAGCCTCCGCAGCGCGCTCTAGTGGCGGGACGGAGCGGTGCACTTGTTGATGGGGCACGGTCCAGAGTCGCGTGTCTCACAGGGAATGTTATGATATAGTTTACACAGTTTATGATATAGAGCACAGTGTGTCCTCAAGAGACCAACATTATGCCTATCAAATGGAAAAATAATACATACATAATTGCATACTTATGAAATTAAAATTGATGGAGAATATAAGCTCAATGAGTAAGCTATATTGTTATAAACATGTTATGATAGTGGTCTAGTAGTTGTGACATAATCTATTTCTCATTTTTATGTTTGATCGTCAAGAAAATAGGGCATGGAAAATTATAAATTCAAATTTATTATTTATAGACATACGGCTAGTTGGAGCAGAAACTACAGCCTGTTCGAGGACATGTAGCTACAAATAGATGTGTCAAATGAGTATTTTATTTTTTACTTTTACGATAATAATCTAAGGTCTCTAAGACGTGTTGTACTATTTTTCACATCTTGTAAAAAGTGCATGTTATTGCTACACATAGTAATCAGTAATGTCTTTCATGTTAATATTCTACAAAGATGCAAGTGCTAAGACTGCTTAAAAACCGGGGTCTATGCATAAAATAAGACATGTTTACACTATAAACCAGGGGAGCAATTGTGCGTCCGTAAAATATTCATAAGGAGACAAAGCCTGTGTTTCCTCTTTGCATCAGTCGTTTTTATTGCAGTAATACATCTGCACATTAACTGATATTTACACACACATACATATATAGTTATCAATGCTTTGAACGGAACAAGAACTTGAGACGAGAAGCACTTGACACAAAACATGGAGGAAAAAATGAACAAGTAAACCATTCTCACATTTGAACAAACATGTTGATTCACCACACAGCCATACATTACACCCACACACTGGACACATGCAGCAGCGAGCGCTCAAATCAATACTAAAATGTTTAATCCAAAGTGCTGAACTGATTTTTTTAAAACACTGACATTGCCATGGCTACACTAACTAGACTGAACTGTACTGTGGACAGACAGACCACCACTCTGACATAACTTCCACTATATTACCAACATCTCCATAAGCGTAAGGCTAAGTCATACTAATAATGAACAAAATAGACAACTTATTTTAGTTTTGTTATATTTGTCCATATATATAATATTTACACAATTGAAGGGTCCACATTTTTGCATAAACCTATTTTAACCATTTATCATCCTCTCACAGCCTCACATATATAGAGAATTATTGTGTACGTCTTTATACTGTTGCGCGGATACATATTTTAACAAGAATTTAACTAACTGGACGGTAACAAATACTACATCTATAAATATACCTTTTTTTTTCACGTACAATGCACAAAACAGCACTTTATACAATCACCTATTGCAATGTCTTTTTGTCAGTACAACTTCCAGTGGTTTTGCCGCGATATGTCAGTAACAATGACGTGATAAGAGTACTAAAACATGCTGGATTAATGCTTTGTAGTCCTCGGTGTGGTGCAGGAAGAACAGCTCCACTCCTTCATGGCACTTTCTTGGACCTTTTCGTACCATGACGTTAGCGACGCCGATATGTTTTACTCATAGAAGGTTCGACCACTGCAAAACAAGACAGAAGGACAAGGAAAGTGAGGATTTAGCAGAGGCTTCAGTGCCAGGACGGGGCTCCCAAAATATTCGGCAACTACGTCCGGGGGCAATTGCAACCATGGAAACAATAATATTTTAAACACTTTATATGAACCTGTGCTGCTAAGCCTAAAACAGGCTCAAAATGATAAAAGCACCTCCAGCTTTTCTTTAACTTCCTGTTGATGCATCTGGGCAACTGAATAATCATCTGTACTCAACATATTCAGTAAATTTAGGCTCAACTTAAGTTTTTCTAGTTTAATCATTGAACCTTTTTTTTTTTCCATGCAGCTTTTAGTTAGCTTTGATTGACATTGAGCACGTGCCCCTGGACCAAATACCCAACATTGAGAGAGTCCCTTGGCAGGACGACAGCTGGAAAGGACTGCAAACTACACACTAAACACAATAACCAACTTCTCCAGTTGAGATGAAAAAATAAATCACAATTTCGTGTCAATTACCCGAATCTATATTTCACTATGAGAAGTGCAAGAGCGTAGGCAACGCTCTGGTTTATGGGAAAATCTGTAGCATTTCTTATAAGTTGATATAGATGTTAGCAATAAAGTCCATTCCCTCTAGCTCGCCCTGGTCCTTTTGTACCCGACAATAAACCCTGTTAAGACAAATCCAAACCCTTTCATAAGTTTGTCCTATTCTTGTTCTGTGCAGCCAACTTCAGATTGAGATCGTTTTGGCCGTGTAGAAAATGAGACCACTCAGGGGTCACGGACCGCGGGGGGGGGGGGGGGGGGGGGGGGGGGGGGCTGCGGGCGAGGGCTGGACCAGAGACATATTTCATTCAGGAGACAATGCCATAAGGACTCGAAGGCCGGCACTTAACCTTGTTCCTTTTCTACTTCAAGCTTCAGGCTGCAAGATAAACCGTGTTCTCAACTGAACTCATTCTAAAGAATAGCAAAACGCTCATGTTACAGATGCAGAGGATTTAGATGTGTCGATGTGTGAGAATGTTAAAACAAGATGCATTGGTTTATTTTTTATTTATTTTATTTAGAGATTTTGTGCCCGACAGAGGCACGATGAGAGACGATGAGAGAGAGAAGGGAGGACATCGAACTCACGGCACTGCGGCATATGTGCTGTGGCTCAACCACTCGGCCACCGGGCAGCATGCATTTGTTAAATGTTTATAGCGCATATGACGGATTTTCCAGTTTTTCTATGTATGACTTATTTTGGTGGAATAGAACCTGTGGTAAATATTTATCATATTATTACATTAGTCAAGACAAAAAAATGACTGAATTCCTCTGTCCATGACATTAAGACATAATTTTCATGACCGTTAAAATAATAATTTAACAAAATAAAAAGGTGTTGTCAGGTATTATCATTCGTCAAATCAAAACTATGGATTTATTATTTCTACTATCATTTAATACATATTTGAATGATAAAAAAGACAAGATGTACTTGCTCCAGTTCAAATCAATGCCTTGCGTTTATGGATCACATTTTTTCAGATTTGTTTTGCATATTAATTCACCCTTGTCATTTGCGCTGTATGTCCAGGCTTTAGTTCATAAGTTAACACATCTTCCACATCCTTTGGCTATTAACAGAATCTAAAGACAACCAGCCTCTGTACTACCTCATAGTTCATGTACAAGTTGGTAATGCGTTCATGTAAATTCACCTTTTATATATTGACAATTATATAGACAAATGATCAGTCAAGCTATTTTTGTTGAATGTCATAAAAGAATAGTCACTTACAGCTATCGATGATGGGATGTAAAATTAAAACAAAGAAAATCAGAAGCACAAACACAACACAAACACACACACACTATTCCAAAAAAGCCAACAGATTATTCATGGAGCTACCGTTAGCCTCTAGCTGCTAGTCTTCTTCCTTACCAGAACAATTGCAGCTTAAATACGGATCTGATCGCCATCATTCAACCTGGTAATTACAACATACATCATATGTAAAACAGCTCAATATGTATCTGGGAAATACATATGCTGTTAACAATGTAATGGCATTATGGACAAGAAAAAAAATGGCAATTGAGAAAAGTGAAATGATATCGGCGTAGGCTGTGTACATTCCTCCTGTAATGACAATACAATACTTACGCTCCCTCGTCTCGCAGCAAAGTAAGCAACTTGGTCACTCTGTAATCAGGTTCCATCTGAAAAAAAAGGCAGAAGGGCACACAAATGTCAGCTCATTATGAGAGACTAGACGGACTATCTCTGCAGTTGAAGTGGTTCCTGAGCCGCACCTGCAGAGACATCTCGATGAAAACGAGCAGTTTCTTGATTCCGATCCAGACCCTCTTTCCTTTGAGCTGATGAGCGATGCTGGCTCTCTCCTTGTCTGAGAAGCTTCCCAGCAGCTACAGCAACAAGACACACACATGAACAAAAAATCAGATATGAGTGTGGTGGGGGGGGGGGGACTGTGCAAATCTGTGGCGGTACCTCAAGCGCGTCGACCAGTTGCTCTCCCGTAGAGATGTTGGGGATGTGGATTGTGGTGCTGAAGGCGTCCAACATCTCCATCTCCTGCAGCACGTCCTTTCTGCTGGTGGTGCCGATAATGAGCAGCTTCCGGCCCTGCGCTCAAAGGAAATGCTCCGTTTAGAATGCATCACTTACCACCAGCGAGGCCTCTTGGAAATGTATTGGAAGTTATGATATTCATCTATATGGAAATAGATTTTGTTGGTCGAGCTTAGGAGATTTCATAACAACAGTGAATGGTAAAAGTTGGCTCTAAAGGTAAACAAGTAAATTGCATCCAACCATGTTTCTGAACCTCTTTTATAGACGGGTTAGTTACTGGTTACTACGTGGGCCAGTGCTAAATGTGTTTATAGACCAACAAATAAATAAAATTGCCTTTAGATATTGTGCATCAGTTCCATAAACACATGCCCCTCCCTTTTCAATCCGCCTAAAATGAAAATGCACAAACCCCAGAGAGAATTTCCCAGTGGACTGCGCAGTAAAATGAAATGCCTTTAAACCTGCTGACAGTGCAGCAACTTCCACAGTGATCCAATAAGGCTTTGTATATTATTGTCAGTTTTAGACTAGACCTTGATGCCACTCTGTGAGAGCCCCAAGCTGTCAAAGTGCAGGGTTTGGACGGAAATGGTGGCACATTCATGAAGAACAAACTACATTTTCAAAATTACGGATAGAAAACAAATACATTTTCATTGGTTTGAAAGCTTCAGTAAGTTATGTTTTCTCAAGTTAATATTCTATCAATAATTTGGCTCCTGAGCAGTGCATTTATCCACAGACCGAGCAGCAGCAGAGTGACAAGAGGCTTAACCAAAACTGTGCAGCACTTAAATGGGCTGTAATCCATGGATCTCACTGCTCATAGAGATTAAGAGCATTTTTGAGCTCAAATTGTTCACCTCTTGGCTGAAAGCAATTCAAAACTGTACCCACTTATGAATAATGTCTGAGTGAATGAATGAGTTTTGAATGTGTACAATTGCACAAAGTATTTAGTGTTGAAGGTTATAATTATGTGTTAGCATTTAAAAGCCCAACCGAGGACATTGATGATGAAAATTATCATTTGCTGTAAACATTGCAGCAGCTGAAAACGGTCTTATTGCAATGTCCTTGCCAAATAAAACAATGAAATAATAAAATTAGTAATAAGGTGATCACCTTAATTACGATTGTAATGTGCATGTGCACTCAGCCACTACTATAAACGGTCAATCCTGGTTTTAAACATGAATTAATGTAAATATCAAGACAATCCAGCTGAAAATATCGGTCTCAGTGGTTAAGAATATTGTCAACAAGCTTTAATATTGTGTCTTATAAATAGAGTATAAATGGAGCTGGTGTGATGTTTTTCAACACTAATAGGCCTATAATTATATGAAGTTATATCTGTGTATAGTATTAGTTATAATCTCAATACTAAAGTTTCAAACTCAATTTCGATACTAAGCAGAATATTCAGTCCTCCATAACATAATGGATTTTTTCTTCACATACAATAGAATGTCACTTTCAACTCTGAATAGGAGTAGACACTTAATATGTGGTCTTATTCTTCCAATAATTCTTAATTCTTATTCTTCCGATAAAGGATCCTTCTTTGAACATTCAGGAAAGGTCAAAATGTGCCCCATTTGTATAAGACGTAGTATCGTTTAAAGTCTGAGTATTGTAAAAGACAACCCGAATAAGTATTGCATCATTGTAATTATAATGCAAGGTGAGTGAGCAGCGTGTTCTTGCCTTGGGCGGGGGCTTCTTGAGCAGCACCAGCAGCGCCTGGAGCACCAGGTTGGAGAAGCGTGGGCCGATGGGGACGTAGTCAAGGAGACGCTCAATGTCATCTACCACCACGCAACTGAGCTGAGACTTATAGGCATCATCGAACACCTGTGCACAGCAGCGAGCCGTGAGCAAAGAGAAAATACACACGCCGAAAAACATCCAACCAGTACGCGACGAAGGGCTCCGAACGCCATCGACTTGTTTAGCCGGACTGACCTTTTTGATGGCCTGGCACTTGGAGAGCTCGGAGTACCCAATCATCTTGTCTGGAGAGCAGATCTTAATGAAGGGGAACTGGGAGTCCTCTGCAATCTTAGCCGCCAAAGCCGTTTTGCCGCTGTGTGGTGGACCTGGTAATGCGTGTGTCAACAGAAAAGGCATTAATTAGTGTCATCAAGTGTTGATTCTATAGGAGAAGCAATTCAGTAAAATGGGAGCGTCAATGTAAACTGTCAATACACGGAGTAAACAAGACTTGTATGTAATGATAGAGAAAAAAATTAATCGCTTTCACATGAGCGCAACAGGAACAGTGCTAGTTGTACAGTATTTACCTACATTTCTGTTGTTAAAGTAGCTAGTCTTAGTAAAACTATATCAACCTAATTGCAAGTAATAGTAGTAGAATAGTAGTAGATTAGTAATAGTAGTTTAGTAATAGTTTATAAAAGTTTTGTTTATAAGAGTTCTTCTATAATCTTCTATTATTTGTCCTTTTCCTCTGTATCTACTGTGTTGCAACAATGAAATTTTCCCATGTGTGGACAATAATTATCTTATTTTATCTTATCTTAGATGTGTGTGTAGCCACCGTAGTAGCAATTTCAGCACCAGTAGAACTACACGTGTGGAACAGTACGAAATTCCAGGTTTGCGGCGAAAATGAGGTTTCAACAGAGTGCGGTGACATTTGAACAGTTTCAATGCTTTTGGAGTTTCTCGCAGTGCACCCATATGAACGCCGCTCACCCTCCAATAGCACGGCGACCAGGGGCGTGCGGTCGCTGTTCTTGGTCTGCTGCACCAGGAGCTCGCCGTCGTCCAGCACGTGAGTGACGGGGTCGCCCCACTTGATGATGCCGTTCATGATGTAGCTGGAGTAGTCCTCCTGGTTGGTTCCGAAGGCCTGGAGACCGCCCGGCGTAACAATTACAGGTCGATAACGGTCACCGGAGAATAGAACGATGAAAAGGACACGATACGTACGGGTTTGATGTCGTTGTTGAGGGATCCCATGAAGTCGGCTCTCGTGACCTGCAGCTTCTCTGCCCTCTCCATGTCCACTTCGACTGTGGATGTGGCCTGACACGAACACAAAAGAAAACAAATATCCCATGGTACATCTGTATACCATGTTGAATGTACACTTAAATTAATGTAAGTTACTGTTTTGTGCACCTACTAAAATGTACCCATCAGTATAAAGCAACATTATTCTGTACTTAAGCAGCCACTATTGTCATCCCCCACTGAGGATAAAAGGGGATTAAGTCAAATTGTTATTCCTCACTAAATCCTACATACAGTCCAGACTCTGTCCTTACAGTTGCACCAGTAATACATCACCAATGAATATTATAGCTTAATTGTTAAACCATTCAGCAGGAAATGCTTAGAACGTACAGGCAGAAACTGAGCAATACCTTCACCTTCTGTGTAACATTCCATTTCATTTTGTATTCTTGGGAAATTAAATGTTTCTTTATCTCAAAGTTTATTACAATTGGGATGGCGGAATAACTAAGAATGATTTAAGTTCTCCATGGATGCAAAAAGTCTGCAAAAACAACAACACAACACGCTACCGTCCTTAGCTTTAGCTTTCATCAGATATTGGCGGCGGGCGGTCAGACCTTGATGAGACGATTCATTGCAGTGGACTGGGCCGCTCGGACCAGGCCCTCCAGCTCTGCACCGCTGTAGTTCTTGGTCTCCGCTGCCAGCTCCGGGACGTCCACGTCTTTGGCCAGCAGGTTAAAGCCCCTCATCTTATTTGTGTGAATGGTCAAGATCTGCACACGGCCCTTTTCGTCGGGAAGACCTGAGAAACGTAGCAAACACAACCTCAGCATCAGTTTTTAAAAGAGTATCAAATCCAACCGGTGCCATTTCGTCCGGCTTGATTTAAATTGCAAATAGTGGCTTGTGCATATGCGTTTCTTCCACTAATTTGCACAATCTTTTTTTCCCCGATGGTGGATCTAGCTCCTTCTCTATGCATAAACCTCATTTTCATGTATGTGCTCAACTGTAAATGATGTGCCGTATTCATTTTCCAAGGTGACTTTATGGAGAAATCTGCAGCTTAATATTGAGATTGCTTGATAAGATAAGATAAGATAAGATAAGATATTCCTTTATTGTCCCACATGGGGAAATTTCATTGGCAGTCCTGGGAAACCGCTGCACAGCAAAACGCAATCAGTTCAACTCTGATGTGGAAGGAATTGCTCCTTTGCCATTTTTGTCTCCTCTAGTCTTCACTGGCTGTTTTGACTCCATCTTGATCAAAAACACATGGATAGTTGCGAGGGGATTATGTTATGGCAGAATATTCGTAAAAGGGAGGCAGCGGTGATCTCTATTGGCAACTGACCAGGAAAATATGATGGGAAAGTTAATAAAGGGTGGATCTCATAAATGCAAGCTGACATTTTGTTAATCCATTGAAATGTCACTGTGGACTTATGTTTGCATTGGTTATTGTCTTCTTGGCTGTTCGAGCTTGTTTTATGGGGATAACGTGACAGATTTAAGGTTTGAATTTAAAAGCACATGTTCTGAGGAAACTTTTGTGAGACTTACCAATTTCCATTTTGACTTCAAACCTGCCGGGCCTCATGAGGGCGTCGTCAATCAGGTCTGGTCTGTTGGTCATGCCTGCACACACACACACACACGCACACCCACATTAGGCAAGGCAAGTTTATTTGTAGAGCACATTTCATACACAAGGCAATTCAAAGTGCTTCACACAGCAGGAAAAATGCATTAAAATCACAAAGTAAATACAGAAACAGAAAGACAATAAAATTGACTAAATAAAAAAATAATAATAAAAAACACCTAGCCAAATCCAAAGTTATCTGACCACATTGGCAGGCATTCCAGACACTCCTTCCCATATTTATTTGACATTGCAGCATGACAGGCGTCTCCGGGATGGACACATCACTTTTAGATTGATTTGTTCCCATATCTACGTGCTTTTCTGCAAACTGCACACGTCTGTGTGTTGCGTATGTTTCTTTTACGACGACTCTCTCGTCGACGCCTCCACTTGATGTGTGGCGCTTTGTATCTTTACCGACGGACGTTGTCTCGTCTGCCCCTCCCTAGATTTAGCTTTAGCTAAACTAATTGTCTCAGACAAAACTCGACCAAAGCTTTAGTGTTAAAACCTTGCTATTGGTCAGTGGGTCAAGGTGCCCCAGGCTCTTCCTGGGCTTTACAGTAGGCTTAGTGCCGACCGACAACCTAACCAGCGTGTGTTCTGACCCTCTCCCCAGGCACCTGCGATGAGCTGCGCTTGGACACCAGCACAATGGGCTACTGTGTTCAGTAAAATGATTTACATGTTCAAATGAGTTTTAGAATTGTAGAGAATTTCTCTAAGAAAGACCTTTTAATTTGAATAAATTTAAGAGGTGCTATTTTTAAGCTAAAATTTAAATGTGCAGGGAACTACCTCAAAATAGTCCCAGATAAATATTTGAGTATTTAAAATGTCAAAAATAAAAAATAAATAAAATTTAAAATTTAAAAGGGTAACGTGTAAATAATTTAAGACATAAAAGAGAAGAGTGCAAAGAAAAATCCTTTCAGTCATATGCGCAGCTAAACAAAACTGTTTTAGCTTAGATTTGAACGTTGTCAGAGTAGAAGCCTGTCTCACATCTTCAGGAAGACTGTTCCAGATTTTAGCTGCATAAAACTGAAACACAGATTCCCCATGTTTAGTCCTGACTCTGGCACCAGCAGGAGGCCGGTCCATGTTTAGTCCTGACTCTGGCACCAGCAGGAGGCCGGTCCATGTTTAGTCCTGACTCTGGCACCAGCAGGAGGCCGGTCCATGTTTAGTCCTGACTCTGGCACCAGCAGGAGGCCGGTCCATGTTTAGTCCTGACTCTGGCACCAGCAGGAGGCCGGTCCATGTTTAGTCCTGACTCTGGGCACCAGCAGGAGGCCGGTCCATGTTTAGTCCTGACTCTGGCACCAGCAGGAGGCCGGTCCATGTTTAGTCCTGACTCTGGCACCAGCAGGAGGCCGGTCCATGTTTAGTCCTGACTCTGGCACCAGCAGGAGGCCGGTCCATGTTTAGTCCTGACTCTGGGCATCAGCAGGAGGGCGGTCCATGTTTAGTCCTAACTCTGGGCACCAGCAGGAGGCCAGTCCATGTTTAGTCCTGACTCTGGCACCAGCAGGAGGCCGGTCCATGTTTAGTCCTGACTCTGGCACCAGCAGGAGGCCGGTCCATGTTTAGTCCTGACTCTGGCACCAGCAGGAGGCCGGTCCCTGAGGTCCTCAGAGTCCGAGATGGTTCATATGGCAATAACATGTCCAAGATGTACTTTGGTGCTAGGCCATGGAGAGACTTGTACACAAGCAGAGCTGCTTTAAAGTCTATTCTCTGAGCCACAGGGGGCAGTGCAGAGACCTGAGAACAGGACTAATGTGATCATACTTCCTGGTTCTGGTCAGGACCCGAGCAGCAGCGTTCTGGATGTACTGCAGCTGTTTTACAGCTCGTTTGGAGAGGCCAGTGAACAGGCCGTTACAGTAGTCTAATCTACTGGAGACAAACGCATGGATAAGTCTCTCTAAATCTGGTTTAGACACTATATTTTTGATTTTGGCAATGTTTTTTAGATGGTAAAAAGCTGCTGATGTTATTGATTTGATGTGGCTGTTAAAGTTAAATTCTGAGTCCATTATTACCCCCAGATTTCTAACTTGGTTTGTAGGTTTTAGAGCGAGACTCTGGAGGTGACCGCTAACACTTTCTCTTTGTTTCTGTTTCAAAAACGATTATTTCAGTCTTGTCTGAGTTCAGCTGGAGAAAGTTCCACAAACTGATCTGTTGGATGCAGTGACAGAGTGAATCTACTGGTCCATAGTCACCTGCCGATAGTGAAACATAGATCTGAGTGTCGTCTGCATAATTGTGTCATTTTCACTGCGTATCAACTGACCTAACGGCAGCATGTAGAGGTTGAACAGAAGGGGACCCAGGACTGACCCTTGGGGCACTCCACAGGTCAGGGTCATGTGGTCTGAGACACAGCTACCAATTTCAACAAAGTACTTCCTTAGGACCTTAACCAGTTTAGGGCAGTGCCAGTGATGCCCACCCAGTCCTCTAGTCTCTGTAAGAGGATCCCATGATCGACAGTGTCAAAAGCAGCACTCAGATCTAACAGAATTAAGACTGAGGCTTTGCCCGTGTCAGTGTTCAGGCGGATGTCATTTGTCACCTTGACAAGAGCAGTCTCAGTGCTGTGATGAGGTCTAAAACTGACTGAAAAACATCAAAATGAGTTGTTTATTAAGAGGAAATCTGTGAGCTGTTGGTAAACAACCTTTTCAAGGACTTTGCCCCAAAATGGCAGATTAGAGATGGGCCGGTAATGACTCAGTACTGCGGCATCAAGACTGCTCTTCTTTAGGAGAGGCTTTATGACCGCAGTTTTCAAAGACATTGGGAATGTTCCAGATTGAAGCGACATGTTAACTATGTGAGTGAATGGTGCTAACAAACTGTTCAGCACAGACTTTAGAAATCTGGTGGGTAACACATGGAGGCAGCATGTAGATGAACTCAGACTGGTGATGATCTCATGGACAGTTTTGTCAGTTACTGGTGCAAAGTGAGTTAGCTCTAAGTGTCTTGGTGGTTTTAGGGTAATTTTTTGCATTGTGGGATTTATAGCATTTTTAATGCCCTGAACTTTGTCATTAAAGAATAATGCAAACTCGTTACACTTGGATGTGGAAATGAGTTCTAACGGCAGCTGAGCTGGAGGGTTTGTTAATCTGTTTACTGTGGCAAACAGGACACGCGAGTTGTTACTGCAGCTTCCAATTATTTCAGACAAATATCTTTCCCTAGTTCTACATAAGATTAGGTTGTACATGTTCAGCTTCTCTTTGTAAATCTCTTTTTGAAGAGAGTTTTCATTAGAGTCAAGTCAGACTAGGACTCTCTATTCATGGGACTCTATCTAGGAAGTATCTATGGTAAATACATGTTTTGGTTACTCTCCCACTGTGAGTACTTCTGTAGTGACAAAAGCCCATTTACAGCCTAAGCTACAGCATTAAAGGATTTGAACATTAATATGTGCTTCTTACACCATTCTTTAGACACATGTTTTTGCTAATTTTGTGTGTCTATTCATTGAAAATACCAGAATCTGTACATTATGTCATTGTTTGTCCTTTCAATTACATTAACTTATGAATCAGATTTTAAACACATTGCTTGCTTTTCAGTGCCTGATCTCGTCAGATCTCAGAAGCAAAGCAAGACGGATTTACCCCAAGGCAGCTGTGGCTACAACAGTTGCTTACCACCACAGAGTGTAAAGTGAATACATAATGCAGTGTAAACAAAACACTTTATAAATCAATAATACTAGGCTGGTATTGTTATTTTATAAACTGCAATACTCAAGTAGTATTTTCTCTGACATGAGCTCACTTTAGGACTACACACTGTACATATGATGTGATATTAGTAATGTATGTATACAGTAGGTGTCTCACTGACCAATGACCAGGATGTTGTTGAGTTGCTCCACTCCATCGATCTTGGACAGCAGCTGGTTGACCACAGTGTCATGGACCCCTGTACTGCTCGCACCGGTGCCTCTCTGTTTGCAGATGGCGTCCAACTCATCAAAGATAATGATGTGAAGACCGCTGTTGGCTCCCAGCTGCAGACAAGACCAGCCTCATCATGCTCATGTGGTCTTACTTTACCTCACAGACAGGAGGCGTGTTCTCACCCTCTTCTGCTCCTCCTCGGCGTCGGCGAACAGTTTGCGGATGTTGGCTTCGGACTCGCCCACGTACTTGTTCAGGATTTCAGGACCGTTGACCACTTTTGGTTCTCGGGCGTTGAGCATCTTCCCGATCTGCCGGGCCATCAGTGTTTTACCACAACCAGGAGGGCCAAAAAGCATGATGCCCTTCACGTGTTTACAGCCTGCAACGCACAGCAGACGGTCACAAATGCATTCAGGCCATGGATCCGATTAGAATTCCATGATTCAGCCAGGTCTAAATGGGAAAGTGTTCAAGTGTACAATCTGGTGCATGATGGATTTCTGTTTATGCTTTGATCTTCAGAATGGTCGTCAGTCTGCTTGGGCCCGACAAAAGCTTTGTATAGTCATGAAAACGGTCTAAAAACAGTTCAAAGCAAACATGGTTGATTGTGCATGTTCGAACAACACAAATACGATTATGCACAATCAATTTGCAAATGACAATCAATGCATTTGCATAATACATTTCTAGTGGCAACGATGGTTCAGGTGTATAATTAAGAACATATTGAAATGTGACATTTTTACAGCGTCATACACTCTACATTAATCAGGGAAAATACAATATAAAAGATTGAATGATTTTCTAAAACGTGGTAATGATCAGTTATGGAAACAAAGTACAAAAGTGAAGTCATTTTTACAGTGGATACTTTTTACTTTTACTCCACAACATTTTTGAACTGGACTGAAGTACTTTAGTTTTGGTTTGAGGGGTTCATTTTAGCACGCTCATGATGACGTTTATTTGGTTGTCCATAATAAAAAAATATACATCTACTGCATTTTATCAGTGTCCTAAACCAAGAATTCTACACTCTAATTTATTATTATTTTTTAGAACAGTTTATATGTATTCATAATTTCACATTTTAGAGTTGTAGTTTGAGTATTAATCACTGAGATCATTGCACAGTTTGATTCCTAAAACAAATATCTTTGTCTAACATTAATTCTTGCTTCATTAAATTCAAAACAAAGTTACCCTGAGGTTATCTGGACTATTTTGTCATTTAAAGTACTGACTTTGAGCAAATAAAAATATATACATAATTAAAATAAATACATATTTAAAATAAATAAAATTCATTGGAAAAATTTGAAATTCAAATTGTTATTATTGACTAAAAATCAACACAATTCTTCATCAAACTCACCATATTAACACTTTAAAAGTTATTAAGAGGAGTATGAAATACTTAAGTAAAAGATTTTGAAGTACCCGTTTGGAAATGTACTTAGTAATTTGAGTGTGCTACTTGTACTTTTACTTTTACTTCTGAAACCACCATTGGTGGAAGTACTCAATTGTGTTACTTAAAGGCGCAATGGACGATTTTTTTTCTGCGATTTGAGAACGTAGGTGGAAGTGCGCATGCGCACTCCCCCGTGCGGACTGATACAACACACACGTACGTTTGTTTATTAGCACAACGGATCGCATCGCATCTCTCGTCTCCCGTAGATTTCCGTCGAGTCAACTCGAACAGTCTATCTCCGTCTTCATTTTGTCCCGTACACTGAGGGAACTGGAGAGACTATGTCTCTCGGCTGGCCTGGGAACGCCTCGGGATCCCCCCGGAGGAGTTAGAGGAAGTGTCTGGGGAGGAGGAAGTATGGGAGTCCTTGCTCAGACTGCTGCCCCTGCGATAAAGCGGCAGAAGATGGATGGATGGATGGACACTGAGGGAACTATATTATGATAGATCAATGCGCTTAGACACGCGGAACCGTGCTGCTCTCGGGGGACGAGCCACACGCGGCTGCAGGTGAGCGACAGGTGCGTTTTATGATTGATACGTGGCAGGACTAACCGGCAGTCCACGCCACAAGGAAATAAGACTAAAAAAAAAAAATCAAAAAAATCGTCCATTCAACCTTTAAGTGAAAGTAATGATGTCAACTGGATCTAAGAGAAATTCAAAGTAAGTAGAGTGACGTTTTACCCATCTGTTCCACAATATCCGGAGGGAAAACTCGAGATGCAAATGCTCTGCGGAAAATGGAAGAGAACTCCTTATCCAGACCACCAATGCCCATCTTCTCAAAGTTCCAGTCCGGGTTTATGATGGTCTGTCGGGACTCTTTAGTCTTGGCTTTTCCTGTAGAACAAACAGAATAAATCTAATGAATTTGGAGTTACACAATAGATGGTTATGCAATATGAATTAAAAAAGCAAAGGGCTTATGCTGACAAATGTTTTTATCAAGGATCTTTCACACTTATCCACGTTGTGATATTGCCACCTTGTGGAGATATGAAATACAGACGCCAATATAAACTTTGAAAACCATCATCAAAATGTGTGTTTTATAAACTGTTGGAAATAGTTGTTGTCCTTGCAATTTATTTATTTGGTGTAATTTTTTAGTAAAGCATACCGACAAGTGTTAGTGATGAACTTTCTGCCTTTTCAAAGATGACTTGACTGTTTCCCACCATCAGCCCCACATCAATCTGGAAGAAATACAATCATCATAAAATCACTGTTGCAAATGGTCACATATCCACACAGGGTAATGTAGCTGTAGGAGTTCTGTTTGTGCATTATGTACTAATATATAATATAATATATTCAAGTATGGTTTCCTCTAATATTTATGCATGCCACTTTCAGGTCAAGTGCATATAAGTAAAGTATATATAAATAAATGCATGTAAAATCAATACGCTGCATAAGAAACATGGGACATTGAACATTTCTCGTGCTTATGTCTTTTTCAGTTACCGGTATTTTATTTTCTCAGAATGGACCCGATATAGGACTGAACATACATTAACTATTCAGTTTCCATCTTAGTCTTTTGAAACGTATGTTAACAAATACTGGTTAAGATTCTGTTCATGATACAACCTTCTGGGGTTTCTTGGCCGTGGTTTGCTCTCCCTGCAGGATGCTGGCGTCCATAGCCTCAATGTTCTTCACCATCAAACCAAACAGCTTATCACAGAAGCTGAACACCAGCTGAAAACAGAAAGACACGTTAGCTCCATCGTTCATCACTTCAAATGTACACGTGAATACTACTATGAGCTCGTCATGTACCTGTTGGGTGACGGAGAAGGACTGGCTGTTGAACTGTTGGACGAACTCAGCAGCCATCTTGTCCGAGTCGTACGGGGAAGAGTCCGTGCTCTTCTTCTGCAGGAAGTCGATCTCGATGGTCATGGCGCCGATGCACTGTTTAGACTTGTCGAAGTTGTAGTTGGCCACTGATGATACAAAACATCAGAAAAAAGGTGTCTTGTGATCTGGAGCTTTCAGAGTAGTACACTATACGTTTGAAAGTGAAATGTATATAAATGTTCCTTTCTATGGCTAACAAACCAAACATTAGCCGTAATTAGTAAGAAGTATAATTTAAAGCATGTGATGCATAAGCCTTTTATGATGTTTAAAGCCAGCCAAATGTTTAAAAACTGAGGTATGCAATATTTACAGGTTAGAAACAGTTATACAGTATAAATAAAATAACAATACAATTTTACTACTGTTAAATGTGATATATTAGATGTTAAGCTGTATAATCATTCTTTTTTTTTCTACCACTTGTTCCCATTAGGGGTCACGGGCGACTGCAGCCTATCCCAGGGACTTTGGGCCTTAAGCGGGGGACAGGGGCCAGTTCGTCGTAACTATAATCATCTTATGATATAAATAATCATAACGACCAAATTTGCCAACATGTATATATTTCATATTTATTAGGACTTAATGTTTTATACCTTCCACTTCCTGGCCGATGGACAGACCAGCCCATTTTCTCTGTAAAACAACACAAATCTTCACAGCTGAGCAGAAATAAAACACTGGTGCTCCAGGGCTGTTGATGTACTGTACCTGCGGCAAGCTGAAGGCAATGCTCCCTGGCGCCACCGTGTGGTGAGTTTTCACAGTGAACACAAAATTGTGGTTGGGTGTGGTCTTCACTGACACATGTCTGCAGAGAGAAGATAGTTGTGTTTTTCTTCAGTTCAACATAAGATGTAGATGCACCAGTACAAGCACTGCGTGTTACAGGACAAGCAAAACAATACTTGTATACATAAAACAACAAAAAACAAACAAACACACAAATACTTGTTCATGTTGTGGAGGGAGGAGAGAGGCCTTCTACTATAGACGCCTGTGGGTCAGCCAGACCCGAAGATGAATTAAATGAGCCTTGGTTAAAACCTCTATGATCCAAACATAAGGCACAGCTACTCTGCTCAGTTTTTGTCCATACAAGCTTCCATAGGAAAAAGTTACAGCATTAAGATAAAAGTATACAGAAGATTAAGTCTTACTACACTGACTACACTAATCTATCCTGTTACAATGTAATATGCAATCCAAGTTCACACAAGACAACAAACTGATCCTTAAGGCGACATATTATGTTTTAACCATGTTATAATGGTGTTGCCTCATCATTAGCCACATTTCTGGCCCTGGGCCCCTGGACTGTTTCACTTTGGAGAGTCTTACTCAACATATTAGTAGCAGTAACTCTAAATGTTAAGTTAAAATACATTGATTCATATTTACTTCAGTTTTGTCAAAAATAATAATGCATAAAAAAGCACTTGCATCATAAGTATAGGCACAGGCCTGGCTTTACTGTATTGTCATATTTATTATTGTGTGACCCTAAAATGTTCACTAATTACACACATAGGTACACAATAGTACACAGACATGATTATGACAGAGTACACTGCAAATACAACGTCTGGCTGGTGGAGATAAGCAGTAGTTGCCATGGCAGCCAGAGTACTAGATAACTGAGATTATTTTCGAATTACCTCTTTACTTTCATTAGTCCTGATTGTATAGAAGTTTGTTCATTTTCAGATTTTGACCACTTGACAATGTATTTCATTACAATTATTGTAGAGGCTAATCCTAATCTCTTTTGACTACATGAGCCTGTTTTACGCACAGGCAACACCGATGTGGTCGCAGCACGGTGAAACGACAGTGTTGGTCCTGTCATCTCTCTTTATTGTCAAACTTCTTTACATGTATTACGTGAGCAAAAACAACAAGGTAGCAGTAGTGCGCCCCCAAATGTCCAACACATATATACATGTTGAAATTCCTTTTAAAAACATACACAAATGAGTAATTAGTAATTGTTAAAATAATCATGTAAACATATTGACCACGCTTACCATGATCATTACTATTGGATTGTTGGATTGTTAGAAACAGGTTGAGGTTTATATACACAATGTGAACTAACTACTAATGGTCAGACAGTGGCACGTTTGATGTGTCTGATGCTATATTGATGTATGGATTTGCTCTGATGAATAGGCCTCGATGAGCACTCACTGTCCAGACTGCAGATCCTTCTCACTGACCACGGCGCAGTTGGTCAGCGACAGTTCATCCGTGGGGCATCGCGCCGCTTGCATCGTCTGCACAGACACATGAAGGAATGGTAAGAATGAAGTTCAGTTGTAAAGGACACACAATGGTTTATGACGGCTCATAATACGAGGCTTCCAAGTGTCTTGTTCAAACCCCATGTATGATCTGACACTTTTATTAATTACTACGGCAGACATTAAGTTTGCATCAACCGTGTAAACTGTAATGTGTTTGTTATCACTTTGATCAATCAAAAATATATTCAATTTAATGCCAAACCAAGATATGAAATAATGCCTTGATCTTTCTGTGTCCCATAACCCAAATATTTGAGCTGATAATAATTACATACAGCACTGGTTGATCGAGTAAGGAAAACATGTGAATATTTATTTTTCATGAGTAATATCAAATATTTTTGTGTTTGGCTACGTTTGCTCAAATCATTTCATTAATAAATCAAAAGGTTTTGCTGAGAACTTCCAAACAGAAAGCAAAGCAACCATTAACACATTAAAGAACCAGACACAGTGACATGGACAATATTCACAACATTAGAGAGACTCCTTTTTTTCTAAAATGTGCGAATTAATTTCAGACTGTACAACTTTTCTATCGCTGCAGTAGATTTACACATTATCACTGACACCTGGAATTCCACAAAGAAAGCACACTCACTCAGAGAATTACAAACAGAGGATCAGAACAGCTCTGAAGCCTTTGAGGTACATGAGAGAAGTACTTCGCCACATGAGCTGAGGAGTGAAGCAGCAATTACAGTAACTGGGAGAGTCTGTCAAACATATCAGAAATAATGTTTGGAGTGGATTGACTGAAATCAATACAAGACATTTGGTTGTGCGCTTGTCACTGCAAACCTGATGTAATGGTCCTCAATCACTACCTACATTAATGCTGACGACCCTGACATGCCCCAAGTCAGATATGTATATTGTAACTAAACATTTATAGTGACTCTGAATAATGAGATTATAAACTGAACATAATATTAATGTCTGTGAATTGTGTTTAAGGTAATTCTCTTTGTCAACAGCAGGTGGCAGTGAATGCAACATGTGTTTCACCAGGATTACAACTGTTGTTGAGTGAATAAATCAAATAACATTCCTTTCCATGACTTCTTCCCTAGCACTGAATAAATAAGAATGTATAGTTATAGCGCTCTCATTAAAGATGTAAAATGTCACCAAATGTGTTGATACAGTTAATTAGAAATTGTAAATAACCCGAGTGGCATCATTTCTGTTTATAAAGAGACAGAGTTTGCATCAAAGACTAAACGATTAAAGCATTCATCAGACGAAAAGAAAAAAGAAAAGAGCAGTAAAAGTTGAGAATGACCCGTGTGAGGAATCACCAGACACAGCACAAAGTCACGACTGCTGTCAGCACTTTAAGCATTAAATGACACGCAAAACAGACTATGCAATGCTGTCAAATTACATAAACGCACAGTAATAATACTATTTAGACTATTTAGCATTGGCTAAATATTATCAACAATAACCGCAGAAATGTACTGTATAATAATCTTAAATTGATGATTTATCACAAATAAATCTGGTCATTGAAAAAATATACAAATATTGAAAAACGGTAGCCTTTTGTTTAAAAAAAAATACAATTTAAAAGTTAAGAAAAATAGTACAACATTTGTGTCATATTGATGCTGCACTAAATAACTGGATTCTATACAATCAATATAAACAATGCAAAATGTTCTCCTTTAAAAAAGATAAATAGCTCAAGTTTTTCAACAATATTAAAATTCATATTAATTATTCTGTTAAGCGCATGTTTTTGTCTATAGTAGTCAGTTGAAGCATTGTCTGTTTCTTAATATTTCATGCCATTCCTAATGAAGGTCTGGTGTGTAAAGCCATATTGTGCCCAACAGCAATGCAATAAAGCAGCTGTTAACTATGCCATTCATGGGATCTACAATAACAATATTGCTTTATTAAGTTGAGAAAAATGACTTGAGCATGAGTAGCCGAAGGGGAGAAACCTCTGAGTGATGCATTCCAAGCAACTGGGACGTTGGTTATTTGTTTTCCACAAAAATACAAGAGTGTTTCAGTTAAATTAAAGATTAAAGAAGATTAAAGAAATACATTTATGACCAAACCAATTACCAGTTTGGAAAAACAACGGTTTCCATCCCCATAGAGTCAATGTTAATAACTCTCAAAAGGACAAGGCCATGAAGGTCACACCACCTTCTTTGGGAGTGCCTTTTGCAAACAGTTAAGCCATGTTTACCGTTTAAAATATTATGCACGTTTTCAATCAAATGTAGTGTCACGTGCTTCCTCTCCCACTTGTAAGTACTCAATACAAACATAATGTCTTTTTTTTAATGGAACCTTTATTTAACCAGGAAAGTCCCAATGACCAGATGAGATGACCAATCTCAATGGGACTTTTACCAATCAATCTACAGCAGCACAGATCATTCATAACGTCACACAATTCAGACAATCACACACAAAAATATGTTCCCTAAAAACAATACAAACCATAGAGCCTAATCAATAAATAAAACAATAAAAACCTGCCAACTGGACACACTCACCACCAATAAACTAATATTACAACCATTAAAGCCATATCTCTGTGACGTCCCGATCAGTTTAATGCCACAGGGTGAAAAACAGAAAAGTTACACACCTGAAATGATCATAATAATGCCCCTTTAACTTCAGCACTGCAAGAAACTGTCGACACTGATCTATGGAACTCCACTAGCACCAATCTATTAAGCCTGAGTGAGGGAGCGTGGCGAACGACTGCGCTGCGGCGAGGGACGTGACGAAAACGCCGACGCCAAAACGTTTTCATTAAATCAACACGAAGTCACGGCCTGACACAACAGCTCGGGCATCGATCTGCAACGGGCCCACGTTTCCTTCCTGCTCTGTGCACTAAACATCTGCCTCGGCTCTTTCCAAACACCACCTCACATTGTCGATTTCATTGCGTGTCAAATTTTAAAAGTGCGTTATAATTTTCACTAGAGTCATACATACCTTGAAAAATATAACCACCTTCTTGATGCCAGAAAGCAAAGAGGAGATACAGAACATAGTGTTTGAGACGAGTGGCTGCGGAATGGGTGCAATGGGTGCAAAGGGTGACTTTGAAACGTATGAGCATGCAAATGACAGTGGAAGGTGACAATTGGGGGAAGTTACATCATGCGATTTGTCCATGAGGTCAAATCTGGAAGGTCCAAAATCATGCATTAGACGGTGCCGATAATCCATTGTTTTTGGAGCTCCTCACAGTCTTATACCTTGCCTTATTTTGCCAGGGAGTGAGAAACAATCATGCAAATACATATTAGAATGACAGGCAATAGATTCAGAAGAGATGCAATAAACAAAGTGACATGGTGCAAAGCTTGGATTTCATTAGGACATTTGGGAAGAGAGTGGAGCAAGGTGGAGACATTTTATCCACAAACGAAGCAAATATTCAAACTAAATTGCAGTGACTGTGCAGCTAGCAAACAGAAGTGAGTTGAGACGATTAGCAGTTAAATGAAAAGAGCTTCATAAAGACATGACGTCATTCACTCAGACTGTTTTCCTTTTAGCATTGTAAGTGATCCGGGGTAAGCCTGCTCTGATAATATGCAGATTGTAGTTTAAAACCATCCGTTCATGCTTGAAACTGTTTATTTCATCAAGACGGATCTGTGTACATTTTACTTTTAATTAAGTACATATTGGCAACAGTACTTGTAATTGAGTACATTTTTAGTCACAAAACTGTAATTTTATTTATTGCACGATTCTCTTTCCTCCACTTGAGTAGCAAAAACAACATCTGGAGTATCTTGAACATAAACAAATACATAATAACCCCATATTCCATAATTAAATTCAAATCATATCTATAATCAATCCCAATAATCCATTTTCAACATTTTCAAACAAGTTGATAGAAAAGAACTAGTCTACATTGCATTTTGGGAACACTCAACACAAGTGATTTTGTTATGAAAAAGGTCAAACTGGGGGGAAATAGGCAGGGTTTTTCTCTGAGCACCGACTTTCTTCTATTCCAGGCATCATGTTTAATTATTCATCTGCTTGTGGCGCAGAGGTTTATGCTGCCAAACGTCTGCACTGCCGATCAATGGTGGAGTCTCCGGGCCCTTTTGAAAACAGGGCGTACACAGCAGGGGCCTCACGGCTCTCAAAGAGCTCCCATCAAACACCTGCGTCAGCAGAGTCATGCTCCTCCAAGCATCGCACTGGCGCAGAGAGAGAGAGAGAGAGAGCGAGAGCGAGAGCGAGAGCGAGAGCGAGAGCGAGAGCGAGAGCGAGAGCGAGAGCGAGAGCAGAGTCTACACACACACTTCACTTTCATTTATTTATTCATTTATACAGGGAAAACACAATGAGAAAAGTTCTCTTTTTCATGAGTCCCTGTTAAAACACAACACAAAATAAACAACAAACATAGGATACTAAAACACAAATAAAACAAATCAATAAAATTAATCAATACATTAAAAACACATTTAAACATACAATCTGAGATACAAGTATGTAAAACAAGTGCACTGGCACTGTGGGTGCTTTAAACTCATTAAAAGGCATACAATTATTTAATTAAAAAAAAGTCTCTTTCGTTCCACAAGGAGGGAGCAAAGTTGATGAAAGCCTTTTTTCCCGTCTCTGTGTTAACACGATGGGATCGTAAGATATAAATGTGCTGAGACCCCAAATAGTCAATACTTGAACTAATGTTTAATAAGCTGATAAACAATCTAAAAGTAGAGCCTTGTACACAGACAAAAGTGCTGTTCTTGTCTTGCATCCGATACTAATGCAAATGTTACGTTGAGATAAGACATCTTCTACATGGCATTTGCATTTCATTCCTACTGCAGCTGTAGGAATAGTGTTTACATTGGATCAGTTGGCACCTAACATTGTGTGGTGAGTTTTGTTGCCGCTGACAGAATTGTTATTTATCTTTCCCTTCATAGAATCAACATCAACTCCATTGGCTATGCTTTCTAATTGGATTTGTGCCCACTGCAGTCTGCCTACAAGAACATTTCAAACTCCCACCAGCTAATATCTTTGAGCATTGCAAAACTTATTACTTTCATTCTTACAATCAACATATCAGCATGACTGAGAAAAGACATCCGTTTACAACAAACTCTATAGTATTATATTTTGTTCTGAATGAACAAAGTACCAGTGCCAAGTGGACAGACATTTGCTGAACTGATTGAATCACAAAGCTTTCAGGGCAAATGTGGTGACAAACATAACAACGTTATAGTAGTGTGAAGTGCAGTGAGGTTCATGGCCAGTGAGGCTCTTTCAGAGTCAGATTTATAAATGCGAATAAGCCCAAAAGAACACTTTGAACGTCATTTGATTGACAGACAATGAGTTACGATATATATCTCATATCAGCATTCTTTACACAAACATGTGACTCATTTCATTTAAGGTCAACATTAGTTCCAATTGAGCTATAAACGAGTTCAAGAACAAAGATGATAGCACAACAGTCCACGGGCTCAGTGAGTCAGGTGTATTGTTTGCCTCACTTTTACTGCCGTTTTAAAAGTCATCAAAAGTCAGAAATACATTATCCAGAATATGGAAGTACAAAGCATTGTGTTATATTTGTATACACAGGGACAGCAACACAATATTTGCATCGCATACAGCTCAGTTTGTGAGGCATTATACTACGCACCGAGCGGCAGAGCAAGGTGCTGCCTCACAGCACCGCCTCCCTGTATCTGTATCTGAACAGGAGTTATGGAATAGATCCATGGTTACGGGACATGCGTCTGAGATTGACTCTCCTGATCGTGAGAGCAGATCGAGAGTGCAGATTCAAAACCACTTTATTAGCTTTGTTATGAAAACATCAAAAACATGAGATGAATTGCTTAAAAGGACTTTAAGAATTTTAGTATAAAGACTCCCAAACAAAAAGATGTTAAACACATATTGTATATCTTGGCTAAATGCTAACAGGCTGTAAACAGAACACCCGTCGCCATCATGCTGTGATGCCACAGGTTTACTCAGGTTTAGAAGGGCTTTCCCATCCACATAGACGTAATGACTTTCTTTGCCAAAGGTCACCTTTAGTGTCAAACATGATGCTATGTATGAAACAGCAGTAAGCCAATTAAAACTAAATAAGTCATAAGTACTTTCTGATGGGGAAATTGCTCTACTGTACCAGGACAACTTATTGACTTTTCATTGTGGAAAGCTCCATCTGACCTACGTCATAAGTATTTACAATACTCCTACAATGGCTTGAGGATAAAACTATCACAGTATTTTGTGTGTTCATGTCTCCGGGTCCTGTACTGATGATAATAAACATCCCATTTCAGACATCCAAAGTGTCCCGCCTCTTTCACTTTCCATCCTTCTCAGACATGTGGGTTCAATCTTCCACCTTAGTGCCAATTTCAGTATTGAGAACGACTGTTTTAATTTGCTTCTCTGACATGCTTTGTGATCGCACAGTGTTGTTCAAGACAGCTCACAGCACAGACGGTCTATATTTAGCCCCATCTCAGGGCTCACAGAGAAAGAAGGCCTAAAGCTACTACTGCGCTTCGACCTCCCCAGAGTCCGACACAGAACGCCCACCACACTCAACCTGCTTCAGTGAGATACTGCAGATTCAGATTAAACTGTTTAATTCAACAAACGGAGTGAAGCAAATGGGACTAGTTAGGCGAGGTACATTCACACTTAACTTGCTTATTACACCACCTCACTAGAGAACCGTCCCTGGTGAAAACAAGCCACAAAAGTTACTGTGGAAGAAGATGATCGAGTAAGTTTTAATCACTTTCATGATCTCAGCCAATGACACGAGGTGAACACCATTGGGACACCTGGCTCTGGAGAAATTGGATCCGAGGGCGAATTGGGAAAACTCTAGATGTCATATCACTAGATGGTCCTTGTTAATAGTATTGTGTTTAATGTATTTGTAACATAACAGCTCCAGCTTAAAATTATTTATTGACCTTTATTTAGCCAAGAACGTCCCACTAAGACACAGAATCTCTTTTTCAGGAGAGTCCTGGTCCTAGAGGGGAGGAGCCTATTTTACATTGTGATAGGAGAAACCAGAGCACCTAAGCAGTCGCGGAGAGAACATGCAAACCCCACACAGAAAGGCCCCACGCCGCCCAGGACTCAATCCCGGGACCGTCTTGCTGCGTATCGCCCAATGACCCACCTGTCTACAAAGCATACCGTGCCAACTACCGAATGAAAACCTTTATCCACTGCCATTCTTCACGAGGACAGACGAGCTCAGGCATTCATGAAACTGACTCACGTATTATACCATTATGCGCTAAACCAACAAGGCCTACACACGCCATGTTGTGCCAGACGTTAGACACTGAAAGCCTTGCTCTGGAGTCACCTGAGATTGTCCAGCAGATATACACCGTTCTTCCCCAACAGTATGTCATGCTTGCAAATAAAAGGTCAGATAAGCTTAAACAAATGTGGTCTGTTAAATGTCATTTGGGTTAATTAACAGCAGTCAGAGGCTCAGGCGCAGAGCAGTGAGGATTGGACAAGTAAATAAAGAGTCACATGTTCATGTTAATGCTGCTTGTGCTACAGAAACTTCTTCTTCGTCTATAAACAGCTAGGACTATATGTTTTTCTTATACTATGCAAAAGGTGCAGGCTAATCTCCCAGAGTTCTGATGGGTGGATTATCCAATCATAAAGTGTGGTCCGTCAGTATCAAAACAAGCATATAAAATAACAGAGGACTTAGAAACGGTCTTGAAAATGACTTTTGGATGGATTTTGAAATGTTTTGATTTTTAAAACATTGTGCATACGACTTCCTTTGAAGCTTCTATGAGCTGGACTTCTGCCAAAGCAATGGGCGGATCGCTGAACACTTTTAATTTCGTTTCCCATGAAATAAACAAACTGGATTGCACGGCTTTGACCGAGTTTGGTCTCTGACGCGAGGCTAAGAGTGAGGACCAGATTGTAAATCCTGTACAGGAGAATACCAGGCTAAACAATTACTAAGACCACTACTAATCGCAGTAATATTCCTTTGTAACAACCACAAAAACAATAAGATCCTAAAACTGATTCATTTAGAAAAGTAGGCGTAAATACAAATTGCTTATTAGTTGTAAGAAATAATATGCATCATTCTAAATCTCAAGGGTAAGCTTAGTCAGCCTACACCTCAGTCTTTATTCACAGACCACTGCAGGCATCCCAAACACAAAACACCAGTGCACTGACATCGTTGTTTTGTGAGAGCGCGAGCTTATTAACATTTAGAATGTAACCCAGACAGCTCATTTCACCGCTTGTAAAAACCTGCGCGAGTGAATCTCAGGAGGGAACGCGACACACATCGAGCTGGTTCACTTGAAGAAAACAAGAGCTAGAAGAAGCACGATAAGTGGACTGTGGGAGAGGTGCCATCTTGAACTGCCCACTCAATTCTCCCAGAACACACGAGGAAGTACTGCTTTGGGCCGCTAATGTGCTATGTCCAATTAGCACGAAACAAAGCACTGCACTGAATAGAAATTGTGGAGATTTTGCAGTGGTATCAATAATGCATGTTAATATGGGACATTTCTTCTGGGATATGAGATAATGCTGTTGACTGCAATCGAGTACGACAACTGTATTAATGCTAACTGAATCTATAGGGCAATTCTGCTGTGAAAAGCTCATTTATACGTAACAGGCATAGATTAAAAGAAAACCATGAAGGCATTTACTATTCACATGACCAAAAAAAAGAAAACAATCTTGGCTTTTTAAAGAGTCAATATCATTTCCGTTTATGAGACTCGCCAGGTATTATTCATTTATAGAACAAATGTGTATTTCAGCACAATTACACAAAACAGTATTCAGAATGTATGGCATCGCAGAGTAAAGTGGAGGATCCATCACTCGCTTGTTTCCATGGAGATATTGCTTTGCCTGGAATGTTCCACAGTATGATAGAGATAGAGACAGAGACAGAGAGACAGAGATGTCCATGAGAAAAGCAGGCAAAATACAAGTCAGATCTGTAGTGAGGCGAGCTGGCTCATGGTAAGAATGGACAAATAAAAGGTTCTCTTTCATGATGTATCTTATAAAATAATAATTGTGTGATATATTATATGCACTGGATTTGTGTTTTAAAACTAGAATTTCTTTACTACTTACTTAGGCCATGTGTACTGTGGCCTGCATCCGAGTTAGTTAGCACTAATCTGGGTTTATCAGATGTCCAGCTGGTCCAGTGGACACACCCTCTGAGTGGAGCATGGCCAAGTGTCTTAGTGACCCACAGCTTTTCACACCTACATCCCTGCCTCAAATTCTAACTAAACAAGGAGCACAAGTAATGTTCAGTCATGGGCAGGTCATTTATTATTAGTCAATAGTCTAATAATAAATGTGTAAAAGAGCAGATTATTATCAGAACGTTGGGTTACTAAGAGACCAACACCCAAGGATTTTACTGAACAAATAAGAATAATACTAGTTTCATAATGCATTTTACATGATTTCAACTGAAAACTTAAACTTGCAGTCTGAGCTTGAAGTGAAAGGTGGGAGAAGTTGGAAGAAGGATATTTGGAGATGCTAATAAACGGTAGCTAAAGACACAGCCAAAAGTGTCCAGACTCCTCATGCAAACCTGAAAATGGAGACATGAAGGGTTGTGGCAGATTTCAAAAGTAAAATATCACCTTCATAACCATCCCCTGTTAGTGATTAAACCAAGCAAGTTGTAGCTACCATATCAGCTGACATCAACATGTTACACTCACAGGTCATCACAATTCATGGAAAATATATTGATGACGCAGAGGCTGCCTGGAGAGAGGAATTGTCAGCTATGATTGCTGGGGGAATGTTCCTGCCTCAGGGTAAACACAAAACAACTACACAGTGTAATTCCACAAAGTATTATGTTTGAATCGTGATATAAAAAATCATTGAGAATACTTTTCTCAAAACAACAAAGATACTTCACTGGCATTCAAGTGAATCTGTCTTACTATTAATTCTAGGCAAGGAGACTACATTTTACATATAAGGGTGAGCTTTTGGTGAACTTGGGGAAGGACCAGGACCACAAAGCAGATTTGTGAAGTCGAATCGAAATGTTTGGCAACAAGAATGATCAAAAGTGCCTTTTTGTTAAGCTTATTGATCAAAATAATAGACGAAAGTGATCAGGATTTGTACATTTTATAATTCTTTAGCTTTGATTATTTAAAAAATAAATAAATAAATAAAAAATAAAAAAAAGGGTACAAATATATATATTTGGAGCTCTTGTTGCTAATTTATATCGATATCCAACGTATAAGGCATGCGACAGTTCGCCTGGCAAATCCTCCCTCTATAGAATTTACACGTCTTTGTAAATGTGTAGTCTTGTCTGGCTTTGCTTGGCGACGTTAAACTACTCATTACATTGTTGCTTTGCCTGGAATGTGTCCAAGGCGTTGAATTCAGTGATCTTGTATTTACTCAATTGCAGATGTTTCACTTAAAAAAATAAAATAATAATTCTTACTGTGGCTCACTTCTCCACAGATCTGACCTGTTGTCCTAGTGCAGTCACCCACTTGTCATGGTGGAAATGGATACATCTTATTCCATACTGTGTCATGGTTTAGCCCTGGTCCAGTCCATGTTTAGTTCCAATAACATCTTTACGGAGACAAGCAGATGCCATTGCCTCCATCAGAAAACTTACTGTACATCACAATAGTAGAAAAAGCTTCAGTTGTAGTCATCTGGACTCAGTTTGAAAAAATAGACGTTTCGACTCTCATCCAAGAGTCATTGTCAATAACAGAATTTAGGTCGAGAACTCCGATATTAATACTGTTCTGTGGTAAGACCCGCCCATTGGGAGGAGCCTTCCTGAAGTAGAAAGAGTTGTTTGTTTCAACAGAAACTCCCCCTTGTATCTACCGAGCTAGCCTATTCAGAATCTTAATGGGCTATTAGAATCCTCTTTGTCTTTGTGAGACCCTGGCTCAACCACCCTGAGTACCTGATTAGCATCTGAATGTCCTTTACCTTTCCAGGGGTTCAGAATCCCATTATAGATAACAGGAAGATGAAACCTAAGCCCTCCATTTCTGTTTAAAGAAGGTCTTTCTTTTTTAACAAAAATAGCTTCCTTGACTCCTCTTTCAAACCATCTTTTCTCCCTGCTTAAAACCTTCACCTCACCGTCTTCAAACGAGTGATTAGAGGCTTCAAGATGGAGATGCACGGCGCTCTGAGGTCCTGAACTAGTATTTCTTCTGTGCTGATAGAGCCTCTTGTGTAGAGGCTGTTTCGTCTCACCTATGTAACGTTCTTTACAACTTTCTTCACTGCATTGGATCGAATAAACTACATTGCTCTGTTTTTGAGTCGGCAACTTGTCCTTTGGGTGAACCAGTTTTTGTCTTAGGAAGGCTCCTCCCAATGGGCGGGTCTTACCACAGAACAGTATTAATATCGGAGTTCTCGACCTAAATTCTGTTATTGACAATGACTCTTGGATGAGAGTCGAAACGTCTATTTTTTCAAACTGAGTCCAGATGACTACAACTGAAGCTTTTTCTACTATGGAACACGCCTGGACGAATGAGGGATTACACCGATGTACATCACAATGACAATGAGCTGCTCGGACAAAACAAATGAAACGTTTCACCCGCAATCTCTGGAGTATGCCCAGCAACAGGAGAAGTGTGCTGGGTGACATATGAAGCGTGTGCTACTGGACATGAGCGAGTTCTCCTCATGACCTGTGCATAGGGGACAATCTCTGTAAATGATTCCTTTTGATCACTAAGTCAAACCCATCTACAAGGTCACAGCGATTCTAGATCCACGCTACATGAGCTGATTAGGGCTCTTCATTCTTTTCATCTATGCCATGTTAAATTTAAATGGGAATATCATTGTCTCTAGTGATGCCATGTCATGCAGAGTCAATACACATTTGCAGTCATAGCATATTTTGCAAAGAGAACTCGTGGCTGACGACGTGGCATAAGCCGTCAGAACGATTCAAGGCACTGGAGAATACACAAATATTACTTTCTCTAATGATTCATGCTCAGCACAAGAGCATGCGTCACATTAAGCACAGAAGTTCAATGTCATTTAAATGTCCATTCATTCATGACTTATTCTGTTCATTTTCTGTTAATACTAATGATGTTTTCCAATTCACTAAATAGAAAAGCATAATTTTTAGATAAAACATGTCTTTAAACATTAGTTGAGGCTTAATTATCATAAAGTGAAATGTCAGTTAAATTAAATCACAAAAGAACAGAAATATCACATACCTATCCATTCGTTTTTTCATCAGTGCTTTTTGTAGCATTTTTTTACTAGAAACAATACCCTTGGTGTTCAAATTTTGCTTCATATAGTGTCTGCGTAATGACGCAGACACTATAATGACGCAAACATATAATATATGTTCTACTGTTTTTGAGTATCTGCGTAATGACGTAAATCTGTGCGTTTCAACTCAACGCTTTAACCGATTTCAACAAGTTATACCTCATTACGATTGCTTTCACAGTATTATGTGTGCTATTACTTTTGACATTTGAACAACTTGTACTTTTTGCAGTATTTTCAAAAGTGTTGGTACTTTTTCCCCATAATTGGGCATTAGAATTATTATTATTCTTTAGACTTTATTCTTTAGGCTTTATTCTTTCTGCCACAACAACAACGACAACATTTTTGACCCCCTGAACGTCAATGAAAAGTCGCGGGTCACCGAGGCTCTCTCTCTTTCTCCCTGCTCAGGTCTGCGTTCAGCACAATCTTGCAATATGTCAGGACAAACTACTATTTGAATCGCAAACTACGCAATCATCAACAGTGAATTACTGAGCTTCGTTTGGTCTGCCGCAAAACGCAACAGAAAACATACACGGGTGGGAAGGGGGTCGTGCGGGAAGGCGAGATCCATCATCGCCGCTTGCGCAGCTTTAATGTAATTTGTTGTCAATTAAATCTGACTTTTTATCTTAAGTAGTACCACCAGTACTACTTACACACATGTAGTACTTTTACACACATGTTGTACTTTTACGCAAGAATGCAGACACTTGCAATGGCTTCAGCCAATGCATATTATCTAGTTCACAATATTATCTAAATGTTGATTCATTGGACACCTCTACTCATGAGTCAGTCAAGAAATCATACAGTACTTGTTTCTCTGCCATCTGCCAATTGGATCAAGCAAACCTTACAAAACTATGTGAGAGAAAGCTTTGGATAAGGACATCAGCTTGTGTCATAAAAGTTACTTTTTACCAGTATCTTTTCCTGTCCAGCGACAGAATGCTTTTCCAAACCTTCCAGCAGCCATCAAGTCATTGATACGACCAGGATGACACGGCACAGCAAATGGGAGTCAGTTGTGATCTGTGGGTTCGCTCTTTCACAAATCATTGGAATAGCTGCTGTCAAGCTCGGGGTAGCACAGGCCTCCACGTAAGTTTAGGCGTTTCATCTAATACAGAGGAGTCTAAATGAAGTGTAAATATCATTATACAGACCTTTATCAGCTTACAGCCTCAGTTCATTGGCGCAAAGAGACTATAACTGCTGGCACTCCTACAAGTGGTGATTGTGTAACTTCCTGCCACCGATTACAGTGATAGTGGTTTAATCTGCCAAAAAGTGGCATTTTGTAGAAGATCCAATAGAAACTGCTGTTGTCATGACAATGTAATGTTATGTGAAGAGAGAGAGAAAAATAAATGTTGTGATGCAAAGTCAACTTGGCAGACTATACATTTAACAAGACATTTTATAATAATACGGTGATGCTATAGTTAGCTTATAGCTCTTAAGCTGATTTCACATTTTCTTAATTGAAAGAGCAGCTATAACATAATAAGGGAATCCATTTGTAAATGCCTGAACCGTATTGAATGTGTGACTGCAGTTCTGAGATTCACCAATAACAGCCTCACTACAGCTGAGGGGTGAAGCGCAATGTCCGGGGGTACAATGACTGTACACAAAGAAATTATGGATTTTTGAGTGTCATTTCTGAATTTTATAACCCGAACTATTGCTGCAATGGTTAGAACCCCCAAAGAACAGCAATAGTATTTAAGCTTTGTTTGAGAATGTTAAGCTCTAAAATCACCATCCAACCTTTATTGAACAACTTTAGAGTCACCAATTTACTAGAGTTTAAGTGCTTCTGCAGCCAGGAGCAGAGGGGGTATGCTGAGTAATGCTTTAGCATTGAACACCATGACTCGGCAGGACATACGCAAAGGGGTGCATCCTGTCACTTGTGTACCCCGTTTATGACTTCATACGATTTGATTTCATAAGATCACCTACAAACTCTGACCATTTATGCAACTTCAAATCAGTGCAGCCAACATTGGATTACAAGCCAAAACAAGGATCATATATGTCCAAAACTAAGCCTGAATTATAAAGTTGTCTTTCATTAATATGTAAAATATAAAGTTATGGATTTTACCCTGCAGCTCCAGGGGCAGTGGGCACCACACATCTCTAGATCTGGAGCCAGGCTTCATCAGGACCACCTGAGCTGGAAGAATTTCTTCACTGGTAAGATGTATTCACATGTATTCATTATCATGGGACATTGGAACGATACGTGTTTGCTGAACTCAGCCCTTTATCTACCACAGTATTACAGGAGGAGCAGGTGTTTTCCACCTCCGGACAGCTCCATTACCTCTCACCAGTTTCATCAAGTGCGCACCAGGCTCACACAAGCAGAGAGCTGCAGAGAGCTGCAGGATGGGGCCAAAACACAGCAAGTTGAACACACGGCACCATAGACTGACATTCGTTTTTGACCATTTTTCCCTCAGGTGCTGTTCATCGCAGCGGCTCAAGGACAAGCTGAGCCCAGGATTAAGAGCCAGTGGCAGCCATCGGGCAGTCAGGGTTCTGCTGGTTCTGCCACGATTATACAATCCTATTGGAAATTAAGTATCTGCTACGCCACGTTTAGGGCAGACAAACGCGTTTGTGTGTGACATTCAAGCGAAGCAGCGATCCTCAAGCCTTGCACCTATTCAGTTGTAACATAACGCCCGACATTTTGCGTCGAGGCTTTGCGTTTGCTCCAACGCTGAACAGAAACGTGTAAAAGCATGAGAGCGGTCAACAGAGAAAGAGGGATATTCCTTACCCGGGTCGCCATCTTCGCGGTTGGGAGCTCGTCAATGCAGATAGGGTCAGTGATTCTCAGGACAGCGAGGACAGCGGAAAGACTCGCCAAGTCTGATTTTATAGGCTGCGGCGCATCGGCCTCTGATTGGCTGCTGCCAGCGGAAACGTGCGGCAGAGGCTGATGCTAGTGTGCGGTGCAGAGGCTCACCCCACTTTGTATTTTCATGTAGGCTCCACCAACAGAGGACCTCACGTGGCCATGTGCTCACGGTGACTTCAATGAATGACGTGAGGCTGCGGTCAGTTCTCACGCAGCTGCTGGACACGTCAGCACCACGGACAGTGCCAGAGCCCTGCGCCCAAGAACATCGCAGCAATAACTGAATAGGTTTATTGCCAAAATGCACAGGCTGGGAACAGGCTTGCTTTGGTGATTCGACGCAACATACTGTGAATAGTAAAGTATATCCAATATTGCCTGCATGAAAGAAAACACAAATTTAATAAGATAAAAATGGACTTAGTATGTACTCAAAATGTATAGTTAAGTTATAGTCGACCTCTGGTATGCCTAGTAGGCCTACAACCATTATGAACAAGCTAAATGCCAACCCAGCGCGATAAAAGGCATGAGCAAATCTAAATGGTACTTCAAATGTAAAAAATAAATATTTTGGGGGAAATAAGAAAACGTAAATATAAAAACTGTCGGTTAAAAACTATTTGCTGCCTCCATGTGGCCAAATACATGTCAAAGGGAGGGTGAGGCATACAAACGTTTTACCTTGGTGAGCACAGAATATCTTGCCCATTTCTATCAAACTATTAGATTAAACAAACCACGCGAAATTCACACAAATCAGTCCAATTCAATCTTTAGTGTCACGGACATTTTTCTATAGTATTAATAATTCCACAAACTAGCACCAACGACTAAAAAGGTCTTAATGAGGTGCAGGTAAAATATTGATTTAACTGAAAGTTAGAAAATTGCTCAATTAAAGACAAGCAAACCAACCAACATTTGCCAGAAATAATAAATTGTCACAAGTATGGTGAGGACCCAAAAGCAGCACAGGCAGACAGAATATCAGTTAGTAATTACCTTTATTATCACAGCAGTTTTAACAGTTTATACAGTGGCAGGGTGAAAAGCCTTGGCTCACAGTGATCTTCTGCCAGATCTGAGAAGGAGCGAGTCTGGCATCGCTGACTGAAGGCAAAACTAACAACAGGTGGACTAACTAGCAGGCAGGCAGGTTCAGTGGTGAACGGTTTAGCCACAGAGCCGAGCAGGTGTCTAACCAGAAGCGAACAGGCAAAACTCGTGGTCGAAGACAGAAGGCTGAAGTAACATCCAGGGCAGAGGCCAGGTCGGCAACAGGTGATCAGTCTGGGGAAAACCGCTGGAAAGTCAGGCATAACACAAAAACAATCTGACACATGTGCAGAGACAGAAGCAGGCTTAAATGCAGCTAGAGCTGTCACAGGTGTGGAGAGTGGGCCTGATGAGGAGGTGTGGCTAACTGGCTGACAGGAGATGACACAAATGTGACTGTGACACAAATGGATTACTATCCCAGGGAATCCCTTGTCTTGTCTTTAGACCCTCCTTCTCGGCAAAAGGGATGTGATTCATGTTTTTTGATTCAGGAAAGGCCTAACCCTGAACCCTGAAAGCTGACAGAAACATGTTTTGAATAATGTCTATGTCTAACCATAATTAGCTCACGTGCCGATAAACAAAATGCCTTCATTTGAAATGTATTACCTTATTAGTTATTTCATGATTTACTTTATTACTTATATGATTATTTGATAGCAATACAACATTTCACCTTCTTTATAAACTTAATAATTCTAAGTACCCATTGGACCCCCAGGAAATACTGACTAGAATAATAACAATAAAAAACTGAAAATGGTGGCAATTACTAGCAATATTTGGAGCTAGGATATCAAAACTGAACTAAAAAGTTTTGGTTTGCCTAAGAGCAGTTTCAGCTTTGACGAGCAGGTCGGATCACACCCTTCTCAACCTGGACACGGACTATTTCAGCCACTCCCCTCAGGCAGGAGGCCACTCCCCTCAGGCAGGAGGCCACTCCCCTCAGGCAGGAGGCCATTCCCCTCAGGCAGGAGGCCACTCCCCTCAGGCAGGAGGCCACTCCCCTCAGGCAGGAGGCCACTCCCCTCAGGCAGGAGGCCACTCCCCTCAGGCAGGAGGCCACTCCCCTCAGGCAGGAGGCCACTCCCCTCAGGCAGGAGGCCACTCCCCTCAGGCAGGAGGCTACGGTCCATCCGGACCAGAATCTCCCGCCACAAGAACAGTTTCTTTCCCTCTGCTGATGGACTCATGAACACTTCTAAACCTCTGTCACGTTAACTATAATTTAACTATAGTTTAATCAATCACTTTCTGCTCTGCATCTGTAAATTCAACTGTACATTTTGTGTAAATAGTAAGCCTATTTTTATCTTATAGCAGATTTAAATTGTTTTCTTTTAGATTTTATATGGGTTGTTTTGTCATTGTTCATTGTTTTATGTTGCACCGAAATGTGTTCCTAGCAATGGCAACAAACCTTTTCTGATTCTGATTCTGAGACTCTCATAGGGAGGTGAATACAAGGAGGAGGTATCTAAATTCCAATGTATACAGCTTGCCTTCCTTGTATAGCCTCAATCCACATATTTTCCACATTACTGATCAAGATAAAATAAAGTGTATTATTTTGTTCTTTGAGAAACTTTAAGATACTTCTCCAATCAATCAAGGCCTATAAATATAATCCACATGACGAAATGTGAGAAGATCACTTCTTTGCTGCCTGATGTCGCAATATACTGTAGGTTACACCAGAAGTAACACAATCGATACTTCAATATTACGTGTAACATAAGATGGTGAACTCTCAGAACACGGTGTCCCACATCTGCCTGTTTGCTTTAGTACCAGGGACAGCTCCCCGACGCTCCCATTGGCTGCGTGAGCGCGCGGCCGCCGATTGCCTCTGTCCCTCCAGTGAACAGTGACGGCAGCTCAGAGCCACGGGAGTGTTAGCATCTCTGCAGCAGCCAATCACAGAGCCTCATTTTCCTCCAACATCCAACCCGAATAACTGCAGATGCCCGCATCAAAGCCCCTCTCACAGCGGAGGGCATAAGCTGCTATCTATTTTTGGAAGCTGAAGTCGCCATTTTTGTTAGTCGTTTTTGCAAGGCTTTTATTTTTCTCCTTCCCCCATTTCTGAAATTTTAGGTTTTTAGGGGTTCAACCTTCAGCAGCGGGGATTTGTAACCGCGACTGCTTTTATTATTCTCAATGGAAGACACCTTCCTACTCGAGGCGACCGAAGGAGAGGGACATATTTCTCGTTTGCTTTGTATTATTACCGTTTCCAGCGACGACCCAGTGATTTTAGACAGGCCTGCTCACCCGCACGGTACCTACCAGAGTGAGTATACCGCGGACCAGCTATAACCCGTAAGGTTTTTGGGGGGCAGTGGGCTTTTCTGGGCCGGTTAGTGAAAAGAAGCCGTCGCATTGCTTCCCCATCTGCGCAGTGACGGGTGGAGGGTGAAGGTGTGATTCATGGCGTTAAACAAGAAGAGGCTGATAACCAGGCTACAAGGTAAGACAACAAAACCAATCCTTATCCTTATCATACTTGCCAATATAAGAATATGCAAACCGTGTACATGGAGTCAATTTAGAAATTTATGTCAACATAGTGTCCTTGCCTTCTCTTAGACTAATGGTCCTGTAAGTGGTCAAATTCCAATTAAAGACCCTGATGCCTTGTCTTGGGTGAGGTGCTTCACATTTGGCAGTGCGACTCCATCAGCTCCGGATCCTCCAGCCACATGGAAAGGGATGAAGGGCTATTTTCAAGGCTTCCATTTTGGAGCTAAGATGGATGCTTGCACACATCTCTTTCTGTCTCTGTGGCCTTAGCTGGTTTCTTATATAATCTAGGTGAACACTTCAGAGGCCTGCTGGCATGACGTGACCCTTTGTAAATATACAGTGAATACTGCATGGTAGCACAGTGACATGGAATTAATATTCATATTGCTAGATTGAGATGAACATATGTGCATAAAGTGTGTTTACAAAAATGCTTTGATACAGGACATTTCAATCTGTATTGTTTCATTACTTAAATACAAAAAAAATGTTCTAATCTAGAATTATGTTATCATGTTTGTTTGTTGACTACTGGTTTCAATGTAATTGCTTTTGGGAAATTGACTTAATTAATCTTACAGAGCATGTACTATTCTGAAAATGTTTGCTGATCATAAGCGTAATGCAGCAAATTTAGCAGACAGAGATTAGTTAAAGGTGCAATATGTTATGAGTTTTGGTGGAGGGTCATAATCTGCTTGACTAATGAAAAGTGAATTGCTTTGCCTCCACTTTATGGAAGTATCTACACTTTATTTTCTCAATCATAGTAAGTAAGCAGGATAGTGAAGTGCAGCACGCTCAAATTGACAAACTACAGTAGTCACGGAAGTCTCAAAGCCTCCTGGTTTCTGATGACACCATAGCCTCCAACAGGGCTGTAGTCTATACGTGTAGGCAGGTAAAATATACACTAAAATACATAATCAAGCTCGATATAATTGATACATAAATAGTGGCTCCTTCCTCTGTCTGACAAAGGAACAACAGCACACTTCAGAGTCTTAAAACCAAATGTTTCTGTTTTCTTTACACACAGATTAAATATCAGCAGTAAGACTCAGGTTTGTCTGGTTGGACTCTGTTGACTGCGCACTACCCACACCCTGGTCAGTCATCATGGGTACGGTCCTGTCGCTGTCGCCCAGTTACCGTAAGGCGGCCTTGTTTGAGGACGGCTCTGCTTCTGTGGGCCACTACACAGCCGTCCAGAACAGCAAAAATTCCAAGGATGCCGCTGCAGCCAAGTCCCTCAAACGCCCCTCCATCATCAATGTGTTGCCATGGAAACGCATTGTGGCAGTGTCGGCGAAGAGGAAGGGCTCTAAAAAGCTTCAGTCTGAAGGAGTGGATGCTGGGAAATGCAGTTCTCCAGAAGGTCATGCTGCAGGAGGTGCTAACTCAGCCTCGAACAGTCTGAAGCTAAAGAAGTCGCAGTCATGTGCTAACTTGTCGTCATACACATCGGCCCACGACCCCTCTGCCAGTACCACTACCTCCTCCCACCTGCCCACCTCCAAAACACTGGCCAATGTCACTGCTGTTGGGGCCAAGAAAAACTCCCTCACAGGTTCAGGGATTCAGCCTTCTACAGCCACCGGGACACCCAAACGGGTTATTGTTCAGGTCAGTTTTAGAATTATTAACTGTTTTGGCAATATCTTTCCATAAAATGATCATAGGTTTACCCTAAATATCACATCCAGTTATAATTTTGACAAATGCAAGCATTTTTTAACAAATGCATTTGCCCCTCTCACAGGGCATGCACTTTGCCATGTTGTCATGATGAATACTCTACTTGGCTCCACTGATTGTTGCATTCTCCCTTTAGTTTTTCACTTCGTTACATCATTATTTTGGAAGGCAAAGATATACCAGGGTTAAAAAGAGAAGAAGACATAAGTTTAAGGGAGAAGATAACCCTAACTTCACACATTTAATCTGTTTCTCAAATATTGCCTTGCACTGACGATACACTTTTGTTTGTGATGTACCATGCCCAGGCCTCCACCAGTGAGCTGATGCGTAGTTTAGGTGAGTTCCTTTGTCGACGGTGTTACCGCCTGAAGCGGCTCTCTCCCACTGACCCGGTGCTGTGGCTGCGCTCGGTGGATCGCTCACTGCTACTCCAGGGCTGGCAGGACCAGGGTTTCATCACTCCTGCCAACGTGGTCTTCCTCTACATGCTCTGCCGAGATGTGGTGTCTCCAGAGGTGGGCTCGGAGCGTGAACTGCAGGCCTCACTGCTCACCTGTCTCTACCTGTCCTACTCCTACATGGGTAACGAGATCTCCTACCCCCTCAAGCCCTTCCTGGTGGAGGCGGAGAAGGAGGCCTTCTGGGACCGCTGCCTGGATATCATCAACCGAATGAGCGGCAAGATGCTTCAGATCAACACTGACCCGCACTTCTTCACCCAGGTGTTTGCTGACCTGAAGAACGAGAGCAAGAAGGAGGAGGAGAAGACTATGCTGCTGATAGGGCTGGACCGATAAAAGGCTTCTGTGGGGAGTATGTGTGTTGGGGGGTGGGCGTAGTCTTGATATTAATGATCAATAAGGTCATGGTTTTGCCATGTGGTACGTTCTAAAATGTGTCCACGCAGGAGAATAGACAAATCAAATTAATGCCCTGTTTGTGTGACAGGGAAAGTTGAAAAGATTGCTCGCAACTATTAGAATTTAAAATTTTAAAGATGGCACTGGAATTAACGCCGCATAATATTTAAACTAACACGTAGTGAACAATATTTGCCATGGTAGTGGCTGTTTATGTTTAACCAAATTAGCTGTTAGTTAATTAAGACTTCCATTCACTTAATTAGGTAATGACACACAAACAAGTCTAGCAATATGTGATTATTGCTCAGTGGATCTAAACACAAAAGTGCCAAACAACATAATTGTCTTTTTATGGAAGAAGTAATTAAGACCAATTATTCAGAACTTACAAGCATGTCTAAAATAACGGAGTAGCTGTGGTCAAGCCAACTGATTGTTCATTTGTGCTCTTGGCTAACTGATTTCCCATATTGAAGGTTTGTTATCTGACCTTGTGACAAACAAAATGAAAATTCAAACTCTGACTGACCAGAAGATCTAGTCATGAGTGAATGATCTGTTATTATTGAGACATAGCTGCTTTGTCCAAACTGGTATTTAGCATGAAGTCACATATATTTTGCACATGTCCACCTATGTATTGCCAATAGCGACATCATGTTTTGTACCAAACCGTATCGCACTCTCCAACACCAGCTGAGAGATACTGTGTAAGCTTGAATAATATGAAATATGACACTACTGAGCACTGAACCCAAATAATGTAATTATAGTTATATGAATAGTTTACATTGACGTGTTGGAGAGCCTCATCACTAATAATAAGTGATGATAACAACCGTTGGTATAGTTTAGTTAACATGAAACATGGGAATTGCAATACTAAAAGACATATCTAAAATATTCTAACACAAATCACCCCCTCCAAAAGTTGACATTATGTATAATTTGGATTTTGACAAAGGGTCTTTATAGCTTATATTGTTGATTCTGTGCTATGAAAACTATAATGAACTATAACTTTGGTAAATCCACATTTATAATAATTTTTACACAATGTCAATTGGAATTTGTACTTCCTGCACTTTTCTCTCATGCTGTATATTAGTTTGACAGACTTGCAGAGAACTTGTGCGGTGAGAGTGATGGACAGGAGACTGCACACATCGGAACAAGAGTAAACTTGTGTAAGGAAATGCAAATGTGCGTTTTACTGTTGTCTTGGGAATCCCTGCTGCTGTTCGCTTCCTCCGTTTCCAACTGTTTCCCGACAGTAGATAGAGCAAAAGTGTGGCCTCGCTCTCCTCTGGTTTGTGGTCAAACTCACAAACTCTGCCTGGAACATGCATGTGTGCTTCACCAGATCCCCAGCATGCTGCTTACTCCACAGACTGAGCAGTGACGCTCCACGACTGAAGGTGATGGGACGTCTGCAAGAACTCCATCTAAGGAATATCTACTACAAAAACTCTAAATAGACTAGTGCAGTATCTAGCTGTATTGATCAAAAGGAACCATCACATCACTGATCTTAAAGACTTTTGTAAAGCTCTACCGTGGGCAGAGATTCTGTGCCATATTATTCAAAAGACTGATCATTTCATGTATGGAAAAACATGAGTAAACTGGAAGTGTCTGTCCTGAACAAGAACGTGGACTCAGAGAAAACACTGACTAAACTTTTCCAGTGTTGCTTTGTTACACAAAGATATCAAATGGAAATGTGTTTGTACACTACATTGGAAAATAATGTCAACCAAAGCTGAAAAAGTCAGCATTCTCTGAGCAACTTTTTGATTTCCTAACCCAGAAACAACTCATATGAAACAAAATACCCCCCCCCCAAAAAATCTGTGGAAGTTTGAATCAGACATCAGCACAGATACAACTTAATTTCCGTGTCCATATTGCAGTCTAGTCTAACTGCACTGAACTACAAATATCACATGAAGTTAGTTTTTCTGCCCGGTTACTGAAGAAGCATGAACTCAGCTCACTTCCTTTTGAACTTTTAATTGTAAGATGGATGAGTGAGACACAAAGTACATTGAGCCTGCTTTGTACAAAGGCCCTAGTCTGGAGGTGTTACAGGGAAAGCTGTTATGACTGACGGTTACCAGGCTGTAATACAATATGTAGCCTTGATGCAGACCCACACCTCATGAGACAAATATGCATCGTAATAAAAAGTTTGTCGAGTTTGTCTGCAGTAGCAAGGATAGCTGTTTTCCTTTGTGTTACTGAAATCAGATCTAGCAGACCTTATTTGTTTAGGTTTTGTTGTATTGTATGGGGTATACAGTCTGTAGGTACATCTTAACACAGTGAGTTTCTTAATATATTTATTACAGGAAGCATGTTGAACAATCTAACACAGCATTTGCATAGCATCTGGAGACTATTTTGATATGCTAAATGTCTGTGGAGCTATCCCGTCTTCTGGTTTTAATATGGGCCCCATCCATCAACATTTAAATACAAGACTTGATCATTCAGAAAGGAAAACAGGATACCCAATACAACCCAAAAACAAATCTGAATCTATAACTTAAAAATGTGAATAATGCTACTATTAAAGTATCAACAACGCTGATATTTCTAAAGTGTATTGAAATTATAGCAACATCATGTCACTGATCAGGAACTGTCTTGAATGTGAAGAGAAGTGACTGTTAACTCTATGACCCCTTTTCACAATTATTTTTACATTTCACGACCACATGGTGTTGTGTTTGGATAAATACTGATGTATTTATGTGTGAGACAAAAAACTGAGCCATCATGTGGGTCCAAGGAAAAGACTAGACAGAGGAGACCCTGCTGCCACCACCTCAAAACTGTGTGCCATATTTGATCTTGTATGTGTAAAATACAGAGCCTATGATAAAGAGGTCTTTACAGGTTTTCTTCTTTTTCATGTGTGAATCGTGTGTAAATCGGAAATGTTGAACAAACATTAAGGCTATTAGTGTCACTGGAGTGCTAATGCTGCAGTCTATGTGGATGTATGAAATATGTATGTGAGATACGTATTAGAACTGTTACTACTGTTACAAGTACTTTATATAAAAACTGAACAACTGTGGTGTGCTTCTGTTTGTTATTTACAGGTTTCTATGTGGATATATGATTATTGCTTTTGGGATATGGACAAATAACTGATTAATCCATATTAAGGGGGTCCAAACTATGGCCCAGGGTCCAAACGTGGCACTTACACCTATTTTAATTGGCCCTCAAGTTCTTAATGATCACCATGGGCAGTACTAGCCTGTACAGAAACTTAAAAAAGAAAACAATCATAACCTCATTATAACAACATGTTTAAACAGACCTGACATTTAGGTTCCAATATCCAGATTCAACTTGACTTAATTACATTAATTCCATAGGCTATATAGTCAGCCGTCTGTCCATGGGAGTAGGATCTCTCCTTCACTGTGGTTCTCCTTGAGGTTTCTACTTTTTTAGTGTCTAAACACAGGGGAGGCTAGGACCGTTATCTGTTTGTTACATTCCAGGGAAAGGAATTATTTAATCTGCTTCTCTATTATTTAATTGTCACCCATCGAGGCTACTGCTGTTGTGATTTTGGGTGTGATCATCATCCCACTATGGAGGAGGCGATGGGTCGCAGTTCCACGCATGACACAAGAGGGCGCTGCGGTTGCACGTTGGCACCATGGTGGGCATCATGGTTGGCACTGTCGCATATCAGTCTGGTCAACTGCAAAATGTGTAAAAATAAGCCAACGGATTTTAAATTCACACAATGAGAAGAAAGAAAAACACATCTGTTTCCTGGTAGAACTTAAACGTGTATTAAACCGTTCCTGAACAATAAAGATTAGAATTATTGCATGCAGATGGTCTCCACATTTTTTTGCTTTGTTCTGTTTTTGGTAAAGAAAATAGATCTATTGTGTAAGCCTGGATATCTCACAAAGCAAGATATATGACAAAAAGACAAGATTCGGCCATTCCCACTGCATCTTAAATTATTTTGAAACTCACTTCCGGAAGTTGTCTATCGCGGTCTTGACGCCGCCTTTACTCCTCCCCAGCAGCACCAGCAGCAGCATCACACACCGGCGCCTGGAGCTACTGCGAGCGGGAGCACACACACGTTCAGGTCCCACCGGGAGCAGCTCTGACACGGGCTCATGAGAAGGTCGCCGCTCGCCCCCGTGAAGTGGAACTAAGCTGGGGGGTTTTTTAATCATGACTTGTGGCCCCGGTTTTGAATGCCCCTCTGTCCAATAGCTGCAGAGGATGAGAAGAGACAGCTACAGGACACATTGCGCTGCGTGATGCTTGCTGGAGACTTGGCGTCCTGCAGAGACGTGAGGGAGGTGAGGCTGGTCTTTCCCCTCTGAGCTCACCTGCTCCAAACGCAGTCACTATGTTAAAGACACCTGCGTTTGGTGGAGCTGCCAGTGATAACCTGTACCTCCACCTGGACTGCTGAGCTACTGAGGACTCTACTGAGGACTCTACTGAGGACTCTACTGAGGACTCTACTGAGGACTCTACTGTCTCTTCTGGATTTTGAGTATTGAAGGATTTCAGCCTAACTTTGAGAGATGGTCTGACAAACTCACGTCCTTCATCACCACCAGCCTGGGTCAGTGTTGCTGCTGCTGCACTTCTGATGGCCAATAACAACGACTTACAGGTGAGTCGATTCAAACCTGTTTAGTTCAGGTTTCCTCCAGCTGAATCCATTGGGTGTTATGGTGTTCTTACTTATTATTTGTACACACAAACACTGGGTTGAATGTACTTGTACTTTTGAGTTTATTCTAAGCCTCTAAACAGGATCAAGTTTCACTATAGGGCGCCCAGTGTGTTTCAGAGACAGTCACTGACAGGTCTGTCTCTAAATCTTAAGTTACCTCAGTGTAAGTCACTGGACACAGCTTAGTGCGTAGTTAAAAATTAAAAATATTGAGTGCTGTGGCGGCCTCACTCAAAGCCAACTGTCTAAATAAAACTATGCACTCTTCTAAGCGCCAAAATAGACCTGGACAAGTCTAATGTGTAGGAGTGTTGGAGCTGCCTGTGACAGTCACGTCTCATATTTCCAGTCATTCCTCTAGACACATGATCCGCTCCATGCTCAAGCTTTTGTTGTGAGTGAAAACGTCTCCTCTGTGACATTTAGACTTTTCTCTGAACACTGAAGGTGCCAAATGTTTCATGGAAAACACAGGCACACACTTCCAGTGTGTACTATTCTGTCAGGTCCTTGTGTTTTGTAAGAAGAAAAGAAACAAGTTTTGTTTACAAATTGTCCATAATCCTCTGAGAATGTCTACTTCATTTAGTTTTTTAATTTAGTTTTTTACCTGTTAAACAGCTTTATTTATACACTGCAGACCGAGTTAAACAGACCAAAGATATACAAGAGAGAGGCAAAGAGAAACACAGTAAAAACAAGAACTGAACCTTGTCCAAACCAGGTCTAAACCAGGTCCAAACCAGGTCCAAACCAGGTCCAAACCAGGTCCAAACCAGATCCAAACCAGATCCAAACCAGATCCAAACCAGGTCTAAACCAGGTCCAAACCAGATCCAAACCAGATCCAAACCAGATCCAAACCAGGTCCAAACCAGGTCCAAACCAGGTCCAAACCAGGTCCAAACCAGATCCAAACCAGATCCAAACCAGATCCAAACCAGGTCCAAACCAGATCCAAACCAGGTCTAAACCAGGTCCAAACCAGATCCAAACCAGGTCCAAACCAGATCCAAACCAGATCCAAACCAGGTCCAAACCAGGTCTAAACCAGATCCAAACCAGATCCAAACCAGATCCAAACCAGGTCCAAACCAGATCCAAACCAGGTCTAAACCAGGTCCAAACCAGATCCAAACCAGGTCCAAACCAGATCCAAACCAGATCCAAACCAGATCCAAACCAGGTCCAAACCAGGTCCAAACCAGATCCAAACCAGATCCAAACCAGATCCAAACCAGGTCCAAACCAGGTCCAAACCAGGTCTAAACCAGGTCCAAACCAGGTCCAAACCAGGTCTTATAAACCTCTTGTCTTTGAGAATGTCTACATCAAATATAAAAACAGTTTTTTGATTAGTTGCACTTTATTAAAGTACTAAAGTATTAAAAGTACCATTAAAGCTGCTGAACAACAGACTGACTGAGAATGAAGGACCACAAACATATTAATGAAGAGAGACTTTTGAGCAGGTACAGTATACAAAACATTACTGACATTACTCTTTTTATTCTTTTTTGCTGGAATAATCAACTATATTTGATAGATCAGAGATATGATATTGGAAAATCCCATACATCCCTTATTTAGCAGTTTGGTGTTACAAAGTTACACTACTAGAGTCTCTTGAATTTCATTTAGGGGTCATTGTACGTTGTCTCTAAGCTGTGGAAAAAGTGTCTACAATGGTTTGGACTGACGTTGTGACTGTTCTTGGACGAGATTAACCACATCATCAATACAAATGAAGCCAACACAGTGTTTTAGCAGCATTTACTTATCTGCTGCATCACTGACTGTTTAAATAAAAACTATAATCTAAACTTTAAGAATGTAGATAAATATCTTTGTCTACCACTGGGAAAGTATGGTTACAAAGAAAACCTGCTAATACAGTGTCATTCTACATTATTTGAAAACATTAGAGACCTCAATAATGTGCAATTGTTCCTATAACCTATGTTTAATTCATGTTGTCCATGTGTACGTTGCTGCCTCTTTGCTAGCACTCATTATTATTATTACTATTATTATTATTAGACTTTGTAAAGCGGTTTCCTTGCCTAACTTTAACTTTCTGCCCTGTGTCTCTTGTGCTTTCATTCATTCACATTCTTTTTTATCTTTGGCATCTCCTCTTCACTCCGAGCGTAAACCAAGCGGCTGCTGTTGAGCTGATAAGTCTGAGGGAGCCCTTTGTGGCTGTCTGCTCAAAAATGCTTTATTCCACTAGTTTCCTGTAGTTATTATCTATCGGAGGAGCTGCTTCTTTCACCACAGAGGCTCCTGACCAAATGACTTTATATTGATCAGAGAGTGAAAGGCTCTGTCTGTTTCTTTAATGGCGTCTGGAGACTTTTGAGCACACGCTTGGAGATTTTTCACGTTGCTCGTCGGGTCAGATGTGCTGTGTTAATGCAAAAATGTTGGTGGCGTCATAAACACATTTATGGTTTTAAGACTAAATGGATAAGTGAAGGTGCCTTCTCATCTATAAAGTGGTCCTTTGTGTCACAGTATAGACATTAGGACTGCGTTTGCTGCAGATAATTGGGTTTAACCTTGTATTTATGTTTCCGTTTGCTTATTTGCCTGCTTCAATTGTACAATTCAAGATGGTCCATAACCATGAAATGTTTATAATGTAACGTAACATGTGCAAATTCTTCCAATTTATTCCAATTTCTCCCATTTCCTTCAATGACCAACGTCACAACTGTGGAAACCTGAGGGCGTTGCAGTAATAATAGAGCTGCATTCATTGGATTAAACAAGTGACAAGAGTGATTTCTGGTTTGTTTTAAATATTATATCAAGTTTAAAGCGTATAATTTGAATGAAACTGATTTGAATAGGTGTGACTCTGTTTTGCATCGGCTGGAAATGAGTCCTTTTTATGATTCATTCCATCATTAGTGAAGAATAAGTAGAAACATTTGCTGGATATTTGGAAATTGGTCAATAAATTAATGCAACAAGACTATTTTCTAGAGATGCACCGATCAATTGGCCGCCGATTTAAAAAGCCGGTTTTATGCTGAAACGGCCAGAATCGGTGACCGGCCGGTCCATGTCGTAATTGCCGGTTTTCGGCCGATCCAAACTGACCCGCATGCGCGCATGCGCGGTGCGTAGCAGCTCAACGCGCCCAGAACAAAACGGCTAAAAACTACAAGAGTCTTTCAGAGCGCGGCGGCCAAAGTGTCCACTTTACATTCAAGTCTATGTAAACGCGATTCCTGCTTTTTCGCCGCGGCGCGCGGCGCGGAGGGTGCGTTTTGGTGTTTTCCGCTCTAGACAAAAGCTTTGACAGGCAGAAGCTTCAAAGCGTTAAAATTGTTCGTCGCAGAAAAGTTCAGATTTGTTCAACTTTGGTGGAACACCAGAAGGATGAGCCTGGAGGAGGATCAGAGGAGACTGGACTGTGGGGTAAGTTATTACAACTTTGAGACTATTACAATCTACGTGTTGATAGTTGATGCGGTCAAAATAATTTGCGCTGGTTTGTGTTTGACGAGTTAATGTGTTAATTCAGAGTTATCTGCAGAAGAGTAGGGACACATTATATGAAGGGGCCAGAAGAAGCAGCAGCAGGGCTGTCAGAAGAGTTAGTTGTTGTTGTTGTTGTTGTTGTTCTGCTCAACTAGCAGAGAGCTAAGCTACGAGCTAATGCTAACAAGAGATCTCATCCAGCTGAAATGAGACTTTAAAAATACTTTATGCATTTGAGACATACATTACGTCGATACAAAACTTAAATTACTGACTCGAACAGCGAAATGAGTGACTACAATCTAATGTCAGGACTATTTCATTGTCCCACAGCCTCAAAGAAATGTTTACACATATCAGCTGTGCTCTAGAATTTATAGTGCACAGCTCATTGAGCTTCTAGTGAGTCTGTGAAGTTATCAAAGAGCTGATGAAACTGGAAAATGATATTGGCAACATATGTATGCCTCATTAAATATACTGTATTATAATAGTACAAGTTTGAATAATATTGCAGTAAATGTACTGGGCTCAAATATAACTGCTGTACAATGTTCTTTAAGATCTGGATTTGCCTTCAGCTCTCCCTGTTGCTCCTGTCCCTGCTGCTCCTGCCCCTGCTGCCCCTGCTGCCCCTGCTGCCCCTGCTGCTCCTGCTCCTTCAGGGGATGCTGGCCCTTCTGCTGCACCACAGGTGTGTAAAAGCATTTGGTTGGATTACAATTTGTTTTTTAGCCTGTGTCATCTAAATTGCAATGTGTGTTTTTTTTGAAGAACCACGAGGAAGAGGTCCTGGAGCCAGAGTCCTCCAGCTTTGAGAGAGAGGTGCTGGCAGCGCTCTGGGACTGACCCTCCTCATGTTCCACCTGCTTCCTCTCCTGCAGAGGGTTCCAGCTCATTCAAAAGAATGTGTAAATTTACAAATGTATAAATTACTATATGAAAATAGTTCATTTGATTTCAATCTGGAACCACTGGAGCTGCATCTTCTGCAGGAGAAATGGACTCCTTTTTCCTCTGTGTCCCCCACTCTTCTCCAGGCCATATAGTTCTGTATTTATATATTATTTTTATATATAGTTGTTTATTTTTCCACAAAATAAATTATATTTTATATTATAAAACGTGTGTCCTGTATACATGCACCTTTTTCATAAAATACTGGGTAGTTTGTGGGAAAATCATTGGCTAGATAGAAAATCGGTATCGGAAAAATCGGTTTTGGCAGGTCAGACCGCCTTAAAAACCGGAAATCGGTATCGGCCAAGAATTTTGGAATTGGTGCATCTCTACTACCCGTTGTTGGCCCAGAACGTCTCGTAATGTTTTAGCCTTTATTTACAAAGCTGTTATTTCGACAGAGTTTTACGGTGTGACCACTAGTTACGATTATTGTGAGAAAAGACATCACGATTTAACGATTATTTGCGATTATTGAGACTGTGACCAAGCAACAGTGAAATCTTTAATTTTATTTCTTTCCTGTGGTCTGACATACTGTACAAAATTAAACTTTTTGAAAGACAAAATAAGGTTAAATTTGATTAAAAAAAGAGTTCAATCTGTCGTCCAAAAAATAGACCTAAATGTAAAGAACTAAGAAGACTTAATTTTGCTTCTAAAACTGGCACTGATTATTACTTTTTTGGTTCTTACGATTATGTTGTGACCTGAATAATCATGATTATCGATGAACTTAATAATCTTGACATGCCTAGTGACCAGTGGTTTAGTGCTGGTCTAATAGCTGCTTATATGGGCCTCTTCAGCCATCAACCAAACCAGCATAAGATAAGATAAGATAAGATATTCCTTTATTGTCCCACATGGGGAAATTTCATTGGTGCAACGCAGGTAGATACAGAGGTAGATACAGAAGAACAGATCACTTATAGGAAGTCTGAAAAACACTTTCAGTAGAAGATCTCCTATAAATAAATAAAAACTCCCATAGACAAATAAATACATAAATAAATACCATTGCATGTGATCCCGACAGTAATTGCACATGAATATGTGTCACGACAGCACATAGATTGCACATGAATTTCACAGTAATTGCACATACGACAGAATTGCACATCAGTATTAGGTTAGGTCAGTATTGCGACGGGATAACGTGACGATCTCCGGGTAAGACGACTGTTCTCTGCAGTTTCATGAGTTCCTCCTTTGTGGAAACGCGGTACGGCGCCGGCCGGGGGGCGGGGCCGGAGCCGGGGGGCGGGGCCGGAGCCGGGGGGCGGGGCCGGAGCCGGGGGACTCGGAGCCAAGACACATCGCAACGACACGACGAAAACACTCAATCCAGCCGAATAAAGTCAAAACAAGTTAATTTAAAGCGATTCCAGTGCGTGTCCCGATCGTTCATGAAGTTCCTCTTTCATATAAACGTGTATATAAACGTGTACCGACGACACGCCGTACTTTAGCGCGGCCGGAGGGCGCGGGGGGGGGGGGGGGGGCTGGTGGGCTCACGTCACAACAACACAACGGACGCAACGAAAAACGCTCAAATCCAGCCGAAAAAAGTCAAAAACAGTTGAATTAAAAAACTATTCCAGCGCGTGTCCCTATCGTACAGTAAAGTAGAAAAAATATACTTACTATATTTACAAAATATAGGAGATAAAGCACAATAAGTGTGAGAAAGAAGAGAGAGCGTTTACACCGGGCTGCCAGCTGTACCAGCGCCTTATGACGTAAATAACATAACACCAGCTACTGCTTCCATAGACTCAAATCATCCTGTAGTATTGTAAAGGATTATATGAATATAAGTGATAATACCAGCTGAAGTAAAAAAGAAAGAAGTTAAACATGCTCTTGCTGTTTAAGCTGTGTTCAGTGCGTGATAAGATCTAGAGATTAGCATTAGAAGAACGTGCGGGTAAAGCACCAGTCTGACACGGGCATGTGCTGGTGAGAACTGGGAAACAGAATCGCTCCATATACAAATTCAAAGGTTGCAGAGGAAGTGAGACACTTGGTAGGTATTTGTTTAGCTACAGGCACACATGTTCTGCAAATGCAATACAATATTATTTATCTCCATTAAACCATTAAGAACCATTATCTATCTATCTATTATCATTATCTAAATGAATCAGAATGACCCACTGTGGTCTGGGATCTTGGAGCTCTGCAGTGATCGCTCGCTGCTTGGTTCCGGCAGTACATTTTCCATTCATTTTTCTCATAAGATCATGTTTAAAAAAATGTACTAAATGTTTGGAAGCTTGCTCGGGTTAATAAGCTAAGTGGTAAGTAATGAGCACAAGACCTATCATTTTAAAGTTATTTATTTATTCAAGGATAGCCTCTTGAGATGATCCATTTCTTTTTCGAGGGGGTTCTAGAGCACAAAGATGACTGTTACACACACACATCACAACACATGACAATAAACACGTAACACAACTTTTCACAATTGTCCTGCTCATCCCTGTTACCCGAATGTCCAATATACTCACCTTTTGGTAGTTTTAGAATATACAACATTCTGATACATACGTAATCAATGCACACACCGCAAATCAAGTAGGAATACTGAATTTTAAGTTTTCCATGTGTTTATTGGACTGAAAACAACCACGTTATGGACATTAGTTACCACGTAGCTACTGTGTTGACCAAGAAAGTGTGTGCTGTCAAAATGTTGATCTGAAATGTACATTGTCATGGAATAAAGGCTAGAGCTTTATTTGAAATATACTGCCATGTTCTGGTAAACATTGTAATTGTGATTAGATTTACATGTTATGTTTTAAAGCCAAAATACCTACATAACTTATACAATAATCACATGGATTTCAGAACATGTGTGCATGTGTCTCAAGGTTACACGTGTATAGCAAAGGATGTACCCCAATAATTGCAGCCTTTGCGATTTTGTAATTGCTACCAAACAAGTTGCAATTTCCTTTCAATTGCAAATGTGGGATTAATCTCGCTGCCCTGTCACGGGACGCTTTGTGAAGTAAAACCTGTCTGAGGTTACACCTGGGTCATTTGAGACAAGCGATCCACCGCGCTCTGGTCATGTGATATCAGACTACAGGACTGGTGTTTTCAGGAAATATTTTAACATTGTCTCCCGTGTCTAGACGGAGACTATAAAAGTGAAGAAGTGTGAGGAAACACTCTCCTGAGACAGCGCAGACAGTCCACACATATAATGCAAATGTACACTTGTGTTATGTTTGCCTTTTATAATCAAAGGTGTTCAGGTGTCTTGTCATTAGCCTTCCTGCTGTAATTATACAAAACCCAGCTCCCTAAGTGTTCTCTGCTGTTTGCTAGTACCAGACGATCCTAATCAAAGGCATGGGTGAGGGGATAATGGTCGACATCATAAAATGGACCTCTGATCCTCCTTCTGCCATAATCATTTTTAATCTGCTTTTCATGTCCATTACCATCACGGCTGCATGAACATCCCATCAAGTTCCTTTCCCTTGTGTGCTGGGAGGACAACACTGTAGCATCATGCAGCATGTTATTATTACTATATTAATACATATTTTCATAGTTGGCTATTTAAAAAGTTTGATAAACATGAGTTCTGAATCTAATGGCATATTTGTTTTTGAAATCCTTCCAGTACATGCTGGTTATAGGAGAATCATTTAAGTGGTTTCCTGAGAGAGCCTGTGGATGCTAAATAATAAAATAGCCAGAAGAAAGTAACGCTGAAGAGGCTATGTTTAGAGGGACAAGCTGGAGGTGGGGCTGTTTGCTTTTGCATATTATTTGTATAAGGGAGATTAAGGGTAGGAGAGGGTTTTACCCACACATCTCCTACATTTCCTGCTATTCAGAAAAAACTGACACAATCCGCATGAATATGAAAATCCAACTCTGATTTCTTTACGAAACTCTTTTTACTGCTCTGATCTAGTGCAAACACATAATGAGGTGTTATTGCAGAATTTTGGTGGGATATTCCACTTAGTATGACTTCAAAACAACATACCACAGTGCAGTAAAGACAACCCTTTGAAGAATGTAATTTGTACTCATAATTATGGTTTAGGAAATGTGGAGAATAATGCTGTTGTTTTAATGATGCAGCAGAAAGTTGTGAATAATTCTTAATTCAAGTATTTTGCACTATACAATACAGCCTATGGACATATAGTAGAGCCCCTAAAACAACAACATGAGGAGCTCATAAGTATAAGTCAGTGTGTGGCGAGTGGACACTGGTGTGATTAGTGTGATTGTGTTATGAACAAGAGCAGTCGCTTTTCAGTAGTTGCCTTTTATTGACACATCATGGTCTAATCATTATGTGAAGTTTACTGAAGGAAACCTCTCTTTTATGACACTGGAATATGCAGCTGATGTTGCTTGCGTTAGATCATAAATATCCTTGATAGAGCGCTTGGGTCCACTGGACCACAGACTGGCGGTGTGATTGCAGCTGTGATGTGAATACTGCCATTGTGTCCTTGAGCAAGACACTTAATCACCTCGCCTCCAGTGTCTGGGTACACTGAGTGTGTGTGAATGTAAATGTAAGTAAACTATGTAAATGTGACCATTTAATAGTTGATCATTTTGGGAGCATGAATGCAAAATTTCACTATGAAAATCATTTACTTTTAAAATTAATGTAAAATGTTTCTTGAAGAGTGTCACTATATTTATTATTTACTCAGTATTGTTTAATTGTAGAAATGATTATATAAGTACATCTAATAGTTTTGTATTTGTGGTACATGATGTTTTTACACATAAGAGTCCCCTTTGGTTATGATATTTTTCCCTAAATTGTGTCTTTTGCCATGTAGGTGAACACATTTATTTTGTGGCCTGCCCGTATGTCTTTTGAAAATGTTTCTAAAATATAGTTCTACTTTTCAAGCCGGGTTATGACACTCACTTTCCCTTTTTAGTTGAAACCCAGACAGTGCGAGTCTGTTGCTGCAGAGTTCACAGTGGACAAAGGGCACAAACACATTAGCGTTTAGTGGAGTCTCTTGAGAAGTCACACAAAGTGTCTATTCATGCTGCTGCCTGCTCCTCCTCCAGCTGTGGAGAGGACACGACAAGGGAGACGGGGTCGTGAGACAGATGTGTGCTCACTGAGACGGCTGCAGCTCATAAAGCCACATACAACCATGTCACATCGTGTCACTGTGTGAAACGGTGACGGAGGTTTGCCTACACAAGTGCTTTTGAAATATTAGGGATTCCAGGGATTACTTAGTCCAAGGTACATTCTGAAAGCTGCTAACGTTCATGGTGGGGTCAAGAGAACCTCAGCAGAGTATACATTCTCTTAATAGTATTCTCTCAATAGTCTCTTAAAACAACTTTCTACATTGAGGGCACGTTATGAATTTCAACTATAAGCATGTTTATGAATGAATTTTTATTTTTTAAAGCAAATGTAGATCAGACAAAAAGCTTTTCTCCAGTTTTTTGTGAGGCAGGATGAGTGTTTCATTCAGATGATAATTTAATTGATAATCTTATACAGTTACATATTTTTTTGTGTTGTTTTTGAAGCAATATTGTATCGTGATTCACTGTCACAATTAATTGCACAGCCTTAAACGTAGGTCCAAACGTACTGACTTTCCTGTATCATAATCTTGACCTAAACTCTAGCCTGTTGTCCAGACTTCCCTTGGTCTGATGTGCTGCGTTGGCATATCAAGCAGCTATTTCCTCTTGGTACAACTCACACAAACATTCACTGCTTTCATATTTATAACCCAACATCAGGCAGTCTTTTTCCCTTCCATCTTTGTGTATCCTGTTGAATCTACATGCAGAAGAGTCAGAATGAGTTCTGCGTTGTAATATCGGTGTGAAATGGCCCTTAATTAATTAATTTGTCTTGAGAAGGCATTCTCAATCCAAGCTTTTAGTAAATTATGTCACCACCAGCCAAGAGCATTTTCATGATGAAATGTGTGATGTGGTTAGGGTGGGAGGAGAGTGAATCGGGTTAGGCAGCCCATGGTGAGCTGACGGGCCATTAATACTTCATCACACGAGTGCTTTCCTGTCACAAGTTCAAAACCAAAACCTGCTCATACCGAGTGCCCTTAAGGGATTCTGTTGAGCTGGACAGACCACTTTATAAAGCTTTGTCATTATGCTTTATGCTGCTGGACTAAATGTGCTGAGACCAGTGCATACATCCAAATTATTCAAGCTCATTGTAGCTGTTTGCGAAATCTGAGCAGAGTGTTGCAGAAGTGAGATCTGTGCTTATGCTAGAATTAAGAGTAAACAGGGGGGGGGGCAGTTTGTTCCAGAGTCTGGGACTAGTAACATTATTTGACCAGAGACTGCTTATATTGATTTACCTTTTAGAAATTTGAACAGTTTTAATATTTAAAGTTTTAATATTTGAATTTTTTTTCTGGTAAAATAATAATCAATCGATAGAATTCACTATTTGGACAGATTTATAGTTCAAATATACATATTAAAACGGAGGGGGAACAATATTTTGGTAAGAATTTTGGAATATGGTTTTACTGTGATTCTGTTAGTTTCAACATAATTTATCTTTTATATTTTTCTCAGGAATATATCACGCACCAAAATTATTGTTTTGACCGGCCTATATAGAGGTGGGCAGTATATTGAAATGTAATATTGTGTTTTGTATAGTTTTGAAGATGTGCAACATTTGAATATTGAGGATAACGTTTATAGTAAAAACCCATTATCAGTATTGTCACAATACTAAAATGTCAAACTCGATTTCGATACTAAGGAATATGCTTGATTATTTATTTGTTATTATCCTTTGTTAAGGACACAAACAACAAACATAAGGTCCATAGATAAGAAATACACAATATAAAACTTGCATATTGTTGCAAAATTCAAAAACTGATTCTCGACACAGATTTCAATTCTACACAAATTTTAAAAATGCTTTAGTTCAACATTTTCGACAAAATAATAGTTCTATTCAAACTGTTCATGAATAGTCACATTTCTTTCTGTTAATATGATTGTATTAATATCAATACTTCAAAGTGGTATGTAGTTTTGATTCTAGATTTAGTTTGAATTCGTATCTGATTTCCGATACTTTTGACCATTAATTATTTGGATTCCCCCAAAAAGGTTTTTAATTTCTTATCAATATTGCCCATTCCTATAGCCAGCGCCCAAGCCCAGATAAACTGATTGGATAAGGAATTATTGTATGCAACCCCCACATTACTTGAAAGCTAATCTCGCTCTTGAAACTAAGCTGTAAAGAGGATACGTTAACTTTAAGAAACATACAGTAGTTATGACTGGTGCTACTAACATAGGCTAGTTCCTGATGGTGTGGTTAGGACAGTAGTGCTGGTGCTGTTCAGCTTTAGGTGCTTTCCTCCTTTTGCAGATTTGACTGTATTTATAAAGAGGACATACACGATGGTTGCATGGGGTCAAGTGTCTCCACATCCGCTTTCTCCTGCCACACAGAGCGAGGGGAGAACCAGAGCCACTCGGTGAGGACATCAGATAGTCAACTTTATGTCAAGCTGCGTACATATTTGCATGTTAGGTCACTTCCTATTATTGAGTGGCAGCGTAAGTAGAATTAGATGTGACTGGACTGTGATGTTTGTGCAGAAGCCAGATGGCCCACAGTGAGGGTCAGTGGCCTTAGACTCAGAAGGTCCATGGGCCGGTGTTTCAGAGCTGTCACTGAGGAAAGTGTGCTCACTCAGCTGCTTTTCTTTGAATTCTCCTCTCTTCTAAAAATGTCTCCTCATAGACTGCTTACCGCTGAGTAGTCTATTTTCCTGTTGATGCGGGTGTACGTTATCAGAAGTCAGACGTGTATTTGAAAGCGCTGCTGTTGCTCCTATGTTGAGTGGTAAAGCTGGAGATTTGACCAAATAAATCCACATAACATGGCTGTGCCTCTTGTTTCCTCAACATTTTGAGTTATTTGTCCAACAGTGGCCAACGCAGAGTAGGATATATTTACATTTGCAAATGTTTTCTCAATTTACTTGAGCAACTTTTGAAGAAAATGTACCTTTCAGAGTAGTTTTGAAACAACAAAACTCTCACTTGAGGAAACGTTTGCGTTACTCTACCCACTGTGTAATTCTACATGTGTCAAAAGCTTTATGTTGACAATATTCCATTATTTGAGCATTCTTACACCATACTGTCAAATATGATTTGTTTGTGTCATTATTGTGTCTATTCTTTGGAAATACCAGGATCTGTGCATTATTTAATATTCTGTCTGTCTGATTACATTAACTCCATTTTAAATTGATGTCACGTCTAAACTGTTACTCAGATACCTTTTTAAGTAATTATTTGGGTCACCCCTTTTTACATTTACTTGAGTAATGTCTGTCTTAGTAATTATCTTGTAGCTAAAGGTCTTTTGGTTGAATGGTGGAACCTCTTTATGTTGTGATGAATATGTGCTGTAATCCCAGTAATTACAGAGATATGAAGCACAAATGTGGTCAAATGTCTGTATTTTCACAGTAAATATCCAATTCCACCATAGAATTCTGACCTGTCCTCCAGCTCAGTTTTTAAGCTACTCGTGGGTTTCAGCTTCCTGTTACATTTGAGCGCGTCAAAAGACAACGCAATGTCACATGAACACTATTAAGAGATTGCTGTGGTGGGAGAAGTGGCACATACATAACACAGCCATAAATACAGACATATTCAAAGACTGGGCCTAAGCCTGGTCGCAGTAGAGAATGACAACAGCCTGTGTCTGTCCCCAGCAGCAGCAGCAGCCCGGAAGCACAGTGGCTTTCTCACTTACAAAGACACACACTGCTGCTGCGTGTGTGTGTGTGTGTGTTTGTGTGTGTGTGTTTTTGTTTGTGTGTGTGTGTGTGTGTGTGCGCCCGTGTACAAGTGCTTGACGCTGTGTCTATCTGGCACAGAACAGAACAGGAAGCTGTGAGGTGGGGCTCCAGTCCATGGCCAAGTTCTCCTTTTTCCTACAAGCTGCTTCGTTCGCTCGCTCCCAGTGTAGACGCCTGGCCCCTGTCGCGAGGGCCTCCTGGATTTGGAGCGGGAGGGAAAAGCAGGAGCGTGTGCGGCCTTGGCAGTGCTGCTTCGTTGGCAGATATGGCCAGTGAAGATGTGCACGAGGACTTACAAGTGGATCAGGCTGTGGGTGACCTTGTAAACACTGAACATGGTGACACAGAACCCTCGGTAGGCACTTCCGAACTCATAATGTCAATCGTCATTCCTTCCATGATTGTAATGCTGAATTTGCTCAAAAAAATACTTAAGTCACACAAATATGTCATTTAGTTACCATTCAGGCACAATATTGGAATTGGAATTGGAATTGGAAGCAAATTAGGGCTTGATGTTTTGCATACTAATGTCTTGTTTTTCTTAGACCATCTTCCTGGTACACTTCCTGTAAATTGTGTCTTTAACGCAGTCGGTTTGCTCTTCTTCATGTGATTTCACTCCGCTCTGACCATAACTGTACTCGCCGAAATATAAGAAATACTAGAACTTATGTGGCACCGTGGCTGAGATTTAGGGATTTTGATTAACGCAGCAAAAGTGGCTCCTGTTGTTTTTGTACAAGAGTGAGCGGAAAATAAATGTGAAAAGATTTGCCTTTGAATTGATTTAGGTTTGTGACCTTTTGCATCTTACTCTTATCTCAGATCTCTAATTCTCTAAATGTCAAGAGGGAAACGGTGCCTTGCCAGTTTTCGTAATGATCCTCAACTAGATGCAAATAAACCCCATGAAGTTATAATCGGTCCTCACGGTGATTTAACTGTGTAGCATGATCTGCATTGGCTTTCTTCGCTTCCTTGTTGACTTCCTGCTAGACTTCTCCTGCCTTGCACCAAACCGTGGTGACTTCTCACTTCTTTCTCCAGTTTGAGTTTAATCACAGCTCCAGTTGCTTCACTATTTGCTGTGAAACTCGAGGGATGCTGAAGTATTGTGTTGAATATGAGTGCGTCATGGCACAAACTCTCCCTTCCTGTCACTCACGGTGCCTCGTCACACTTCTGAGCATTGACCTACCTTTTGTGGCGTCTCAATGCCGTGGGCTTGCCATGTTCACAATAGTGTTCACAATAGTGTTCACAAGCATCCCAATATAGTGCAAATCCAAGTTGGCTGTTGGTCTAATCTTCAATTCACAAATAAACTCCATAGACTAATACCGGTAATAACACTTAAACTGTCAATGCATGAAAGACGTATGTACTTTGACTTCATAAATTAAATCATTGCTATTCTTCCAGTCTGGGTGTAAAAAAAAAAAGAAAAAAAAGAAGCAGTCTGTTCTGATAATCCAAGGTCTATTTATTTAATTAAAAAGTCTAAAATGGAGTGAAATGTATTTATTTTGCTTGTGAGAGTAATTCATTCTCCCATATTTTAGGATATCTTTATAACTTCTAAATCGCAACTGTGTTTTGGTAGTTGGTATGATTTATACTCATCTGTATTAACCAAGCATCCACTCTTTGTAACTTTGCGTTTGCTCATCAGTCCAAACATGCAGCTAATCTCCTGGTCATCCTGATGTTGTGTAATGACATAACGCTGCATTAGCACAGCATTTTAAATCTAGCAGCCTCGCTGTGCTTTCCATCAGTGCCATGTGCTCTGCTCCTGACTGTGGCTGTATTGTTGGATTATGGCCTTAATGAGAGCATAACTGGAGCCCCAGCCTGCATGTAGCTGCTAAGAAGTTGTAATCAGATCTGCTAAGATGGAGGGCTGGCTTTACTGCAGCGAGAGCCCAAGCACCCTGTGCACCCTGTGGGCCCGATGCAAGATTTGCCTCTGTTATATTTCAATTTATTTTCTCAGTGTTCTGTAGTTTCTTTCCTTTTTTCTTGTTTGAATCTATTTGTTGTCTGGCATATTGGGGTGCAGTTGGTGGGTAGATCTTATTCAGCTGTGTCCTTTTTAAAATCTGATCTAATGCACAATTGTTCTGGTATTATTAAAACTGTTCAATAAACAAAGTTGATAAAATAGACTTGCATCTAATGTTATAATAAAGTTAGGGATGTCATGATATCAAATATTAGTGTTGTGATTATTGTGAGGAAAAAACACCAAGGTAACAATTATTCATGATTACTGAGATCATGACCAAGCAACAGTAAAATCTTTCATTTTAATTTATTCCCATTGTCTAACATGTTACTGTTCCTCACCTTTGTGACCAGCTTTATGAAAGTGAACTTCCTGAAGGACAAAATGAAGTGAATGTGCCAAAACAGCCACCTAAAAAGCTTACATTTAGGTGTCATTTTGGACTATAGTTTGAATTAAACAAAGTCTAAATATTGCTTTTAAGAAATGATACATTTTGAACTGAATGATTAGGATGACTGATAAACCTAATTATCTTGACATCTCTAGTGATGGCTCCTCTCTTTTCCCTTCAGAGTGACCCAGGAGGGCTGTCGGTCCTGCAGCAGCTCGGCTTGGACCAGAGCTCAGACTTCTCGGACTGCAGTGTCCAGCAGCGCTTGGACGAGCAGCGCGAGAGGATCCGCAGAGAGATTCGAAAAGAGTTGAAGATAAAAGAGGGAGCGGAGAACCTGCGCCGTGCCACCACCGACAAGAGAAATGCACATCAGGTGGACTCACAGCTGCGCAGCTCCAAGCGCAAACTGGAGACGCTGCAGGCCCAGCTGCTGGAGCTGGACGCACACATCGTGGTCAAAGGACATGATGATAACAAAGGTGTGTTTTTTGTTTTTGTTCATAAGAGTTCTTCTATTATGAGTGTTTTTTAAACTTCCTATAAGTTATCTGTCCTTTCCCTCTGGATCTACTGCGTTGTAACACCAACATTTCCCCATGTGTGGACAATAAAGGCATATCTTATCTTATGGTATTTTTGGGGACGCAAACTCACTATGGTCGAAGTCTAAGATAATTTATGTTTATTACAAAACTTTACAATCAGCTTCTGCAAATTAATTTTACCTTTTTAATGCAATTGTAATATTATTTAAAGGTTGAATGGACGATTTGTTTTTGGCCCAAATCTGAGTCTTATTTCCTCATGACGTGGACTGCCAATTAGTCCTGCCACGTATCAATCATAAAACGCACCTACCGCTCACCTGCCGCCGCGTGCGGCTCCTCCACATGGGGAACCGTGTCTAAGCGCATGGATCTATCATAATATAGTTCCCTCAGTGTACGGGGCAAAATGAAGACGGAGAAAGACTGTTCGAGCTGACTCAGAAGAAGACGGAAATCTACGGGAGACGAGAGATGCGATGCGCTCCGTTGCGCTAATAAACAAACGCATGTGTGTGTTGTATCAGTCCGCACTTCCGCCTGAGTTCTCAAATCGCGGAAAAATCGTCCATTGCGCCTTTAAACTGTGCAAAGTGTATATGAGGGATGTCAAGATTTTTAGGTCAATCGTTAATTGTGATTATTTTATAAGACTAAAACAATTATAATAGTGACACAAGAAAGTTTTTGTGTTTTTAATTCAATGTATACAAATGTGACCATTTGTGAACAAAATGAAGTCCTTTCTGCTCAGCCTTTTCTCCAAAAGTAAACCTAAATGTAAAGTGCTTTTTTATCCGGCCGTTAATGTCAAATTGATCATTCAGAAAGTTTGATTTCATAAAGCAGATCACATTGAGGAGCAGGAATGTGTTCAGAAAACTTAGAATTTTATTGTGTTTTTGCTCATGATGATAATAATTGTGAAAAATCATTAAATTGCGCGGTTTATTCTCATGATAATTGTCACACTAAAATGTGTGTGTTGTCCAGATGCCCCGCGGTCTCCTGGGTCAGTTAGTCGGACATCAGCCACTGAACACAGAATTGCAGCTCTGGAGCGGCAGCTCAACATCGAGCTTAAGGTCAAACAGGGAGCAGAGAACATGATCCCCATCTATGCCAACGGAGCTACCAAGGTACTGTAAACCACTCCACTCCCCCTAATTGGACACATGAAAATGGCTGCTTTTTAATATGTATGATAATATTGGAAGTACTATAGTATCAGCAGCTGTAGTAGTGCCAGACAGTGGCATCAATTCTAATACACTGTGTGTGCCTGACTGAGCATAAACACAGGAGTTCAAGCTCAGTCTTAGTCTTAGCTTACTGGTTGTTAGTTTCACCAGTCTCACTCAGGACTTTGCCAGCCACACTCGGCCCACGAGGCTGGACCAAAGATATGGACTGACCTCCAACTCCACTTATTACAAGACCATGGAGAGGACACGCCCACCTCTACCAAAACTCTTTTAAGACATGAGCACACACTTGTGTGCTCATGTCTTAAAATAGTGTGTTTGAACACACAGAGAAGAGGGGAAAAGAAAAAGAGAGAGAGGAGGAGAGGAATTAAAGGCACTTACCTCTCTGCACATGATGAGTATTTTACAGTCACATAAAACCAACTCTCTCTAATGTGCTGCTCATGTTTGGTTGCATAGAAGTCAATGTTCAAATGATCAAATTATATTAGCATATTAAGATCAATGGATTCTGTTCCACCTTCTGCAGCTGAAACATTATTCAAATATATTTTTCACTAGATAAATCAAAATAATATATATTTTTTGTGTAGCAATATGGCTTGTATTTTAAGTGATTTGATTTTGGCTCCAACTTGCTTTCAATTGTGGTGTTTTTTTCTCAGGACAAGAAGCTTCTACAGGCGACTCAACAGATGCTGCAGGACAGCAAGACCAAGATTGACATCATCCGCATGCAGATCAGAAAGGCCATGCAGGCCACAGAGCAGTCCGAGGACCATCACAGTACGACCCACTCCTCTTTTATCCCACCTGGAGCTTTCACTTTCACACACAATGCATATTTAATGACAGGCGTGGTAATGGATCAATGTGCCTTCAGAACACACACACTGTCCATTATAGGCCTCTCTCAGGTTAGAGCCTATTGACGTTCCACCGGCCCCTTCATGTTGACCAGAATCTAAAAGCCACAGCTCATTTAGTGGAGGTTAGAGAGGAGTAGGCCGCACGGGGAGCCAGGAAATGGCAGAGACTAAAGGTCTGAGTCAGGGATGACGGCAGAGCTGACCCAGGGAAGTCCACTGAGGTGCAGATGAAAGACAGAAGAGACAGGAAGTCAAAACAAAGTACTGCTGTGATCTGAAGGCACTCTATGGGACTCCACACACAAGTCTCTTTCACAAAGATAATTGTTCATGTTTTTAATATCTAGAAAACAATTGACAAAATTCTCAGGAATGTAATACATACGTTACTTGTTTCAGTTGAGTACAGACCATTTAGTGCACTAAATGTTATTTAGGTACACCTGAATCAACCTGTCACTTACTCACAGAATGACAGAGGCTGACAAAGTATGTGTAACACATAATGTCTCTGCCCAGATAAAGCAGATCTGTGTGGGGTGGAGCTTCGTGTGGAGGAGCTGTGGCATCACTACAGAGTGGAACATGCCATGGCTGAGGGAGCGAAGAACATCTTGAGACTGTTGGGAGCCGGCAAGGTCCAAGACAAGAAGGCGATAGCTGAGGTAAGAAGTTTGTGGAAGACAGAAAATAGTGATTGACGACTTGTCACTTGATGTTAATTTTGCTATATTTGCTTTCCTTAGTACTGTACATAATAATAATGCCTACAAAGTGCTATATTGTTTTTGTTGTTTTTGTTTTTGCTGTTGTTGTTGTTGTTGTTGTTGTTGCACATTGCTGCACATTGCTGCACTAGTTAACCTCTTTCTCTGGCCCCAGGCTCAGTGTGGTCTGAGCGAGTCCACCCAGCGTCTGGACCTCCTCAAGTGTTCTTTAGAGCAGAGGCTACAGGAGTTGCCTGAGGACCACCCCAAGGCCTGTCTCATCAAAGAGGAACTTGTGCTGGCCACTTCTACTGCTTTTAGCTCTCGCCACAGCGCCCCCTATGTTCACAACCAGTATAGCACACTGAGCAAACCCTCTCCCCTTACAGGTACAAATAATGATACAGAATACAGTGTACACTCTTTAATTGCATGTGTGTTCATGTTTTTCTAAGTACCGTATTACTTTGTTTGGTGGAATAGGAAATATTTAAAATGGTTTTGGCAGTTTGTAAATAAGACAAGCTTTTGCCCTTGGTACGGTTTGTTCTGTAACAATTGTGGAATTCCCTCCACATATGTCACATTTGCTGTCCAACCAGGAAGTACATTTATAAACGTCACACAAAGTGTCAAACTTTGGAAATTTAGGTTGAATTTTTAGCAAAATCTTGAATATAATTATGTATATTTGTTATTTTTTTGTGAAATTAGTAGTCTAACCTGCACATTGAGCTATTTCAAGGGGATTGCATGATGACTACACAGAGATTGTCCACATTTTTGTTTGTGTTGATGAACATTTTATGATTCATTGCACTTTAGGATGTATTAAAAATCTAGACCTGGTGCATGTATTAATGTTGTCCCCTGGTTATAGGTACTCTACAGGTGCATCTGCTGGGCTGTGTTGGGCTCCTTGAGGTGGTCCCTGGCCGGAGCAGAGGGACCCCTGTCACTCTCCCCTCTCACTCTTTCGGAGACGGACGCTCCTCCTTCAAACTGAGTGGCCTTTACAATCGCAGCACCAGCAGCATGAGCCTGAAGATCCCCAGTAAAAACGAAGAGCTGTCATGTAAGTGATGACTCTATAAGACAATCCCCGGGGTTCTCAGTTAAATAAAATGGTGTCCGTTTGTGTACCACAGCGGAGGTGAGTGCAGTGCTAAAGCTGGAGAACTCTGTGGTTGGGCAGACGGGCTGGAGGACTGTGGGGGAACAGGCCTGGGACCAGACCTTCACTGTGGACCTTGAGAGGGTAAGAAACACTGGCCATGTTCTCATGCACACCAAAATCTGATGATTATCTGATTTCTTGACCTTTAAGATTGTTTAAATGGACTAAACAAAGAGGTTAGAGTTACAAGGGTTGGCTTATGGCCAAGGTATTACCAAACAGCACCGACTTGAGATTCATGGTTTGGATAACCAAAGGTTTAAAAGATTTCTACCAGATTGTTAAAGAAAATCAAATGAAGTCTTGATATGTTGAAGGAATAATTTGGCTTGGAGAACATAACTTAATAAAGTTATTATGGGAAATGTGAGTTCATCTCAGGATAACCACAAAATCACATGTTTGGAGGGAGTTCTGTTGGGAAAATATAACACCATTAAAAGTGCCCATTATTCACAAATACATGCTAACTGCTGGATAAACTGGCAACTAGAAGGCACACTCAATTTCAGAACTCTCTATTTATGCCACAAAAACCCATCAATGAACACAATAAATGGATTCTTCTGGAACATCCGCAGGAAAAAAGGCCATCACAAAAAAAAGTGACACAAACTGAACCGACAATCCAGAACTGGACTGACATTATAATTGCATTCAGACTCAATTCTGAAATTAACTCTTTCACTGAGCAAATGGACTGAAAATGCCAGACTTGTTCAGGATTGTTTGAATACTTCCTCTCTGTGTTTTGGTTCCTTGTTATTTTTATTTTTGTTGTAAAAAAAATAAAAATAGAATAGAATAAAAAAAAAAGTACAAATACCTGTAGTGAATTTTGTGAAGAAAAAGTACAGATACCTTAACATTTTTACATAGTACTTTTACTTTTCTACTTTGTGACTTGATTAAAAGATTATTTGAATGATATCATGGGATCATGATCAGAATAAAACCATTTTAATAATATTTTAACTCTAAACATGTAACCGCAGCCACTGTGTCCTTTCTACATGCTTTAGTCATCATTTGTAATACATTTTCCTGTCAGGATCATGTGTAGACTTAAAATTACTTTCTCCCCAATGCTACAATGCACTTCATTCCAATCTCCAAAGAAATAGAACAGGACAAAACTGACAGTTCCCTGATTAGAAATTATAGTAATTCTCTAAGCAGCTTTATCTGAAATCTGAGCAAGTACCTATTATAAAAGCTAATAAAGTCTGGCACATTTGATCAACTGTCTTTCTGCCAGTGCGTTATCTAATAATTGTGTATCCTATTGTTCTTTGTGCTCAGTCCAGGGAGATGGAGATAGCAGTTCACTGGAGAGACTACCGCTCTCTGTGTGCGCTCAAGTACCTGAAGCTGGAGGAGTTCCTGGACAATCAGAGACACAGGGTTCAGCTAGAACTAGAGCCACAAGGTCTGCTGCTGGCCGAGGTACAGCCCAGAACTCTACATCTGCTGCCAAATAAAGTGTAAAGAGTGATTTTTTTTTTATGTGGATCCATTCTTTCAGGTGACATTCTTTAACCCCGTGATCGAGAGAGGCCGCAGACTTCAAAGGCAAAAGAAGGTCTTCTCTAAACAGCATGGTAATTATTATCACACAATGAGTCACTCGCTTATTAATAAAACAAAAAGATGAATCTACAATGAGTTGAGTGTCAAATGGCGCCACACTAGCCATCTAGCTGTTTTTATTTTATCTTTATTTATTTTTCCCCTCCATTCCCTATTAAGAAATGAGAGGTTTTGTCTATAGGAGTTTTTGTTTATAAGAGATCTTCTATTAAGAGTGTTTTTTAAACTTCCTGTAAGTTATCTGTCCTTTTCCTCTGTATCTACCTGCCTTGCAACAATGAAATTTCCCCATGTGTGGACAATAAAGGAATATCTTAACTCCTTTGTTCCCATGCGCTTGTAGTTAGTGGGGCGTCCAGTAGGGGGCACTCCAGCCTTTGCATTATACTGTGCTTTCTGACATCACATGCGCTTTATGACATCACGTGCGCTTTGATGATGAAGGTATAAGCAGCGGTACGAACGTCGATAGCGATGGCGAATCAGATAGCAGTCTGTTTGTACCTGTGAGCATTAATAAAGCTCCTGAACGCGTCGTCGTGACTCCTCATCATGTCCGAGTATCCGAGTATCCATCCCGGCCTTAAGTAGTGCTCTGGCCGGCCCTCCAGAGCAGTGACAGCTACACACCTGAACCGGCCCCTCACAGTCCACACAGTCCAGAGTTATCGTTCCAACAGTGAGTGTGACTAACTGAGACGGATAGTAGTTCTTTCTGGTCATCTTGTGTTGAAACAAATATCAGATTATAGTCTTATTTGAGTGACAGAGCTTTAGACTGGGCAGTGCCTCCAGTTAGCTTCACAAGGAACGTTGATTGATGTGAAACATATCAATAAAGTGGGGACACTGGGGTCGAATATTAAATAGAGTTTCAAACGTATGCACATGGCACGTAAACATATTTTGTTTGAAGAAGAAAAACGAAACTCGATGTAAAATTAAAATGTATTCCTTTTAATAAATGTATTTTGATTGTCGGCCCAATGCTGAAACTTTGACGTATCACTACTTTGAACTTTATACCTTATGTTATTATAATTTACAATCATGTCATTTTAGGTAAAGCCTTCCTGCGCGCTCGTCAGATGAATGTGGACATTGCGACCTGGGTGCGGCTGCTCCGGAACGCTATCCCCAGTGGAAGTAACACCTCCACCTACACCCCAATCTTCGGCAACAACACACTCTCCAATAACACCGGGTATGGGACCAGTGTTTGGAATTTAGACAACGGAAAATCAAGTCCATTGTTTAAATCTTACACTCATTTGACCCAACTCACCTTGTGTGTTTCAGAGAAATCTCAGTGGAAAAGCTGAATTTGGATAGTGACTCCCCTCAAAAAGCAGAGATCAGGAGAGACATGGTGGACAGTCCTGCTGTGGTGAGTCTATAGAGACACATGGCTCCAGTCATGGAATGTGATGGCCATCTACACTATCATGTTACTATTTCACCCACATCCTACCTGAAACCATTGGTCCAAGAACAGAGGTCCAGTCATATGCAGCAAGCTATAGTGAAATCTAATCCAGAAGAGAAGAGAGAAGCTGGAGAAAGAGAAAAGATGAAGGCAGTAATTAGAGAAATGGGGAACTCATTGAGACGGTTTTAATGGGGCTGAATTTGGACAGAGAACAGATCAAATTGACCAAATACATGAGAATATAGACGTCACTGGGCAGGGAACACTGGAAGTAATTTTGAGTAATTAAAGGTTTGGAGATGAAGCGGTACAATTTTTATGTTTAAGTTACAAGGACGCATGTTAAAAAAGATACCAAGCATTTTGTGTTTATATCGTAATTTAGGAAATGCAATAGTCCAGATTTGAAGACAAACTTGGACTTGGGGAGTAGCAGATGGCCTGAATTACAATAGGATTAGTTTCTCATACGTTTTTACTAATTAACATAGTGTGTTGCTGTGATCTATTTATATATGCTTGGTTAAATGCAGATGTTGATGACCATTACAAGCAGACGATGATACTGTAAGTACTTTGTTTGAATGTGCTAACTGGCCTTTCTTTAAACAGGAACAGTCGCCGCCCTCATTACCTGAATCCACAACAAATGTCCACGAGTCACCGGTCAACGCTTTAGCCCGCAACTCCTCTCACAGGTGCAGTAGTATTTTGCAAACACTTGTTCTAATCTTTCTTGTTTTGCCTACATTTGAGGGGACATTAAACTGATACAAAAACAGAGATGCACCAGATCATAGCGACCGGTAAATGGGTAGTTTCCATTATTTACAGGAATAAATTACACAATGAAATCATCCAGTCCGACCCAAACACACATTTTCAGGATTATTTTTCATTATTGTCCTAAAAATGAAATCTTACCCATCATAATGCACAAAATACACCTTTCCACTCTTTGTACATCATAAAACAAAAAGGTGCAACATTGTGCTTTTAAAATGCATAATCAATACAATCCAAACAAAACGTTAACATATGATTCTGTACCTAACCATTCTAAGTATTGTGACCTCGTTCTATATGTTTTGATGCACTCGTATTCCAAGAATCACACCGACATGTTCCCTCCTAAACATGTTGGTGTAAATACAGCCATATTGAGCAGTGCGGCCGAGACAGCTTGGTATTCAAAACACTCCCCCACTCACAACATGTCCCTGCCCTTTTGGAAACACATGTTCATGCTGCCTACTCATCATTAGTATGGAGATTGATCATATGACGCCCACAATGATATTAGCAATCACTGATCTGTTTAGCACAAAGATTATCTGGCCGTTTTCAATCATTCATGTGGTGTTATTGAGGAGCAAATATTTGCGTGTGTTCCCCAGAGCCAGCAGCGGCCCTCTGTGTCTGCGAGATTTCAAGATGATGGCTGTACTTGGCAGGGGGCACTTTGGAAAGGTGGGCATATGCACTGTATCTACCAAAACAAATGTATTATAATGTTAATAATGGACATTTTGTTTCTATTGGGTGATATGAGTACATTTGAGGCATTATGTAATATGAACTTCCTGAGTTTGGAAAGGCCTTCACTGGGCGGCCTCTTCTATATTCATTGGCGTGTAGTTTCAGTCTGAATAGAAGTGTGAGAATTGTGAGTTCAAATTTGGCTCTGACCATTTGCTGCATTTCCTTCCCCGGTCTCATCCCAATTTCCCGCTGCGTTGCCCTGTTGAACAGAAATGGGCCGATGTGGATTTTTCTGAGCCAATACCGACATCCGGCATTTTGGCTTGCTGCTGTTGCCAATGGCTGATATTTGCTGACTTTTATTTTGATTTTAAAATTCAAAACAAGGACCACAAATCAGTCCATTTAATTTGATGCTAAGTTCACAAATTAACGTTACACTTATAACTTTGCAAGAATAAATAGCAAACGTATATAATGAGGATTTAAAGTAATTTGTTACATGATTATTTAAAGATGCAGCCATAATTTTTGCTGTCCTATTAAAATTCGTATTAAAAAAAATGAAAAGGGGGGGATACCGATACCAATACTGGAACCGATATAGTCTCTGCATCTCTACTGAATAATGCCTTAAAAATAATACAGATATTATCAGGTTGAGCAATCAAGATTAGTTGCCATCAAAACATCCACAATAGGTAAAATCCTCCAGCTAAGGCAGCTCTGACCAAGCCTAGCTCAAGCTCTGGAGGGTCCTCGTCCACGGTCCACACTGCTCCTGACGTGTTGCCTCAGCAGCATTGAAGAATGGGTCAAATGCAGAAGAAAAAAAAATCCTCCTGGGACGATTGGAGTGTACCATAACCTTATCTTTTGTGAATCTCTAGGTGCTGTTGTCAGAGTACAAAAGGACAGGCAGCCTTTACGCAATCAAAGCCCTGAAGAAAGGTGACATTGTTGCACGGGATGAAGTAGAAAGGTAGCGTTCAATGACTTTCTGTAACGTTTCCAGGAAAAGGAACTTCCTAATATAATCGTTGTCTCGTCCTCTTTGTGTTCTCAGCCTCATGTGTGAAAAGCGCATATTCGAGGTGGTGAACAACTCGCGGCACCCCTTCTTGGTGAACCTGTTCGCGTGCTTCCAGACCCCAGAACATGTGTGTTTTGTGATGGAGTACACGGCTGGAGGCGACCTCATGATGCATATCCACGCAGACGTCTTCTCTGAGCCGCGTGCTGTGTGAGTCTTCTGTGTGATACAGGGACATGATACTGATGCGTCTGTATTTTAATATGAGTATTTCACCATTTTAGCTTCTACTCGGCGTGTGTGGTGCTGGGCCTGCAGTTTCTTCATGACCATAAGATTGTTTATCGGTAGGTCTTTGAATTCTCTGTTTAATACAAGATATATTACAGTAGAAAGTGTAAAGCTTTGGTGGCAGCTCACAGTAAACAGCATGTTTTGAATAAATAAATAATGCACTAATGTAAAGCACTATAAGAAGCTCATCGAGCTTGTTAAACGCACTGAACCTTTATCAGGCTTTGGGATTGGAAGTTGTTTGGGTCCAGAGACATAAAACGGCAAAAACAGGGACTTTGTCTGAACCTCCTGGTGAATTAGAGGGATATCAGCAAATAGGAACAGTTTCTTACAAAATAATATCAGTGAATGTAACAATTTTGTTCACATACATTGTTGTTGGGCAAACCAAATTAGGAATCTTGTCTGATCTCAGACGCTAAGCAGGGATGGGCCTGGTTAGCACTTGGACGGGAGACTGCTGGAATGTCAGGGGCCACAGGGTGGTAGTGTACATTGTCATTGTGTCTTTGGGCAAAACACTTCACCCACCTTGCCTCCAGTGTCCATGTATGCTGGTGTCTGAATGAGAGTGTTTGTGAGAGTGAATGTGGGACAACAGATGGAGATGAGTCCATGGCTACAATCTGGCATGTTTACATCATGTGTTTCATGTATGTTCATTAACATGTACTGTCCCCACCAAATAAACAAATAATACTCATTAAAGTCACCAGTATAATGTATGAGGCTGGCATTCAATTGGAGAAGTAGCCAAAAGTAAGAGCAATGACATCTTCACTTAATAACTCGTATTTTAGATGTATGATATAATTTAGACTTTGGTGTATAATGTGGGTCTCTAGATCCATAAAAGTTCACTTTCTTGCAGGGATCTTAAACTTGATAACCTGCTGCTGGACACAGAGGGCTTTGTGAAGATAGCAGACTTTGGACTCTGTAAAGAAGGTTAGTGTCTCTTTGTTGTGGTCCACTGTAAAACACCACCATACAAAATATTTGTCTTAAAAAGGATTCCCTCTCTTCCTGTTCTCTTTCAGGCATGGGTTATGGAGACAGGACCAGTACTTTCTGTGGGACGCCTGAGTTCCTGGCCCCGGAGGTGCTCACAGACACGTCTTACACCAGAGCAGTGGACTGGTGGGGGCTTGGGGTGCTCGTCTATGAGATGCTGGTGGGAGAGGTGAGTGGGAACATCTTTATTCACATGTTTATTGTAAAACCACACATTCACACTTCTACAGAGATCTGAATACTGTCCCTGACAAACCTTACAACAGAGTTTCTAAACCAGGGGTACTTGGAATGGAATGGAATAACTGAAAATAACAGATTTATTTGCCTAAAGAATCACCCGTACTCAAGTTCAGAGCGTGAGAGACAGTTTTGGGGGTAATCAAGACTAATTAAATCTTGCCCCCAGGGATTGAACCCCTCAGTTTAGTCTGGTCCTGTGCCAGTGCAATGGTAGTTTTATATCTCACACACTGATACACTGCAAATACAACACCACGTGGGATGCATACAAATGAAATATGCCTCTGCCAGTCTCCATTCCCAGGTGACGACGAGGAGGAGGTCTTCGACAGCATAGTGAATGACGAAGTGCGCTATCCACGGTTCCTCTCCACTGAGGCTATTGGCATCATGAGACGAGTAAGACATGTTCACACTCAGTAATATTGTGACTGTAAAGGTTTCGCTTGGCCTTAGGAGTGTATGATATATTACCAGTTGCTGAGAAGAAATCCTGAGAGACGTCTGGGCTCTGGTGAGAAAGATGCAGAAGATGTCAAAAAACAGCCATTCTTCAGGGTGAGTATCTGCTTATTCACGTTTTATTTCACGTCTAATAATGATTTGTTCTCATTTAATACATTGACTTTCTTGGTTTAGTTAGTATTGTACTGTCGACTTTCCCTAGTAGCTTGAGCATCATTCTGTATACAATGTGAATCTCGTATGGGTGAATTCTGTATCTGGTATTTGTGTTTTAGGGCGTGGACTGGGAGGCACTTCTCCAGCGAAAATCCCTGCCTCCTTTTGTGCCGACCATAAAAGGAAAAGAAGATGTGAGTAACTTTGACCTGGAGTTTACAGCGGAGGCTCCCACGTTAACCCCTCCTCGAGAACGACGCACACTTTCCTGTAAAGAGCAGGACTATTTCAAGGATTTTGACTATACCTCTGACCTCTGCTAGGGTCAGACGGTTACCCACTATTAGCCATAAACTGCAATATTATTGGCTGAAACCTGGTCATGTTGTTTTGCAATTCGAGACATTGGATGACCTCCATACAGCAGTGTCTTTTTATGTGGAGGAAGTGGAATCGGACTGTAATCCAGATTATGTAACAAGTGGCAGATGTTGTGGTGTGTTCTGCCCGGCAACACAGTGCACCGTGTCAGCGTCCTGTGTCTCTTCTCCCTTTAATCTCTGCTGTCGGTGCTGCTACTTTGTGTTAAGACATTTACATTGCTTCTACTTCCTGTTTGAACGTATCCAATGCACCTCCTGATTATTGCCACAAGATGGAGCCTGACAAGCAAGCCTAAATCATAAATCTGGTTTCTCAGTTCTTGCTTTCCCACCACTATCACCATTTTGTCCTTTCTCTGTTTTTGATACAGCACTCTTTTATCAATCAATCAATCAATCAATCCTACTTTGCTTTTTCTTTGTAATCTTCAATGTTGTTCTATTTTCTCATGTGTCAGTTGCTGTTTAATATGTTAAAAACTGTGACTTAGTAAAAATGTAAACCCCATCCAGATATCATTGATCCGACTTGATTTTAGTGTGGGCAATGTATGCACTATTTCAGAAGCACAAGGGTAGTAACTCGGTAGATACAAGACAAAGTGGCTCGAATATTATATGTACTCCATTCTCATCCCAGACCAAAACTTGTAGAACATTAATTTAGATGTTCAATAATAACATGCTTCTGTCTTTCAGTAGTGCTCAGTTTGTCTGCTTTGAGCTCACTCTTTCAACCTTTACTTTTTCTACCTGTAAATTAAAAAAAAAAATCTATAGGTTCAAAACCTTCTGCACCCTCTTACTCCTGCCAACATTTTTGATATGGAGTGTAATTGAAGTGTAATTACTCGCTAAAATGATGTCCTCTGGGTTGGTACACATCTGTATACTAATGTTCCAATCTTGGAGACAACTCTGGCCCCAGCTGTTCATACTAATGGACATGGAGGTTCTCTGAGGCTGCCTCAACTATTTCCTTCTATATGACAAATGGATTATGAAGAATTCAGACCCCTTAATCCACAGTAATCATGCAGGGTGGTTACAAAAGGTTGTATTGCTGAAAGGGGTTTTAGAGGTACATGACTTCTATGCAATAACATGATGGTGTCTCTTATAAGATTCTGTCTAATGGGTTCTTGGATAATGTGGGCAGATCTGTGCATATTGTACGAGCCCATTTTAAAGCACACATATGTATCTTTGAGAGGAAGTGAGGAATTTCACTTCATCTGTTAATATTTTGCAATCAGATTTTGGTGCAAGTTGAGAAAATAAAATGTGGCATTTGATGGAATATTTTAGTCAAGTTTGCAGTGATCTCTCCCACGTGTTGCATGGAAGTTTGGCCTGATGCTGGTGGAGCTGCCTCCGGACTCCTCATCGTCCCGTCTGCATCTCTCTCCAGTGTCACCCCATCCCGCAGCCCCTCCCACTGCCCTTGTGTCTTTACGCACAGCAACACTCCCCCCTGGCATATTCAATTAGACACTGACTGCAGAAAGGGACATGAAGTATATCTTTAGTCAATATTCTGCCTCTGAATTGCCTCTGAGCACGTGTTAGTTTGTGGATTATTTGGGTTTTTCCCTGGTTTTGGTTTTGTCCCGGAGCCGCAGCTGCAGGTGAGTCCCGCGCACTCACTTTGTACAAGAATAAAATACAAGTAAAACATTGGATACAGTGTAAATTTACGTTATCAAATTAGAATCGTGTTTAGATTGTACTTTTCAAGCCAAACCTGGGTGAATAACATGATGAGCACTTTTTGACACACATTGATTTACTTTGCTTTCATTTAAACCTGCAATAAAGTTCCACAAGAACAACAGGAATTATGTTACTACAATCAATTATATTTGTCTAGTACTAGTGGATTCTAGTGCATCGTAATGTATAACTTCTCGTGTTGTTTGTTTGTCGTTTATTGCCAAGAATGATCCATTTTCACTGTAAATAAAAGACTACAAAGACTACAGGATGTCTTCACTCTCAGCGTTTGGATGGATTCTCCTCTCTCTTCTCACAGAAGATTTAGGTAAGATAGAAAATAGTGTTTTGACAATTTAAACTCGTTAGTAAGACACTTGTTTACACGACAACAGTATTTGCTGTTTGTCATTTTAATAATCTTACAACTCCAAAATCTGGTAATGATCAATTTTTGACTTTGCATGGTAAAAGATGGACATTATTATCAAATCCTAAAGATATTTTATAGAAATGTAATTGAAATGTTCATGTTGGTTAGAATTCCTGCAGCTTTACCTTGACCTATGTCATTTTAAAAGAGATCTGCTTTATTTTGGAATCTCCACCAATTGTGTTCTAGTAGGGGAAGATGAACGTGTGTGTGTCCACAGCTCAGACGGAGATACCCCAGTGCGCACTTGGACCGGCTCAGAGCTCACACCCTGTCCGAGGTTTGCTGGAGCGTTTTGAGGCAGGTCCTGGCTGCTCTGCCAGAGAGAGTGGCTCCAAAGAGACTCATGTGATTGCAGTGGGACGAGCTTCAAACGGCCCTGAAAACAAAGTAAACAAATAGTAGAACACACCGACAAAGTAAACAAATGTCATAATGGAGGTTGGAATGTGTTGTCTTTTATTTTGATAAGTGTGTTTTGTGTGTGTGGTCAGGTGACCGTGTTGCTGACCCCCCTGTTCTTCTCTCCTGGACCTCTCCGGGAGATCTACCTGTTGCTCAGTTCCAAAAAGCCTGTGATCTGGTGCTTGGAAGGATGCAAGCTGCCTCCTCAACTCACAGTAATGGTGCAGGTCAGACTATTTGTGTCTCAAATTATTTTCATTAAAAGTGTATGTTCAAGCGGTCACAACGTGCCACGCCGTTCCAATGCTGAAATACATATTGGTATGTGTGAAGCAGAAGAATGAAAAATTGTACACCAAAACAGTTTATTTTTCTTGTTTTCCAGGTGTCATCCAAATCCACAGTGCAGTCGAACTCACTGGAAATGCAGGTACAGACGATGCACTCTCTGCCCTTTCGTCCTCGTGCTCTTCACCGCTGGGCTTTGAGGCACCATGGAAACATCACTTCTCTGACACACTCTGCACACAGCAACCACGTTTATATCAAACTGGGACAAGGTGAGATGTTCAGTTGTCTTCCCTGTGATGAGACAAACAACTTGAGGACAGATGGAAATGTGTACTTCAGCTACAAGGTCTAAATTTAGCAAATAAAAAGATAAGATTTGTTTATCAGTTTCATCCGCATCCTTGACTCTAAATGTGATTACATCCAATAGTCAACATTTGGCCTCTCTGACGCATTCGAAGGTTATTGACAGAAGACCCAAGGTTACTCTATCTATGCTACTCTCGCTTAAACATGTAATAAATGGAGGTCAATGACTTATGAATAGGGTGGGCTACCATTAGATAATATGTTGTTATTCCTTTGCCTGGAAACAGTATGCTATTATTTATCTCCCTGGAAACAACTAGATGACGCCAAGCGAATTTACAGGTTAGATCTGTGGAAAGGCAAGCCTGCTGTTTTATCGCAATGAAAACAACGGTCATTGAAAACATCGAAGATAGATAAGTTTAATGCAATACTTTGGCACATTCCAGGCCAAGCAGCAACATCTTCATGGAGATAAGCAAGTGACAAACCCCACAACAACCTTACCTGAACAGCATTGCTTCTTTTTGTCTTAGATCAGAACCAGACTACAGCCTGTCACCTGCAATCAGTGTTCCTGTCTCACAACTACATGACCTCTGACCTTCAACCACAGGAAGTACAGGGCTGCTCACTAATACCCGCAGGGGCTTTAGGTCCTTTTGGCCCTGAAGTGCACATTATTAAACTCTACTCTGCTGGTTCTGGCCTCTGTGGGTGAGACATGACCTTCCTTTAAATATGTAAAAAGGATCAATCAGAGGAATGCGTTACAATAATAATTACATTGTCCATTTGTGTGCGACATCCACAGCTCTCTGCAGGTGGAGGTGGAGGTCTCTCTTCTACCCTCAGTCAAGTCAAGGGTTCACAACATTGTACTTGTTCTCAGTAGCTCCGTGCCTGTTAACTGGGCCATAGTGTCGAGAGGGATTCAAGGCCATGTGGATATTTATGTAAGCGTTTTTAATACTACAACACACTCGACACCCAAACATGGCATTACAAAATACTGAATTTGACAGTGCACAGTGGTCTCATCTAGTCACAAAGCACTACTTTAACAACATGCAGTACTGTGGTAAAACACAACATTCAACCAGGTACCCCAACTTTAACCAATAGCCCACAAAACTTAAAACCATAGAAAAGCTAACCAAAAAAGGCTTTAAAAACACTGATCCTGCTGTCATTGTATTGTCCTGAAAAACCTTAACATATCAATTACATGGTTAACATTAAAACAACATGTTATTTATAAGGTCTTACACTTACAAATAATAAATACATTTTGTTATTTAAGTATGTTTACATCTCTAGATTACAGAGATGGTTTAGAATTTATCCACTGTAGTTGTTCTCTGCTTCATGTTAAACTCATTATTGTGTGTTTTATTTCCATCAGTCTTCGAACAGTGTATCCCCTCCATTTCCCCCTGAACCAAACTTGACAGTGTCCAGCAGACTCGACGCTGGCCTGTCCACTGTGTCCGACCTGCTGCTGTGGGCCCGGGACAGAGGCTACTCCACAGTCACCTCCTACACCGAAGCAGATCTAGCCAACCGATTTAGGATTCACCTCACCAGGCCTGGGACAGGTCAGGAACGGTGTCATTTTAAAAGTATCATTAGTGTCATTATACAAATATAGCTCTATCATGAAGTTCTATGATCCAGGTCATGATTACAAATCCGTTAGAGGTGCAGGAATAATGTCGTGCCTGCTTTGTCCACAGAGGTGTCTCCTCAGGGGGGCAGACCTCCCTGGGTGGAGGAGCAGCGACTTAGGCAATGGCTCAGTGATTCTGATGTTGAAGATGGAGAGAGTTTCACCGTGCACTGTAATGATGGGCGGCTGAGCGTGACAATGAACCAGAGCATCCTGCAGGTCTCTATTCCCCTGTAACATTTACAAAGGCACAAGCTTGATGCAAGTTAAAAACTATTTTTAGGGACACACTGAGTTCAAATGCAAAGAAGCACAAAAAAAAAAAATGCTTCTTATGGCAGAGAATGATGTTTTGTCAAATGCTCTTTCTCCCAGAGGTTGTCTGTACCTATAGCTGCTATAACGCTTCGAGACGCGACGTGCCAGGCCCAGTCCAACGGGAGCCATTTCCTGTTAGTGTTCCCAGTCATTTCCTGTCAGACAGAGGGAGACCTCCTGGGACACTCCGGAGGGGTGCAGTACAAAAACACGGTCAGATTTTATTGTCATCTGTGTTGTTGTTTTTGGAATAATTATTTTTTAATGTATGGCTATACCTGCCTTCCAATGCCTGATCTCGCCAGCTCTTGGAAGCTAAGCAGGACAGGGGCCGGTCAGTGCGTGGATGAGAGACCACTGGAACACCAGGTGCCACAGTGGGGTGGTTAGAGGAAATGTTGTTGTGTCCTTAGGCAAGACACTTCACCCCCATTGTCTGGTAAAGCGCCTTGAGTGCATTGGAGGTGGGAAAGCACTATATAAATACAATGTAATAATAATAATAATACAAATTATAATGTTTCACAAAAGAAGCAGCATCTACATCATCCCATTTGTGCATGAACATTACGGCTGCTGCCAGTGCTGATGCTGAGTGACTTTTTAAAGCCAGGTGTTCAGGACCCATCTCTTCTACTGTCTTCAGCTTTGTTCATTATGGATGTGCACCTGGTGACTCTAATGACCCAGGTCATCCTGACCAGAACAGTGCTATGTTGCTGCCTAAAAATGGGATGCAGCGAGTCAAATAAATGAGGGAGGAAATTGGACAAGACAAGCGTAATTTCACTTAGACTAGAGAAAGGCATAGAGGGCGGTAAATGTGATAAAGCACACAAAGGAGCATGTGCAAACACTCATGAGCCTAAAAGAGTCACATTGACTGCTTTAATTGCGTCAATGTAACACTGTTCCTAAGTTACATTTAATTGTTTTTTTGACTTATACAAGAATCTGTTATTTCCAGGTTTTCCTCTGGAGAGATGAGCCTCCGACCCCTCTGGAATCAAACGAGACTGAACTGAGGTCCAAAGGTCCACTTAGCATCCATGTGAGTGATTTTTATTGTTAAAACCACTCCAGTCTTTTTGCTATCATTAAAAACAGTGGTAATGTAACATAGATGATGGAAATGCACTTTCCTTTTTCCTTATTTAATTTTGCAAAGTGTATGTATACTGCCAAGTAAAATACATACACAAACATGTATTAATTCATTTACTAATTTAATTGACTTCTCAGTTGGACCGGAGACGCAACACAAATGAATAATAAATCAAGAGGGGATTGTCAGCTCTAAAACCATTTAAAAGTACTTGTAAGAATGAGTTGCCCCTGGTAGCACCTGAACATTAGAAAGTTTCCATTTACAGTTAAGCCCAAATGTTATGATTGCATATGTAACGTTACTTGTACAGATCCATATCCATAATATTGTGTATTTGTTTATATGGTTTTTACTATTTTATCATGTAGATTGCCCACCGTTTACATTGCAAGGGTATTTCATCCAGCTTGACTGTGAACAAGTATTCATCTATCCTACAGTTGACTTTTATTCATTCAAACTGTTTTTTTTCTCCTCAGTTCACCTGTTTGGCCCCAGCTCTTGCACTCATCTCTAATGATGATGGTGTTGGTGGGAGTCCACCTCCTGTCATGGCCCCCTGGACTCCGCAGGGTTCAAAATCAGAAGAACAAAGGAAACGGTCATCACCTAAACACAGGCCTGGTCCTAAGCTGGCCATGAGGCTTTTTGTGTCTGAAAAATATGAGGAAAAAAGGATCGGCCCATGCGTCATCACTGCAGAGCACCGGGTTTACACTGAGGTCTGTGTGTAAAAAATATATACATACATATATTAGTCCTTTTTATCATTTACTGTTGAGAGAATGTTTTTGTATGTATTCTGCAGATTTCCGCCAAAGAACCCTTAGTAGAGGTGATTGAAGTTAAGTCATGTTTCATCTCACCACAGTCCGATCCAAAAAAGTCCCCTTTTTGGAGTGTCATTTGGGACGGCTGCCCCTATGACGACTCGCTTATTCTTGGCCCAATAATCAAACATGACAATGGCAGCGATGAGGATGAACATATGAAAAAAGACATTCGTTTTGAAGAGAGCAGACCAGGCGGAAGTAAAAGAGATGCTGGGTGGACAGAGAAGAGAAAAGTATCAGAAGAGGAGAGGACGCTGAGGTTCAGTTTCATCATGAGAGCGCTGTATAACGAGTCCATGCAGTTCCTCCACTGCAGCCTGCTCCTGTGTGGCTCTGACATGACAGCAGGAGTGTCCAGAGCACAGATGCAGGACTGTCAGACTGGGACACGGATTCCTCCTTTGGGTTCTACAGCAACCACACAACAGGTACATGCCCTCTGCCAATATTTTAGCACTCAAGTATGTTCATGTTCAGGGCCTTTCGAATATTGATCAGTTATGATTCGATTTTCTCATTATGAACATAAACAAGACAAACTATCGATGCCATTTGTGATATATATATAGGTGCTATGCAAATAAACTTTACTCAATTAGTATTTAACACTCATTTTTATTCCCTCCAAAGTCAGAACTCTGCTACAAACATGTTTTTTACTGACAGGAGGATTGGCTGTAGACCTCACCAAGTCCCAAGCACATTATTGAATGTTAGGGTTTTTTGATTCTTTTTCTTTCAGTGTGAGATTCGAAACTTGTCCCGACCCATGGTGGTGACCCGGCCCATCAGCTCTCTGGCACCCAAACCGAGGCTGCCCCCTGCTGGACAAAGATTTAAGCGACTGAGTGTGTCTCCACTGACGAGCCCTGACACTGAGCACATGAGTGAGTCTTTCCCTGTTTGATTTTGTTGAAATGACTGTTTCTAACGGGTCTTAATGTGCAGGCTCCATGGTGCAGATAGGACCCCTGTTGGCCATCATGTTTACAGCATTTGTAATGGGCTCCTGTCTGATGGGGGGACTCTGGTACATCTACAGCCACACAGGTTGGGACCTATTGCTTATGCTCTACTCTCCACTAATACTGTTTTGAAAATAGACTGGTGTTTTTTGTGTAGGGCCAACGCCACCCAGAGAGGACGACACAATGGGAGGTCACAGTCTGCTAAATCCATCGTCACAGTCCATCCAGTCCAATAGTTCTGTGTGAAAGGTGAATTCTACAAGATGCACTCAAAATTCACATTATTGAACGAGTCATATAATAAAAAATAGAATCGCAAGCTGATCCCGATACACTACGCTATTTTAGTGAGATTATCTTGTTTTTGTGGTAAATGCAGCTCAATGCTCAAACACAAAAACATTTAACCTCTCAGTCCTATTTTCCAGTGTGTAAAGCTCTGAGTGATTTAACCAATCACACTGAAGTGTGAACAGCACATGACTTTAGTTTAGTGTATTGTAACTGCAATAGAATTCAATTCAGAAATTACTTTAAAAACTAAAACCAATAGAGTATGTGAGTTTGCACATGTTTGACAGTTTACATCATGTTTTATAAATAGGTAGATGAATGTTTAAATGTATGAGGCAATAACATAAAAAAGAACAAAGTTTTAGCTCTGAAATTGAATAATGCCGTAAAGCATAATATGCTTCAAGGCAAATTTGTTTTGAATAACACAAATAAAACATTAATTTGATTTAATGTTTTATTTGTGTTTTAGTGTTTGTTGTTTATTTTGTGATGTGTTTTATCAGGGTACTCATGAAAAAGAGAACTTTTTCAGACAATTATCTTGTGCATTCTAGTTCAGCTTCAGTTTGCTGAAGCCGTGTAATGAAAATAAACTGTTGTGGTTTGTTTGGAGCGATGCCAGCCTCACAGCAGATATTTGCACTGCACGTGCATCTAACTAAACTATTGTTGTATTATTTCTCGTCCTCAGGGTTCAACCTCAAATCTGAGAAGAGTTAAAACTTCAACTGTGTGGGACAGGTGCCAATGTTTTTGTTGTGGTAGTCAGTAATATTTAGTTGCAGGATGTAAGATGTACCTCTTCAGTCGCTTAATGTAGCACAACTTTGATTCAAAACAAAACATGTTCTTGTTTGAAGCTGCTCAATCATTACAGACCTGTCAATGCCAGATCTCTCACATAACATAGATTTAAAATGACTGGAAAAACAAGACACCGCATGTATTTTTCAAATGCTTTGACAGGTAAACTGTGGTTAGTGCTGCCATTTTCATGATTTCTCCATTTCTGGGAACAAAAGCCACTTTGTAGAATGGCTGTGTGTTGTAAGATTACATTTTAGTGATAAATTACGCTAAATTTGTAGCAAATGTGACGTATATGTGGTGTAACATTTCTGAACTAGTTTCAATATGCAGAGATGAACTTAATGTTATTTTTATTTGTGTGAAATAGAGATGTTAGAGCTAAACATTAGTTCATAATGTGCATTCACAAGAATTAAAAAGCTGATCCAAGAGCCAGGATAATTTACTTTTATATATCAGTACAAACAAATATACAATCATTATTATAGTATTATAGTGTAACAAAACTCTTCACATCCACCAATTCTGGGGCTTCTGGGAGTGAAACAATCCTTCACAACAGCAGACAAAGTTTGTATTACTTATCACAGCGACTTAACAAGCTTTTAAGATAATGTATTCTTTGTTTGAATATGTGTGGTTTAAAAAAGAAGAAGAAGAAGAAGAAGAAGAAGAAGAACATTGGATTAATTTACTGCATTATACTACAACTACAAGTCCCTAGTTTGACATCTTGCACTTGGAGTTTGGAGACTACACGGTGTTGTAACCACAGGGCATCTCCTGGTGGCGCTGCAGATCCACCCTGCACTGGAAGCTGAGCTGACAGTGAGGGCAGTGGAAGGGTCTGTAGCTGCTGTGCTTTCGGCTGTGGGTGATGAGGTTGGAGCTCTGGCTAAATCCTTTTCCACACACTTTACAAACATGTGGCTTCTCACCTGGAGAAGGACAAGCAGCATGAGACCGAGTTGAGTTTGCGGTGCTGAAAAGACTGAGGCAAACCTGTGTGGATGAAGGTGTGCTTCTTCATGTCAGACTTCTGGTGGAAACGCTTGCCGCAGTACTGGCAGGGGTAAGGCCGTGTGTCCGAGTGGATCAGCAGGTGTGTGGACAGAGTGGAGGAGCGCTTAAACACCTTCCCACACACTTTACAGCCAAAGTTACGCTCCTGGACAGACACAAAAAGACAAGCTGTGAAGTGACACACAGCTCATGCTGTATAGACAGATTTACACAGATTTTAAAAGCTGGTAGAAGCAAACATTTATACATACATTTTCCTATAATTAAATATCCCAATGTATTAGATTTTAATTGTTACATCTTATACACAAACAATTTCCCACAATTAAAATAATGTATTTGCCCTCTTGTGTTATTTGATTTGATCTGTTGCTGGTGTACCTTAGTTCTACTGTAGTTTTCTAGTACTCTGTAGTTGAATGGGTCTGTGGTGGAGGATGATCTGTCTGAACAGAGGCTGTTGAGGAGATGGGCCTGGAGACCTCCAGCTGAAATGAGAACGTCTGAAACAGACTGGAAGAGGCAGATTCAGGACAGTACTTTGAGCAGTTTAAATAATATTTTATTTATCTGCAGAAATATCCAGATAGAAAATCATAAATGTTCTACTACATGCTCTTATGTTATATTTTCCTTTATTTAGGAAACCACACAAAAGATAACAACTGTAGTTAGGCTGTATTGGAATGGTGTAATGTCTTGAATAAATAAAAAATATATTGGTCCTATTTTCATTTGATTTATTGTAGTGTATTGGACTTACCTTTTCACAGAGGGGACACTTGCTGACCGGGGCCTGGGTTCTGGTGTGAGCCGTGTGGCTCAGGAGCATGAAGACCAGCCTCTCCAGCTCCTTCTCCCTCTCTGAGCGCTGGTGCCTGTCCACACACAAACTCCCCTGCTCTTCATTCTTCACCATGTTCTTGGTATTAATGTGAAAGGATGATGGCGGGGGTGCTGAATAGAAAAACAAGCAGAATTATAAAACCCTTCCTTACATTTCATTGCAAGTGTTACAATTCACAAATGGCCTTTTAACACCATGTAAAAAAAAGAAATACTGATACTATATTTTTGGTGTTTTATGTGTTATATTGTTATGTTTATGGTTATGCTTAGATTTAATTTGTTGAATAACAAAGCAACATCAGTCAAATCTCTGATAACTGCTAAACTACCAAATATATAAATAAATGAAATAGATTAGAATGTAGAACATGGTCTGTCTTACCTAAAGGGCTTGGATTACATGATGCCAAATTCCCATGACTTGCTGTGTCTCTATCCTCCGACATTCTCCTCCACAGACTGACCACATGAGGTCTCTTACTCTTGACCAGGAATGAGCGGGGCATTGTAGGTGGCAGAGGTTTAGTCTGGCTCTTGTTCGTTGGCGTACCGGGTAGAACTGCTGCACCTGTTTGAATGTGTTCAGTTACAATGCTTTGCGCTTGAGGTTTTCTTCACATACTGCCCACACCTGCAAAAAGATTTAGGATAACCCTCAGAGTAGAACAGATAAGCACAAAAACAGTTATAACTGGATCCTGTTTATCAAAATAGCCTAAAAAAGTCACAGAACACGACACTAAAAGATAAAATCTTAAATTTTGCAAATGCAAGTTTACAGTCGAAGAGTCACTTCTGGTCCTACCTTTGTTTAGCATTGTAGAAGATTCATATTTCTCCGGTCTCAACGACATCCTCTTTTCACGCCCCTAAACTGATGACACAGCATAGGCTCATTTGATTATAGCCATAAGTGGCAAATGCCACACAAGCTATACAACTCTATCTCTTAAATCTGTCACATATTGCACGGTTGCATTATGGACAGATACATTCTATATTCACCAACATAACCGGTTTGTGGGTTGTCACATGAGTAAAAAAAGTGTGGTGAGCAGGGGATTTATAAACCTCACAGTATAGCGCAATTCTATGTGCAATACAATTTGACTTTTGTTCAGCAGTTTAACTACAGTGGTGACATCAAAACACCATCAAAACAGTGACTTGAATTGTAAAAAAACAAATGTGAATTTAATATCTATACATGTCTTCTATGTTTGTGGTTTTAGAAGGACTACTCAATTTATAAAGCAAGGTTAGTTATGTTTTTTACATAAACGAACATTTTACACCCTTTTCTAATCTGACAGATTGAAATCAAATACTTAAAGCTGCAGAAAGCAACAAGAACGGTTGTGTGAGATTTGAGACAGTGTGAGCTGTGTTCTGTGTGCAGGCAGTTGGCAGCTGTGTGGTTGATGTGGCGGGGGGCTCGTCGCTCTCTCCAGGGGCTGCAGCAGCGCACAGAGGGGAGCAGGAGCACAGACGACAGGGTGTCTCGTGCTGGCTTCAGTGGGTTTGGTTCTGGGGGTTTGTCGTTCCCGTCATGGTGGTACTGCGCCGTCTTTCTAGGAACATGAAAGACACAAAGGCCTTGAACAGATGAGCTCTAAAGGTTCTGTTTGTTGTAGAGTTGAATGCATTTTCAAATCCCTCTTCCAGGAAACCTAAGACAAAACAAGACATTTACATAAAGGCCTTGGCACCTGTAAGGCACCATAGCATTTAGAGATTTAGCTCTATAGTTATTCTAATTTAGGAAAAGATCTATCAAAGTATATATGTATATATTATATATATATATATATATATATATATATATATATATAAATATATATATATATATTATATACACATACCTATACATACGTGTGTGTGTGTGTGTGTGTGTGTGTGTGAGTGTGTGTGACCTTTCAAATTGATCCCTCTAAATATATATCGGTCTAATCCCTCATTGAGAATGACTGAGATTCTCAGTCTGCAGGAGAAAAGATGTTGCAGGAGAAAAGGTTTGAAATATCATTTTTTGTTAAAAAAAAAAAAAAGGGAACCTCTCTTTAAACAGAAATGCAGGTTTAAGGTAACCTACCAGTTGTATGTAATAGTGTTTTGAAGCCCAGGAGCGGGAGACGCCATGGCCATTCTGATGCTAACCAGGTACTCGGTGAGGAGGGAGCGACGGTCAGTTTACAATAGGGTGTTGATGTCCATTACAGGGCTGTTGGGATACAAAGAAGAATAGTCACAAGTGAAACCAAAAACTCCCTTTATCAGGAGGTCCCGCCCAGTGGGCAGGGCCTACACAGAGTAGGATGAATGTCTGAGTTTCAGGACTCGATCCACAGATTGAGAATGACTCTTGGATGAGAGTCGAAGCGTTTTGTTTTTCCAAAAACAGTGTTCAGATGACAACAACTGAATCTTTTTCTACAACCCTCTAAATACAATATTTTTCAATTTCTATCTGGCCATTTATTGAAATTACTGCATTAAATCAACTTTTAATTAGAATTATTTTTGTCCCTTTACATTTCTGTCTTTAACCTCTTTATCTCTTTAGCTGTAGTTGCCATTTGTCATTCCTGTCATAGTAGATTACTAGAACAGACCGAAAGCTCAGCTGTATGCTTTCTATTGTTGCCACTATTAGCCTCTTGTGCTGCAAAGATGATGCAGGCAGAACGCTGTGGCAAGAAGAGGAGGTTTCAGCTCTGACACTTCTCATCTGTGCCAGTTTCTCACGGTCAGAAAGTTGTCTTTTCAGTCCTTCACCACATTGCTCCCCACCCACCCCTATAACACTCTCACTCTCCTCACAGCTCGGTGACTTTCATCAGCAGCAGCAGCACCGAGGTCATGGACAGAGCTCTTTTCTTGTTCCATTATTGATATTGTTATGTTGTTCACTAGAATCTGGGCTCTGTGCCCTGAGCAAAACCACAGGTGCATGAGCCCAGGTTCACACAGATTCAAAATGGCCTATGCCCTTCTGAACCGGAAACTGTCTTGTGCTGAGGTTTTTACTTGTTGTTCTAGTCAATCTGAATTGAGAGCATCACGGATTGATGATGGTTTGTAAGATTTTCCAATGCAGAATCTTTTGACAGGCATTTCTGCCACTGCTTTGAGGCATCCTTACCAAAGAGATGGAAATATTGATTATGTCCACTTTCACATTCTCCCACACAGCTCTCTGACAGTAGTAGTGAAGTGACATGGCAGGGTTACACATAGGTAAGCAGGTGTGGGAACGCCACAAAATGAAAGACCTAGTCACGCAATCACAGCAACAAGAATACTCAGAAAACTTTGATGAAGGCATGATAATTAGACCCTATATATAGTATTATTTTGTCTTACGCTAGCTGTTTTTATCTTTATTTTTCCCCTCCATTCCTTATTAGGAAATGAGAGGTTTTGTCTATATGAGTTTTTGTTCATAAGAGTTTTGTTTATAAGAGTTCTTCTATTAAGAGTGTTTTTTAAACTTCATATAAGTTATCTGTCCTTTTCCTCTGTGTCTACCTGCGTTGCAACAATGAAATTTCCCCATGTGTGGACAACAAAGGAATATCTTATCTTATCTTATACAGTAGCCTGGGTATTGCCAAAAAACTTAATTTATTACAGATATAATATAATATATATAATATCCAGATACAATTTAAGAAACAGATTTTTGAATATGCTTAATGATAAAAACAAATGAATTAATAAAAACATTTAATTTAAGTTCCACTATAAAACAACATAACTTTGAATGAATGATCATGAATGAGATCAGCAGGCCTTACTTAGTATTCAGTATTATTTTAGGCTGCAGTGTATATTAGAGCTCCTGATCAGACCTTTTCTAAAAGTCAATCTAAATACTGTAGCTAACCTTTTTGTCTTGCGTAGCCTTTGGCTACTAGATTTATCAACTTGTTGTACTTGTGATTCTTTAGGTTTAAACTTTAGGCAACATATGTTTACATGTTTAGTGACAATCACTATTATAAATGTTCACATTTGACTGTGTATCATACTTTATCCTAAAAAACGAAACACTAAAATAATTTATTTGATTTTCCTTTCTTCTTTACTTTTAATGGAAACACAGCTCTAAATTTAATTTAGTCTTCTCTTATAGTCTGTGGATTATTGCATTCTCAAATTATTCAAGGTTGGGTCTCTATTAATTTAATCTAGAGAGTTTTGCTGATTCTTCTGACATTCTTCTGTGTTATTTTTGGAGGTGTGTGAATTTGGGTAGTTCTTCAAGTTCTCACACTGACACAGCAACGTAATGTGTTTGTGCATCTTCCCATAAATGTGCTGAGGGCTGCAGAGCGCTGGAAATGTATGTGAACGTGTGAACCATGTCATATCACACGGCTCCACCCGACATCTCCCCCATCATTTGCTCGATCAGCTTGTGTGTGTTGTCACTGTCGAGGTGTGAAGCCACAAGCAGAACTGTTTGACCATAGCTAGGACACATGTGACACCAGAACGCTGCCACTCCCAGGAACAAGCTTTCATTAGAGATACTAAAACATGTCCATTCCACCAAACAAGTGTTTTGCCCTGTGCCATCCATTTGTAGCAATATGAGTACAAGTAATACTGTGTCAATGTGAATCACTGGAACAATACACTAAAACACTTATACTACACTAATATTATATATACTTATATATTTATATTATGTTGTACTTTGTATTGCAGCACTAAATGTTGTGGGACAAATAAAGATTGTTTTATATTATCTAAGTCATATGGTCAATATATTTACTGTGTTACAGTCTTAGAAGTATATTGTGAATTTGTTATTCTTCTTGTGTTATTATCTTTTTTATTTGTTGGTGATCGGCTGCAGACATCCATCTCTGCAGGACCTTTACGTCTCCAGGGCTCTGGGACGAGCAGGTCGGATCACAGTCGACCCTTCTCACTCTGGACACGGACTATTTGAGCCACTCCCCTCAGGCAGGAGGCCACTCCCCTCAGGCAGGAGGCCACTCCCCTCAGGCAGGAGGCCACTCCCCTCAGGCAGGAGGCCACTCCCCTCAGGCAGGAGGCCACTCCCCTCAGGCAGGAGGCTACGGTCCATCCAGACCAGAACCTCCCGCCACAAGAACAGTTTCTTTCCCTCTGCTGATGGACTCATGAACACTTCCTAAACCCCTGTCACTAATAAGGTATAATTTACCTTATCTCTAACTGTAAATGTTGTGTACATACCAAGTTTATTTTTATATTATAAATAGATGTTCTTTGTTTTTCGTGCTCGTCTCCTGATTTAAAGGTCAGCAGTTCAAATCCCGCTGTGTGAATGGGTCGACTGGTTCTTAATTGCACTGAATCTCCAAAGCAAGTTCCTAGTAACGGCCTTTTCTGATTTTGATATGGACATTAAAATGACATTGGATGAAGTAGATGCATTGTTTCAAGTGTTTTAGATAAAATACTAATTTTCAACACCTGTCCATAGGAATGGGTCAAAAAAGTTCTTTACGGATAAGGCCAGTGAATTACTTAAAGATGACCTTACTATTTATTACCAGACGCCTGACAGCAGCCAGAAAGAAATCAAAGTCAGTTTGTAGTGTGAAAATATTAAAAGTCCTTTATTACTGCATGGATGGCCAAGACGTTTCGACTTCATCAATGAGTTGTATGTATGTGTATGTATTTGTTCTTTATAGAAAGCTGCTTATTTATTTTTTACATACCTTAAGTGTGCTTCTTGTGGTCATTTAAATGTTAATAGCATATATAACTGTATTATAGCTCCTGATTGCTCATTTGACTGAATACATTCTCATCTTAAGAGTCCATATTTGTAAATGGAATATAGACAAGAACAGGTGCCTCTATTGTATTTATGCCAAAAAAGAATCTGGAGCAAAAAGTCAAACTGACAGTGAACCACAAAGCTGAGCCAGTTTACAGCTGGGAAAGACACTTTTAAGATCAAACAAATGGAGTCTGCTGTACATGTGCTGAACCCTGGTATATAGGTTACTGCTAACAACTTTATAATATCACAAAAAAGATCTTTGCTGGAAAATGTACCGACCACGTTTTTTTAATTGCCAGAGAATGACAAAATCGGTTTGTTTTCAAGTCTTTTGTTATAATTGATCAAAGAAAAACAAAAAACTATAAGTGGATTATTATAGCAAAAGTAGTTTGGGTTGATTGCCCTTTTATGTTTCAAGCTTTATTTATGATTTGTGTCTGATATTCATTCTTCTTTCATCAAATCTTTCATCCAGTATGTTATTATTGACAGCAGAATCAACACTAGTATGGTTACAACAATTGTTCTAACATGTTTTAACGTATGTTTTAACGTACACACACAAAATGTCATACAATAAAGAATATGATCTTCTGCTATTTGAAAGACTTGCATTTATGCCCATATTTCTTCTTTATAACCGTCATAAATAAAACAATTATGTCATTCGACCTCCCAAAAAACTACAACAAATACACAAAACTTAAAATAATGTTAGCATAACCAGGGTGACATTATTTTGACAGTGAAGTGAGCTGTGAATGAGTTAAATTGTGCAGGCATCTAAAGCAGGCCTCAAAGGGTGAATTGGGATTTTCACTTGCATAGTTGGCTGTCATGGCAACCACTGAGAGGCTTTGTGGCAGCCGTGAGTTTGGTGAGCTTTAGACCTCAAAACCGGACCGTGCTGGAACATGTTTGTTCTATGCAACCTCTGGACATAAAAAAGAGCCTATATCAAGAACTTCAACATTAGTAGGATGATTGTAGATGTTCCTAAAGGGTCCAACGAATGCTTAATTCTGAAATAGGCGAGTTGTTTACAATCGCAACTTTTTTTTACTCCTTATATATCCAGTAAGATCATGTTTTCTCTGTCTGAATTGGCCCCTCTGAACCAGCACCAGAACCAGTGCAAGCTGCTGAAGCCCTGGTGGGAGGTCTTCATGGATTACTTGGGCGTCCTGATGCTCCTGGCCTCCGTCTTGGCCTGTACCGAGCAGCTTTCCCGGGAAAAGCTCTTGTGCATTCCTCTGGATCCACTCGCCAGTCCGTCCGGAGGTCCTGGTGGCGACACATCTCAGCAAAGTACCACCACCACGACTACAGCCGCCAACCCTCAGCCACAGGGTCGACGAACTCATCTGGTGTATCAGCAGTATGTTTACATCAGCCAGGTACCATCCTATAAAAAGTACAAATACTAGCAGTAGTTCCCTCATTACTGGTAATTGATGAAATGGTTTTAATTGATGGGCAGCATGGGGGCATAGTTGAAATATGCAAGAAGTATAGGGTTTAACTCCAGGACTAGGATAGGGTCTTGTGAAGTTTGCATGTTCCTCCTGGTCTCTGCAAGATTTATCTGCGTACACTACAAACATGGGACCAGAACACCACTTTAAAAGAAATCTCTGTTTAATAAAATGTTATATTTGCTCTATGTAACTTTTCTGATGAAGAGTTTGCCACATGCTTGTCTCCACAGAGATGCCATTGCTTTTCTTTGTATGTTCCACAGTATTATTAAACCTATGTATCTTCATGGAAATGTGAATAAATACAAAATAAAATGTGTTTAATTCCAGACTGTGGAAAATTCTAGGCACAACCTTTCAATTGTTTTTGCATTTTGTCTTCTAGGTGTGCTACCATGACGCTCTGCCCTTCTGCTCTCGTTTCTTCCCCTACATGGCCTTGATGCAGTCTCTGGTCTTAGTGGCCTCTGGCTCCTTCTGGCTCCACTTCCCCCACACCTCTGCCCGCATCGAGCACTTCCTCACCATCTTGAGCAAGTGCTGTGAGTCGCCCTGGACGTCTCAGGCCCTGTCCAACGCCGCGCAGCAAGAGACAGCCCAAGAGACAAACGTGACCAGTCAGAAAGCTCCATCACATCCATCGTTGTATCTGCCTTCAATGAACTTTATCCGGCATGCCAGCCTAGACTCAGGTTGTAATAGTCCGCTGTTGAAAAGAGCAGAGAGCTTTTCTATTAGTGACCCTCCATCACCATGTCCCACCTCAGCCAAACCTTCAAGCTTACTGAGCCTCCAAACGCATTCCACCAAAACAACACCGCCGGACAATGATCCCCGACATGAGGTCAGCCTGGACAAGAATGACGGAGAACAGGCCAGGGCGCTGTTCGAGAAGGTCCGCAAATTTCGATCGCACAGTGAAAACTCTACAATAATATACCAGGTGGGAGTTCTTCAAGGCTCAATATTAGCTCTCTTGCATTTCCAGACAATGTAGCAGCTAGAATTGTAGTGTATTAAACTGGAGTTTGTGGTTTGTACATAAGACGATAAACAAAAACGTATCTACCAAATAGATTAGACTAATTTTTAAAAATCAAAAATGATAAAAAATGTCATGTGCGTGCGTGCGTGCGTGTGTGTGTGCGTGTGTGTGCGTGCGTGCGAGTGTGTGTGTGTGAGTGTGTGTGTGTAATGAATATATGATTGACATGAATAGCGTTGAAAATAGATAGGAAACAGCTCTCATTGAACTTGTTTTGTGCTTTAGGTGTACCTGGCTCAGACTGTGTTCAAGCTGTTGTTGGTGGTGCTCATTGGGAGCTACACGATCCCTCTGCTGAGCTCCTTCTCCTTCAGTCTTAAGTGTGAGGCTGAGGAGCAGGCTCTGGTGGGCTACTCCTCCTTCCAGTGCATTCATGTTCTCTCCTCTCTGCTGCGTAAACTGCTATTGGCCTATATGAGTCTGCTAGGAGTCTACGGCCTCCTCAATCTCTACACCCTGGGTTGGATCTTACAGAGGTATAGAACAGAGTAATTATGTGTAAATTGGACCCGGATTAATGTATAATGATGGAACTGTAAACATCAGAATGCAATGCAGGACCAAATTTCACGAATGTTTCTTATTTGCTCAACTTCTCATAGTCATAACCAAAAAAATATCTGTTTGTTACCATGCCTATCCTGGACCACTAAACTTCACACAATAGTTTATAAGCAGGCCTCTGGAAACAGCTTTTTTGGCACATTTACGAATATTATTTCTTCATTGTACTATTTTAGTTAGGTATAAAGTGGTATCATTCATATAATACATTTTATTATCAAAATACATTTAGTTTATAGCATATTGACAACATGCAACTAGAATACATACATGTTGCAGAGGCCTGATAATACTCAACAATGGTACTTGATTGTTTTGGGGGGATAATTCATTGTTTGTTTAGCGGTCATCAAATTGACAGCTCCTCTTATCCTGGGGTTCTTCATTGTATTTTGTGTTTCCAGTGCCCTGCGTCAGTTCTCTTTTCATTCAGTAAAGAACATGAGCTCTTTGAGAGAGGTCCCAGACCTGAGGAACGACCTGGCTTTCCTCCTGCACATGCTGGATCAGTACGACCCCCTGCTGGTGCAGCGACTCTCCGTGTTCCTCTCCCCTCTGGGTGAGAGCCCCCAGGGAGAAGACAAGGGCCTGGAGCGCATCTGGGGGGAGGAACAGCTGAGGGCCCTAATCACAGAGGACACAGAAGGCAGCTCCAGACTGACACTAGTGGCCCTGCCCAGGATTCCCTCAGCACTGTACACGCTCAGCAACCTTCATGTGCTCAGGCTGGAGCTCATCACCGATGCTCGGTTTACTGCACAGCTGTCACACATGTCCTCCCTCAGGTGAGGCTACAGAAGCAGACCAAGATAAGTATCCTAATCTTTCTGCCATATGCTGTGGAAAATGACAAAAACGAATATTGTGTGTGTCATGGAATTAGACATACACCGATGCTATTCCTTAACACATAGAGAACACAATTCAACCTAGAATATGAAACGACACAGAAACATCAGACATTTGTGTGGCATGCATGGGAGAAAACGCGGGGACTGTGTCAGCCAGGCCGTTGTAAGGAGCCTGGCTGACCCTCCTGCGTCTCACCCCCGCGTCTCACACCGTTTTTTCCCATGCTGGTTGGTTTTATTAGATATTCTGGAATAGGCGGGTCACATTTCTCATTGGTCAGCCTCACATCAAGGCACTTGGTATTTTTCCGTAGAGATCAAGCCTTGGGTAAACATTACCCAGACTCCTCTGGGTTATCACCCCCCCCTAGGGTAAACATCCTTTGGCCCATCTTTACGACCCCTTCACAAACAAATGCAGTTTGTCACACACCCGTTCTTCTCTTAGACTAATGATGCAGATAAAATATCACTATTATGCAGATAAAATACATCACAGAAATATAATCATATATTCACATTTTATCACATTTCCCTCCTGTTTATCAAAGCATTAGTCTACTATATCATGTGCCAAACACATTACTCATTTCAGTTTTCAACATGTCTTTCATATTGTTGTTAAAATGACACTTTTACACTTAAAAAATAATGCACATTTCTCAAACATTGAACACACTTCTTTTCTCTCGGCCCACAACATTTCTACAGCATTACTGTCCTAAATTTTGAGTCAGATTGGTCAATCTCTGTAATTTGACAAACAGACAATTTATCTTGTCTATAATTTGTGCGGTGTGATGGGAAATATAGAACTACAAGCGGAAAGCCCTTAAACCCACTGCTCTCTGGTCAGTCAGTTCTCGTCAGGGACCTCTCTCGACACCCCAATAGAATCAAATACGTAGTATCAGGTGCTACTGGGACCAGACTGTCCTCTAACCTCTCGACCTTGACCCTGCGGTATGGTTCTGGGTGATGCTGGTCTTTGTTATGACCATGGCTGGCCACAAAAGGGATACATAGGCACAACGTCCCACAAGTGTCCCCACATCACCATAAGTCCTCTCTTGGTTTCTTAAGAGACCTTCTCCCGCTGCTCGCTTCGCTCACACCTATGACACATATGAACTGGTACATTTCCCATCTCAATTCATAATCTCATTAACATTACATGTAGTTATGTTGTAGCAGATAAAAAAGAACTCTCTTAGTTAGTGCAAACAACTGTGGCTGTATAATATGCCATTGTGTTTCTTCAGCCTCTGTCATGTCAATTATACATTGTACATTATTACACATCATGCATTTCATAACCTTTCAAGTTGATCACTTATTTTCTTCCCTCTATTCCAGGTCTGTGTATGTTTCATTTCCCGGTAAACACAGTTGTGTATGTTGATCGATTGTCCCGATTGTCCCGATTGTACCGATTGTCCCGATTGTCCCGATTGTCCCGATTGTCCCGATTGTCGCGATTGTCCCGTGCATAATACAGGTGTTCAGCACCCATATTATTGTCATCACTTGTGATGATGATAACTGTTGATTCTTTTCCCACAGAGTATGGTACTCTGCGCACCGTAGCCTCTGTCTCTCGTTCATCGTAGCAGAGTATCGTACTCTATCGTAGACTCTGGACAAAACTCATACAAACGAAGTCCTGCGTCTGCGATGTTATGGATCTGGTGTTGTGTTGTCCAGACATTTCTCTCACTTTCCCATGAGAGCACCCATGTTCTCGTCCCTCCAATGGTCAGTGTGAGGACGACACGGTGTGGCTCCGTCCACTTTGCTCGTCCACCTGGCTCGTCTCTGTAAACACCACATCTCCAACACGCTCTCTGCTGCGGTGATAAACAAAGTCTTTTCGACAATTCAGTGCATTTCAAACAGTTTTCTTGTTTACAATTTTTTTTTAGTAATTATTGATTCGGAATATTTGTTTACACGTACATATCCCTCCTTTTTGAGATATGGCTTTGCCCATTTCTCAAACTACTACTACATTTAACCAAAATTCAATAATCCAGATAGTTTACAACGTTCACTAATCCAGGATGTAATCAAGGAAGAGATGGAATTGCGTCTGTCACTCCACTCCGCAATGTCACCTCTTGACCTTTCACAGTTCAGTGGTCACATCCCTGTCTGAGCCCCCCTTCCACGGCGCTGGGCCCCCATCCTGTGTGTCTGTAATCCGACACTGCCTCTGCGATCTGTAACTTGTAAATCTGTTTTACCACCATTTGTTTCAAACTCCAAATGTTTCAAACTCTAAATGTTTTGTATCCTCAAACTCTAAATGTCTCAAACTCTAAATGTTTGGGCTCCACGTGTGCGCGCGTATGTGTGTGTGTGTGTGTGTGTGCAATACAAATACATCAAACAATAATAATTGTCTCAATAATTCCCCCGTTGAGCTGGCCATAAGGGTCAGTTCACAACTTAGAATTCTTCATCATAATTAACAATTTCACATCTCCTCTGTGGGTGTGGCCTGAATAAAGTCACCCATCTAATGTAATATGTGCTAATCTTCTATATGTGCTTCAGGTGAGTTTCAAACTCAATCTCTCACACCTGCTCATGTGGTGCTTTACAAACATTGTGTATTAGTTTGTTCTAACAAGTCTATATGTGTATAAAAATCAAAATGATTCTAAACCTTCCCCTGGTTATAGTTTTCACTATCTTCAGGTAATCTGCGGGTCTCGTAATGTATTCTTCTGCATTACACTCCTCCCCCCGGGTCCGTCCTGACTCCGTCCTGAGTCCTGTCCAGATTCTTTGCCAGTCAATAGCCCCTGTTATCTCTGGCTATCTTTATGACCCATATCATCCCATGTCCCCCCACTTCTGCATCAATTGCCTTAGTTAATGACACACAGTCATGTCTTTCCTGGGAGGGCATTTGACGTCACTATTTAACTTATTCCCTGCTTACGTCTACATGCAATACGAGGTTTCCTCATGATAATACAAATAAATAAGTTACTGATATAACTTTTACTATCACTTTACTTACTACTCATTCTATGTCCAAAAACTTCAGTAGTCACTCATTTAACCATATTATCACTTCCAGGCCTGTGCCTGTATTTGATTCTAAATTCAAAAACCCTTCTGTCTTTTCGTCCTGTACTTTCATCTAGTCATGCATTAAGTCAAAAAAGATAATTTTCGTCAAGTCCAAAAATAAAACAAAACAAAACGTAGCTTTGTTCTGTGCACTCAAAAAACACGATACCGTAAAAACACAACTTTTGTCTTCTATGTCGGGGACAGGAAGTGTCCTGTCTGTGATCACATTCCCCAAAAAATTGGCCATCTATGAAAATCTGAATTAATCTTCATCTCTTATCAAGTTTAATACAATCTTTATAATTGATTGTTGTCAATCAAACAAAACCCTAAATTTGTTGAAATACAGAGCTCTCAAATACTAAAATTTAAAACCAGCTGGGTTTAATTCCTAATTTCATCAGTTCAGAGCGTCCTCTGAACTGCTTTCTCCTCTCCTGCCTTGTTGACCCCCCTTATCTCCCCCTCTCTGCCACGTCATCTGAGCACACCGGAAGTCTCCCTCCAAAATCCTCTTATGACTTTTCCTTTGTCTTTTTACAGTTTGGGGTGATAATTCTGGCATTATTTGGTCTCGGTCGTCTGAGAGAAATGCTACTTGCTTTACAGTCACGGTCAATGTCAAGCTTCTAGAGAAAATTCCTTATTAGATTCCTCCGGACATAAATGTGGTGTTTAAGATTCACCCGTGACTGCAAATTTTAGATCTCTCAGAATAACGCCTTGTGACCCTTGTATGATTAATTGTGATTCATACTTGTTAGTTAATCACTTATTAATCCTCATTCACACATTCACACTTCTCTCTTACTTACTTCGCTCGTGCACAGCGCTTACATTCACTCATCTTTATGTCAGTAACAACTCGGCATAAGGCTTCATAACTTTCTTTCGGTGAGAAACTTAACTCGTGGTGAGCAATTTAACTCCTTTATGTGTGAAACTTATCTTCACAAAGCTAACCAATATTTTTTCTTTTTAATGAGTAAATATTAAACTCCTGTATTTTTTGTCAAATGAGAAATATTAAACTCCTGTATTTTTTACTGAGAAATATTAAACTCCTGTATTTTTTACTGAGAAATATTAAACTCCTGTATTTTTTGTCAAATGAGAAATATTAAACTCCTGTATTTTTTGTCAAATGAGAAATATTAAACTCCTGTATTTTTTACTGAGAAATATTAAACTCCTGTATTTTTTACTGAGAAATATTAAACTCCTGTATTTTTTGTCAGTGAGAAATATTAAACTCCTGTATTTTTGACTGAGAAATATTAAACTCCTGTATTTTTTGTCAGTGAGAAATATTAAACTCCTGTATTTTTGACTGAGAAATATTAAACTCCTGTATTTTTTGACTGAGAAATATTAAACTCCTGTATTTTTGACTGAGAAATATTAAACTCCTGTATTTTTTGTCAAATGAGAAATATTAAACTCCTGTATTTTTGACTGAGAAATATTAAACTCCTGTATTTTTTAATTAAACTCCTGTATTTTTTAACTGAGAAATATTAAACTCCTGTATTTTTTGTCAATGAGAAATATGAAACTATATTAAACTCCTCTTTATGCGAGTAACTAACCTCCTGCATAAAGCCTATGCATAAAACGTTTCATGGCTAACTCTTTCACACACAAAGTTTTGTCTGACCTTCCTTGTCGCCTGTGTTCTCCTGCTGCTTCGAAACGACGCGTTCTCATCGCGGAGACTGAGGTGCGATGGGCGGCCACGGGAAAAGTGGACTTCCTTTAGCTGTGCACAGACTTCACCGATTCACCCGTCAATCTCCGCGAAGGGGCTGCTTGTCGTCCGGCTCGATAGGACCAGAAAATGTCATGGAATTAGACATACACCGATGCTATTCCTTAACACATAGAGAACACAATTCAACCTAGAATATGAAACGACACAGAAACATCAGACATTTGTGTGGCATGCATGGGAGAAAACGCGGGGACTGTGTCAGCCAGGCCGTTGTAAGGAGCCTGGCTGACCCTCCTGCGTCTCACCCCCGCGTCTCACACCGTTTTTTCCCATGCTGGTTGGTTTTATTAGATATTCTGGAATAGGCGGGTCACATTTCTCATTGGTCAGCCTCACATCAAGGCACTTGGTATTTTTCCGTAGAGATCAAGCCTTGGGTAAACATTACCCAGACTCCTCTGGGTTATCAACCCCCCCCCTAGGGTAAACATCCTTTGGCCCATCTTTACGACCCCTTCACAAACAAATGCAGTTTGTCACACACCCGTTCTTCTCTTAGACTAATGATGCAGATAAAATATCACTATTATGCAGATAAAATACATCACAGAAATATAATCATATATTCACATTTTATCACAGTGTGTCATGAATTTGAAACATGAGAATGAACAAGGAGATGTATCATTTACATTTGTTGACACAGAATAGAATAGGCACAATATATTGTTTAGAATTTTACTCTCACATTAAACTGACCTTTCTACAGTGAAGTGAAATTACAGAAAACATTCCCTGTTGTCCACAGAGAGCTGCATCTGCACCACTGCTCTGCTGCTATAGCCCCCGGAGCTCTGAGCGTCCTGCAAGATTGTCTGGAGATCCTCCACCTGACTTTCTCCCAGCCCTCACAGCTGCCCGGGTGGGTGCTCTCCCTTAGAGGCCTGCAGCAGCTCCACCTGAGCGGCTGTCTGCACAGTGAGGGAGGGGTGGGGGCACGCAGTTGGGCCCTGGGAAGCCTACGTCATCTCCGACACCTGCGTATACTGGTGATTCGGAGCATGTTGCCACGTATTCCAGGAGAACTGTGTGAGGTGGCAGGCACTTTGGTGCGGTTGGAGATTCACAATGAAGGCACAAGGCTATTGGCTCAAAGTGGACTCAAGCGCTTGGTTGGTCTCACAGAGCTTCTCCTCCAGGACTGTCAGCTGGAACGCCTACCTTCTGCTTTCACAGCACTCATAAACCTGCGCTCTCTTGATCTGCAACACAACAGGCTGCGAACTCTAGAAGAACTTAACGGACTGTCACTACTACACCGTCTTTCAAACCTAAGACTTGCATACAACCATATTGTAGCACTCCCACCTTCCATCAGTTTACTCCAAAGGCTGGAGTTGTTAGACCTAGCCAACAATCAGCTCCACTGTGTCCCCCTTGCCCTTTTCACTCTGCGTGGGCTACAGAAGCTTCTACTGTCTGGTAATCTTCTGGAGCAGCTGCCTGGTGAGGTGAGGGCGCTACAGTCGCTCACAGAGTTGGACGTAAGTGGGAACAGGTTGGAGAGTCTTCCCAGTGAACTGTTCAGTGGCTGTCTGAAGTTGCATGTGCTGAATGCATCTCATAATTACCTGCGCTCCTTACCTCGGGAGGTGGGTGATTTAACTGAGGTGTGTAGGTTGGACCTGCGCAGTAACAATTTGGAAGAGTTGCCCTGTGAGGTGGTCCATTGCTCTGGCCTCTATGGAGGGGGGCTTTTAGTGGAGGACTGGCTCTTGTTGTCTTTGCCTCCTCTTGTTCGGCATCTGCTCAATCAGTCCCAGTCCGGCTCTCGGACGGAGACTGACACTTTTCCAATTTTTTCTCCATCACAGTGGTGCTTCCACTCCGCTCTGGAATCACAGATTTAATAATTGAGAATATGTGTCATCAACACATTTTATGATCTGAAAATTATTAATACAGTAAATTTGTAAAACATTTACACTTCTACAATAAATCCAGATTCAGAAAGATGAAAACAGTATGTTATTATTTAGCCTACTAGGGCTGCAAATAAAGATACATTTGGTAACCGATTAGGCTAGCAATTGTTAGTTTGATTTATTGATTAGCTGTCTAGAACGCAAAAGGACAGTGACTATAAGATTGATACAAAATTTTACTCAAATTAATCAAATTAATAATTTGACTATCTGGCGGGGAATATCTACAGATGAAAGTGTGTTTTCATCAAAACACAAAATGTACACATTTGCCATTTTTGTGTGATTCTTGCTCTGTCTGAGTACTAAAAGATTTTCTCTCAGCTCATGGCATGTTTAGGAGTCTGTGTATGGACCAGTTAACGATTATTTGTTGACACATTTTTCTATAAATCGATTTGTTGTGATTAATCGGTGAACTTGTGGTAGGCCTGTTGCTGGTCACAAAGTTCTACTTCTTCTTTTGGCGTTTTATGACAGTTGGTATCCTAGTGTCCTGCCACGTACTGTAGTTGTACGTCTTAGACTTTATCTTTAGACTTAAAGTCTAAAGTCTCAAGTCTCAATAATAAAGTCTAAAGTCTAAAGTGCACTCCCCGCACCCCAGGAGCCACTGAAGTCTAAAGAATAAAGTCTGAAGAGTATAGTCTAAATATCAAATCAAATCAAATCAAATCAATTTATTTTTGTAAGGCCCAAAATCACAACAACAGTTGCCTCTGAGGGCCACAGGGAGAAATGAATCAACAATGTCTGTGGTGGCGATGGAGTCAGACAATGTCTGTGGTGGCGATGAAGTCAGACAATGTCTGTGGTGGCGAGGGACGATGTCCCAGGGTCCTCTGTCCTTAGACTCTCCTTCTCGGATAAATAAGTTAAGTATAAAGACTAAAGTCTATAGAATAAATTCTAAAGTCTAAACAATGGCGGTAGTGTAACACAATGGATACCAGCCGCCATAAAACACCAAAGAAGAAGAGCCGGAATACTCTATTGATTACACTGTACCCACCATAAAATATCTAAAAGTTAAATGCAAATGTTTGATATGATGATTTCTATTAGTGTCTAGACTCACTAACTTGAAAAACCTGAATTTTAACCAGAATAATTTTAGCTGCATTTAGCAGTATTAAATATAATTGGCCTATAGAATGTTGTGATGTCATCTGCCTACATTTTGAACAATGTATTTTGACATGATTATCCCCAGGATATAATATAAAAGAAAATTGAAGTAAACAAGCCTTGCCCCCCTGTCTACGGGGATTGAGCGACATCTAGTGGCAAAGATGCTAAAACAATCCCTCGATTTTTCAACGTAGGCCAAGTCATAAACTACTAAACTAGATATTCTTCTTCTAAGATGTTTTATGGCGGCTGATATCCAAGTGTTACATTACCGCCACAATTGATTTTTGTTAATTGACCCCTCATACACCTACTGTAGTTGTACGTTTATCTTTAATCTGATAGTGTTTGTGATTAGGGTAATTAATGGTACACATCGTATTCGGTCACAGTCGGTTCCAATGTGAGTTGCCGTTTTTAGCTTATGATGAGAATTGAAAGGATTCATTTTAAGGACTATCTATGACAACTGCGGCCTTATTGTGTCCTTTTCCTGTATTTTAAGAGTTTTTTTTTGCACTTCCTATGGGTAGCTATCCTGTCTAAAACAGTCACACGTGTGCTTTAACATTTGGTTGTAATCTTAAACCCTAAACCAACTGTACCTCGAGGGCTCCCGTAAGTGTAGTCCGATCCAGTGCCGACGCGGTTCCGCATCCCGCTTCTTTTGTGCTTTGACTGCGGTATTCTCTTATCCAATGACGTGTCGTCTTTGATGTTGGACGTCTGAGTTGACCAATCGGAGCACAACATCCAATGGAAGGTGGCATTTCCGGTTCGTCGTATAACCCTCTGAGGCCTGCACATGCGGTTTGGATCTGTTCTTCTGCTGTAGCTTCCACCGTAAAGGTAAGAATTGATTTATAGGAGGTTGAGCGCTTCATTTTTTACCATTTATTTTGCATGATGCGGTGATTACATGGTTAAAGTTTTCATTGGAGAATAACAATAAGGTAAAACGCAACTGAATTCTTAAACGGCTGGACAGGAATGGCGTGTAGCTACAGCTAGGTTAGCTCACTTAACGCACCGGTCTTTTGTTGTGTGATCGTGAAGCCGCATAACATGCATCCGAACACACTCGAGTAAATGTATCGGTTTTAAGTTTTTCGGTTGTTTTTATTCGTTTCTAGTGTTGGATCTGGTGGTGAATCTACGTTTGTAAAGTTTTGCGCATTAAACACATTGGCTATCAAGTTAGCAGGGGTTATGCAACAATGGCGCTTGCGTCTAGTAAAAATATATGTTATGGAGAGAGAGCTAGATTCACTGAAGCATACCGGGCATTCTGCTGGTTAATATTATATTTCGTAGCAGTCGTTTAATAGAACAAGCGATTCGTTTTACAACAACCAGACTCGTTTTTCAGGTTAGTTCATTGTTAGCTCGTAAGCGCAAGGATGCTAATCGTACGTAATCGTGACGGAAAGTACGTAGCGGGGTTGTTTTTATTATTATTCGGGGTGAAATCGTGCACTCAAAAGGAAAGTCAAATGCACCATGGTACGTTTATCTTCAATGAACAATTCAGATCCAATTACAAATAATATATGTATAAAATGGTATTATTTTGCCCCCAATGCTCTGCACTGCAATAGAGGCGAAGCTGTGCGGGAAGTGCACTTTAAGGCTAAAGATAAAGTCTTAAGACGTACAACTCCAGTACGTGGCAGTAAGGTAACCGTGTATTTACATTATCTGTCGTCTTCCGTGATCCAGACAAACGCAATGGCCGAGAACGACGTCGACAGTGAGATTTTGGATTACGAAGAGGACGATGAGCCTCAGGGGGCCCCCGAGAGCGCCACTCCAGCCGGTAAGAAGGAGGTCAAGGGCTCGTACGTGTCCATCCACAGCTCCGGCTTCAGGGACTTCCTGCTCAAACCCGAGCTGCTCCGGGCCATCATTGACTGTGGTTTTGAGCATCCATCAGAGGGTAAGCTCAGTTCTTTCTTCACTTTGGTTTTAGTTGTATTATCTCTTTGGTATGTATTTATTGTTTTCTTTGTTTACTACAGTCCAGCACGAGTGCATCCCCCAAGCCATTCTGAGTATGGACATTCTCTGCCAGGCCAAGTCTGGTATGGGAAAGACTGCTGTTTTTGTCTTGGCTACACTTCAACAGATTGAACCCGTTGATGGCCAGGTTAGTGCTTTCTTGAGTTTGGAGACAATTTGAGAAGTTGATGGCATCACAGGTCTTGGAGACATTTAGTATTTTCATTATAATTTTGCGGTGTGAGTTTTTAGACATTGGTATATACAGGATAACTCTGCACATTTAGTGGTTAATTTTACAGTAGATTAACAAACTTGTTTAAGGGTAATGTGCAAAATAAAACGATGAATAATGATAGCAAAGTATATAAAATCAAATGGGGCATGATAAGTTTTCAGGGGGGAGTACTGAACAGAATTAGATCTGGATTACAGATGCATGTTGGCACTTTAGAATGATTATGAATATTGCCATCAGGATTTTTCATGTCTATTGCCCATCCTTTGAGCTTTCTATATGCTGCATAAACTGCATTTTGGCCAGATGAAATCCCTTATTGGATTATTGTTGCATTGCTTGCATTAGTGACATTTTGTCTGGAAAGTTAGTGTTGGTATTTGGATGTCATTTCTGTGTCATCTGTTGGGTGTGCCAGAGCACATTCAGGTTACTCTATTCCGTTAATCCTTTGGGTGTACAAAAGTGGTGTATTTCCTTTATAGTGTGATCATTCACTGAGTGCATTTTATGGTTTATTCAAATGCACAATTTGAGTTAAATGTTGCTGATATTTTTAATATAATTTTCCCTTTTTATTCATCTGTTTCATACAGGTCTCTGTCTTGGTCATGTGCCACACACGAGAGTTGGCCTTTCAAATCAGCAAAGAGTATGAGCGCTTTTCCAAATACATGCCCACAGTGAAGGCAGCTGTGTTCTTTGGAGGCCTGGCCATCAAGAATGATGAAGATGTCCTCAAGAAGAACTGTCCCCACATCGTGGTTGGGACACCTGGCAGAATCCTGGCTCTGATTCGCAGCAAGAGCCTCAGTCTGAAGAACGTCAAGCACTTTGTCCTGGATGAGTGTGACAAGATGTTGGAGCAACTCGGTGAGAAAACATGATTCATTCTGATTCTTTGAGAAGAAAATCTGGATTTTATGTTTCATTGTTTTTTGTTTTTCTCAGACATGAGACGCGACGTCCAGGACATCTTCAGGCTCACTCCTCACGAGAAACAGGTCATGATGTTCAGTGCCACACTCAGTAAAGAGATCAGACCAGTCTGTCGCAAGTTCATGCAGGATGTAAGTAACCGGCACTCAAATACTCTATACTAAGATCTGGATGGTCACATTTAGTAATTGTGATCTATATGCAAATGAATGAATCTAAATGAATAACAAAAAGAGTAAACTGTCAAAAAGCAAAAACTTTGGATGCCCCAAGAGTAGTGTCGTGTCTTTTTTTTAGATTTTATAATTGTTATTTGCACCTTCTTAGCCCATGGAAGTGTTTGTGGACGATGAAACAAAGCTGACCCTCCACGGCCTACAACAGTACTACTGCAAACTAAAGGACAGCGAGAAGAACCGCAAACTCTTTGACCTTCTCGACGTCCTTGAGTTCAACCAGGTAATGGCTGTTATCAAATATAAAACTTTAGGTTGTAGTTATTGAGTCATGTCAGCTGTTAAATGGGGTGTTAAACTGGTGTTTTTCCCTGTAGGTTGTGATCTTTGTCAAGTCAGTGCAACGCTGCATTGCCCTGTCACAGCTTCTGGTCGAACAGAACTTCCCCGCCATTGCCATCCACAGAGGCATGGCACAAGAGGAGAGGTAAGAACATCTATATATGCCACTTAGATGTCCCTAGCCATCCAAACACCTGTTTTTAATACTCTATCCGTTCCTTTGTGCAGACTGTCCCGCTACCAGCAGTTTAAAGACTTCCAGAGGCGGATCCTTGTGGCCACAAATCTGTTTGGCCGAGGAATGGATATTGAGCGAGTCAACATTGTGTTCAACTACGACATGCCAGAAGATTCCGACACTTATCTGCACAGGGTGAGCATCAAACCGTGCAATGGACGCATGTCTCTAGTTTAGTGTTTTTGGTACATTTGTACCATTGCTTCCTTCAAAACATGCAGGTCAAGTTGGCCCATTATGGCAGTGAACACAGTCACAGTGGCATAGAACTAACCATCCAGTCACATTGCCCTAAAAAGGGAGTATTTTAAGTTGTAAACCAGTGTTGTAACTCGAGTTGTTTTTGTACTTTTTAGTACCATTTCTAATTGTAGTTCATTTCCAGTTTGTTCTTAGTTGAACACAAACTTGACAAAGTTATACTGGAATGAAAGAAGTATTTTATTGTGGTTTTTGGTTGCTTGATGCAATCGCTGTATAGTCAGATAGGGTTTTAATTCTTAATGAAGTATTACAATTCTCACACGTTGGTTCATTTGACAGGTGGCCCGTGCTGGTAGGTTTGGGACCAAAGGCCTGGCCATAACCTTTGTGTCAGATGAAACAGACGCCAAGACCCTGAACGATGTCCAGGACCGCTTTGAGGTGAACGTGGCCGAGCTGCCCGATGAAATCGACATCTCCTCCTACAGTGAGTCTCCATAATTAACTGCTTCACAGATCAGAATGTGCACAGCACTACAAACAAGTTGGCCTTATTGCTTATGACCTGTTTAGTAAAGCCAGCGTATTTGCTCAGCTTATGAGTGCCACTCACATACTGGGCAAGTGTAATGTGCGCCTTGGCAACAACAAACTGTTGGTGCACTCCTCAAATCAAAGTGCCAATACACTTAACCTTGTGGTGCTTAGTCTACATGCTCAGCTGTTGCAGCTGTCGTATTATTTCAAATGCCTAATCAGTTTGTTTGTTTGTTTCTTTCTAGTCGAACAGTCCAGATGAGTGACCAGCTCATCTCCTCCTCATCGGTGTCTTGTGTATTTGAAGTAGCTGTACTTCAGTTGAAAGCTCTGCCTGATCCCTTGCTCACGTTTGTCAATTTTTGGCGACAAGGTGTGCTTTTAATTTGTCTTTTACCATTTTGTTTTGCTCTGTGAAATTAAACCTTTTTATAAAATGCCATGTTATTATTGTGGTCTCTTGTAAGACTGTTGTTTTGCTCTTTATAGTGGGCAGGATATGGGTTAGACCTGTCCAAGCAAATTTGAACCTAGGTTGTTTTTTTTTTTTTAGTTGTCCCCATCACTAAAGTTAAGGTAATAAAGTAGATAAATGGTAACATGTTGGCAGTTATGGCTTACGGCAGCTTCTGTTTGATCGTCTCCAGTACTATTCAAAGCTGTTATTCTGACATGTCAAGTTTTGATACATTGGTCATAACCTCACTGTACTATTAAAACCTATTCTTAATGTTCTTTGGAGCCTGTTGTCAAATATTTTTCCAAAAACCAAAGTAGTAAGGCGAGTTTGATTGGACAGAATGGTGAAACACGGTAAAATGAATCAATCGTCATGTACAACTGTTCAAAATACACATTTTAATTCCGATTTACACCCTGCATTGGTGAGTGCTAAAATTGTAAGAACTGATCCAGCTGGAATAAGGCAAACGTGACAGTACAAAATATTTTAACAAGTCAGATACAGAATGTCTTTCAAAAGCAAAGTATAAAATTCAACAAAATGCTAATGGTTTTGCTACAAGAAATTAAACGTACAGTAAATGGAACATAAGTTTTACGCCAAAGCAATGCTGCATCTGTAAACCCAGTCATAAGGTGCATTAAGTTTTTGTAATCTTTGAATTGTGTAAAATGTTAGCAATAAAACGGTGAAGGAAGGACAAATCTGCTACTGCTCATGTACAAAACATGGCACATCTAAACATTGGAGAGTGAAGCTTATTGCTGTGGTGTAAGAAGATGGCAGGCAGATGAGAGCTGCGATCAAATTGCATGTTTACCTCGGCAAAGATTTGAATTTGTTTATAGCACCAGCACTAGTTTTCTCATAAGCAGTTCTCTGAGGAGTATTTTTTCTCTGAATTAGCCAGTGGACATGTTGACGCCAGAATCCCAGGCTTCATCTTCAGCTGCTAAATGTCTCAGTTTGTGGTGGATTGAAGGCAGAGTGCAGTTATGTAAACCACCTCTGACTTGTCTTTAACACTTACAGAGGTACATCCAATCGGCTCCCGCTCTGTCACTCCAGTCACAACTTAGTTCTTCATTACAAATCTCTGATCCTTGACACTGGGGTGAGGATCAGCTCAATAACCATGTCTGTCGCAGAGCTTAGTCACTGTTGCTCCATCCTGAATGACGATGACCTGCTACAGTCGCATCAATAAATAGCAGTGAATAAATACCATGAAAAGACTGTTTCCGTAGCATGTCTGCCTCAGACTCTTCTTTGTTTCATGGTGTCTCTCTGGAAGGGCCAGACCCCTGAGGTCAAACTCTGACCCTACAGCAGCGTGTGAGCAGTTTCTGTGCTGCCTATCGACCATCAAGAATTACACAAGACCAACACTTGTGTGCGTGCGTGTGCTTCAGTTCCCTCCTCATCAGAGTTCAGTCTCACAGTTCAGTGTGTGGCAGTGCACCCTTGACTTTCGGTCATCACTACAGCTAGAGCTGCTCAAGTTCTGTCCCAAACAGACAGGCGCCTGTTTGAGGCTCTCTCCATTCTTTCCCAATAATAAAGTTCTAGAAAAGGTCTTTGTCGTGTGTGTCATTCTCACATTTACTCTTGAATACACTAGGGACAGCTACTCTCTAATGGACCTCTAAGGGGAGTGTCAGTTTAGCAAGACTAGTCAATGAACTTGTGCGTGTCCCCATAGAGCCACCTCTGGGGGGGCATGGCCGCCTCGTTCAGGTGGTTGCACTGGTCGCTGCACTTACAGGATTGGATGAACATGACCGACCTGAGGAAACGTTCTCCATCAGGACACGAGAAGGCCACTGAGGCAGTGCGAGTGCGGCGGGGGGAACAGCAGCGGCCATCCCGACACACTCCACAGTAGTTTGGTCTGTAGAGACGAGTGCTCCTGCAACCAGCGTACGACAAACGCTGAGGCTCAGGCGCCTTGTGAGTGCGAGAACATTTACGGCCTTTCTGTGGAAACAAGACAGAAACAACACATCAGTCATGGGCAGAAGACATGCTACAATGAGGCTCAGGCCGACAGTGATGGATGGATCGGAAGCTTGGTTGGTCACATCAACCTCATATTTGGATGAGATGCATACTGCAAGGCCATGGGACAGCCAAGACCACACAGAAGCACAATGAAGGAACTGAGAAGGTTTGAAGCTGAATATTTTTGGTCAACACTGGAGAAAATCTCTTTGACAAGAGTAAGAATGTCAACAGAAGTTAAATCTTGGTAACATCCTCACCTTGACGGGCAGAGACAGTGAGCTGCACGGGCGGATGTTGCACAGGCGAGTTTCTTTGATCAGTTTGCATCTCGCGTTGTCATTGGTGACCCGGGAAGACACGCCCATCCCGCAGCTTCTGGAGCACTGTGTCCAGAACGTAGTCTGCACCACGCACTGGTCTCCCGCCTGTCTCCACGCTGCACCAAACAGAACACAACGCGACATCATCAAGTCAAACTGGGGCTAAGGAGCCGGTGGGAGCGGGCGGTGAGGACAGGTTTGCACACTACTTCCATTGACTTCCACCGGCTGCACTGACGCACGCCGCCCCATTAAACAGAGCTGTGTGCAGTGCCAGACTGAGCTCCTCGGTGTGCAGGGAGCCAGTGGAAACCGAGCCTCACATAAACGCTGACATGTACACAAGAGCTGTTTGTGTGCCTCAAACATAAACATGATGCTTCAGAACGCGCAGGAAACAGACGACACTCGGGGAAAACACGCCAGTGCCAAAGGTTCTATGAAGTCTTTGTGGCCAGATTAGCTCACAGAATCCTAAATGCATGTTGTTCTGGGAGTATAACCGATTAAACCTTTTATAAGCCTAGAGGGGCAAGATTAGCTCCATCAGAATGTTATATATTTTGATGTATCATTCCCTTGTATGTATACAGTCTGGGAGAGGTTGCAGGTCAAATGTGTGGAACCTGGTCAGCCAAGCAGCATAACAGGAGTTCAAAATTAAAGTTATAATAAACATTTTCTGCTGCCATGTTTCTTGGTCTAATTGGTAAGGGCATTGTAACTGGAAAAAGCAATGCGGCTGCAGTGTTTTGTCCAGGAACTCAAAGAGAGATTTTAAAAATAATTGAAATGCAACCGCTTTCAGTGCCTGCTAAGCTGAATTACACAGAAAACCACACCACTCCCTTCTGCCAGCCCAACACATGGCACATTTTTCTGGGATTGCCTGCTTGGGATTGACTACCACAACATCTTCCTTTGCAGACTGTTAAAAAACATGATTTTGTTTGTTTACCTGCCAGGTTATTGTGTCCACGTGCCTTCTCCCACTTGCGGCCCACATCCATTAGCTCATTTCCAAAAGGCTCCTTGTCTTTTTTAGATTTGAAAAGCTTGTGGTAGGGTTTGAGGTAAGGCTTGGCGTATGGGTAGGATGGATATGGCATGAAGAGGTATGGATGGAAGGCAGGCGGCTGGGGTTTCCTGTGAATTGGAGGTACCACTGTGGTTCCCTTGTGGCAGTCGATGCTAAGACAGCATTGCCCTGGGACTTTGACCAGCTGTGGTGCAGGACAGGAGGGCGAGGCCAGAGGCACATGACTGGGACAGAGGGGCACACAGCCCACTGCTCCATCAATGCACGTACACTGGTGTTTGCATCCTGCGTGGAAGTTCTCCCCATTCTGATGTATTCGTCCATTGTATTCACAGGAACGGCCTTCTGCCTTTGCTAAGGACAAAAAGAAAACATTATGGACCGTGTCATTCTGTGTCATATGCTCTACCAAATGTATCACTCTTAATACTTTTGATATGACATATGAGAGCAAAAAGTATTACTCTACCAATCTGTAAAGCAAAATCCTGACTTTTCACAGTAATTATACCAATACCTAACCCCATAATACATTCTCCTCAGTTTATGTTTATAGCTTATAGAAAATGTTGATGGCAAAAACAAGCTAGTCCCAGGTCAACGGTGAGGATCTGCTGGTCAAAACAAGCATATGTATTAAGTTTATTAAGAGTAGCTGTTGGTGCCATTCATGTACCTAAATATGGAATAATAAATTATGTCTATCAACAGCTCAGCAATTAGAGCAATATGTTTAGATGCAAACCATGCCATCATAAATGGTACTTTTCTTTTTTAAATGGATGAATAAAGGTTAAAAACCTGTGTGAGAGCGATGGTATGCTTCTAAATGGGTCTGCAAATTAAGTATGAAGCAATCAAATAAAGGAACAGAATGTAGGATCTGTTCATGTTAACATTTGCTAGTTAAATCTAGTGGCACATTTAATAAGCAGCTTGTCATTCAGTCATTGTATAATGTACAGCACTTTTATTTTTTCAGTGTTAAGACTGTAAATGTACAATAGAGCAATACAGGGCTACTAAATGCCACTGCTGTAGTCACAAAACAATTCTGTTAGTTTAGTTTAAGCTTTTTTGGCAGTCGTTTGAATATTGTTTACAAGTTACTTACAGTGTTAAGTTGTTCAAAAGTTCTACAAATGACAAACCAAGCTGCTTTACGTAAATTAATATTCCAGTTGAGTTTGTGAGCCAAGCCAAAAGCCTATTCTTAGATAAGGAGAACATTTGACTAGCTAAATATGTCTTTCCTCTTCTTGGTGCCTCAGTGGGACTCCCCATGAAACACCCCGGATACCCCCCCTTCCCCCCGTGTGCTCTGAGATGTTGTTTGTGTACACACTAAATCCCTGAACTGGCCGACTCTCACTCAGCTCATGAAAGTGCTCTCTTTTCTAAATGTGGCACAGACTTCAGACATTAGGACCCTATCAAAGCCCTGCTGCTTCCACACCCTGAAGTTACACATCCCCTCAATAAACCCCAGAATCTCCATCAATAAACAACAATCATGTTGGTGCAATATTCTCCGTCCATATAACTGCTGTAAATAAGAATGTTACTTTTGTTACTATTATTATTATTTTTTACTTTTTATTAAGAATATAAGATGTTTTTTATAAGAGCTTTTCTATGAAGATGTCGGTGTAATCCCTCATTCGTCCAGGCGTGTTCCATAGTAGAAAAAGCTTCAGTTGTAGTCATCTGGACTCAGTCTAACGTCTATTTTTTCAAACTGAGTCCAGATGACTACAACTGAAGCTTTTTCTACTATTTTCTATGAAGAGTGTTTTTAAAAAGTTTTCTATAATTTATCTGTTCTTTTACTTCTGTACCTACTTTGTGTTGCAACACTGGAATTTGTGGACAAATAAAGGCTTATCTTATCTCAAACCCCAGAATCTCCACGAAATCGAAGCCATCATCTATTTGGCCCCAGGTTTTGCTCAAATACAGACATTACCGTAAACAAACTGTATTGTATTACACTGATATTTAGTGCTGTTCTGCAAACATACATTTGCTTATTATGGAGATATTTTAATGTGCTCATATACGTACCCCTGCAGATACCATGGGTGCGACCGACGTCGTTTCCATAGTTACACTCCAGACCCTTGTGGTGGTCGCACGGCTGCCCCTCGTGGCAGTCCTGGTTGAGCTGCGCTGCACACACTTTACAGCAACCACAGCCGTCTGGGACTGCGCTGACCCCTGGGGGGCACGATGGGGCCCCTGACGAACACTCACACACCACGGGACAGCCTGCCATCACCTAGAGTTGCAGACAGAACCAGTTTGTAATGCTGTTTGTATGGTATTTTGGTTAACCTGAACACAGCTTCATACAAGACAGTTTACACACAGCCACATTGAAACTGGGCAGGACAATACTTTGACTCATGTTTCACTCATCACAGAAACTCCTCAAAGTGTGTGTGGCTTAAATGCTCCCTGAATGCAGTCTACTGTCCCAAAGCCCTCAGGGATATCTGTAACCCTCATTCGCCTTCCACTTGGCATTCGCTGCAGCAGCCAGGATGAAAGGGGCGTTCGCTGACCCCCCCTCCCACACTCCCACACCTTTTGTTCCCAAATTTCCCAGCAGCAGGTAGGAATGATAGGGCAGCGCTAAACTCATTGTTTTTGCCAGAGCATTCAAAACTCTTCCGCAATCTATGGCCAAATCCATCCAAAACAAGTTCCCTTGTCCCTTCTTTCCTTCTTTTCCCTCAGAATTGGCCATGTATAAGTGGCTTGAATGTGGCATGCATTGCTGAAGACACAAACTGTATTTCTACAGGTAGGCCTATTTGTGGACTGTGGTTTAGTATTTACTTTCAGAGTATTTTTATCTGACTTGGATATGAATACTGCGATCTATTTCAAACCCACAGTAGTCTTTTTGAACTCTGCTCTGCCAGTTTAAACAGATGTGTCAAATAGATATTCATTAATGAGCATTCATTTTGTTTTGGAGCGTTACTATTTAGGATAAAAGTATAGAGGCACAGCATTGCTTATGAACATTGCTTTTCATTAGTTATCCCCCAATGTCGTATATTTTCAACATACTAAAAATATAACACTCAATATTATATTTCTAACATGACCATTTTATATGATAAAGAATGACTGGCTTATAAGATTACAAAAATATAAAAATTACAACCAACATTTAGGCTCCCTCTATGAAATCTATCAATATAGATAGTCCTTGGTCAAAACACGTGAATTTGTATTCTACATGGCAAACAAACTATAAAGATTACTGACAAAAAGCTCATTTTAATACTCACCCAGCCAACTGTAGACACTTGCAACACCACAAACAACAACAGTATTCCCATGGTGTCAGCAAATTCACATGTAGAAAGACAATAAATCCTTTCAAACAATGTCCAACAAAGTAATATCCAGCATGGGTCAAGTGTACTCCATCACTTGTAAAGTTTCATGTGTAAGAGTTTTAAGTGTGCTTTTATATGAGTGTTTAGCCACACCCACTCCAGCCCTTTTCTGTCCAATGAAAAGATGCGCGCGCAGAAAGGGGAGTCAGAAAAGGAGAGAGGCGTGGCCATGCATGAATGCACTCATTCATAAAAAAAATATGTATAAAAAAATCTGAATTACTACATTCCATAGCAAGACCTGGCTTTGGGCTGTTTATTTATGTAAGTGTCAAGTATTATAGCCACAATCATTTTCACCATTTTGTTATAAACCTCGGCCTAATCAAGCCTAAATGAAACACAATGTCAACAGAGTTTCTGCCTATTGGCTGATAATCCGGCTATTAATCATGTTGTTGCCATCGTAAACCATATATCTGTACAGTTATAATATGAAATATAATATAAAAAACAACCTGATTTAGTAAAACATTTGTATTGTAGACAATGGAACACTCCTGGACAAATGAGGGATTACACCGACTTCTTTCTAAAACATTTGTAATTCAGGACTATCTATTCTTCATAGCTCTGACATCCCCAGTAGGTTTAGTAGCCATATATGTACTTTTATAGTACAGAACACTGTGTTTTGGGATGGATTGATTCCATATTCTGCAATAACTGTTTTAACACTTTTGCAAGAAGGTTTTCATTCAAACCAAAATGTGTTCGAGTATGCGTCTCTTCATGTATTATTACAGCCTGGAATAAGATGGTTTTCATTGGGGAGAGTTTAGCAGAGGTGAGGATAATCTTCTTGTCATCCCCACAACGTTGCACACAGGAAACCAACGATTCAGGGCTGATGGCTTGAACCCTCGGAGTGTTTGGTCCTCCCGCCAGAGCTCATGTTTTTTTTGGAGCGTGTGCAGTACCAGCTTAATCAGATTTCCGATGTGATCTGTGAGCTGGTGCACTACTAAATCTCTAGAAATGGTTATAATAATATGCACCATTTAAATAACGACTTATTGCAGGAAGCAGGGACAACTCGGAGAACACAATGTTGTTTATCAAGCTTCTTCCTCCTCCCTGTGTGAGCTGATGTACACAAGAGGCAGCAACACCCTGGATTCATGGTACAGTAAGACTACAACTCAATCTTTTTCTACCATAGTACAATATGCACTCTCCCACTCCTATTTGTTATCAATCTTATCAATACTCATCAATAAACTGCCCATTCTTATTCTTATCCTAAATTTTGCACCACATTAAATGGAAAACAAAAAATTATCTCCATATCCATCATGATTCATCAATAGTAAATGTTATGGGAATGACAAGGTGCAATAAGCCGCTGCCCTGAGCTCTGTCTCTGACCTATGCTTTCTGAACTGAACAGCACCTCGTAATGGTTCAAGTGACAAACGTCTGGAAACCTCCCTGTTATTAAAATGTCACGGCGAGCGGTCGTATGGCAGGAAAAGCTGAGCAAAAGCTGCTGAACTTCAAAGGCGCTAAATGAAGGGAAGGGAGTGAAGTGAGGTAAGGAGAAATATTAGCACTAATGGAATAAAAGAGCGAGTTGTGAGGAAGAGGCAGGTGCAGAGAGTGGGTTTAGTAAACATCATGCTGGCCACACCTGTCCCAACACTACCCAGAAGATCCTTCTTTCAACGCCCGTGGTCATTTTTTGTCCTTTGGTCGGATTCGCCAAGTGCTTCTGTGTTTAACTGGATGAAAAAACAGTTTTATTACAAGAATGAAGCTTACTGGCTGTAAAATTGTTATCGAAATCAGTTATTGTTGGAATTGTGTTTAAATATATATGACTTTTTGATGGGACATGAACAAAAAAATCACATCATTCCTAAACCATCCGCATGCTAGGTGAATGTGTTAATAGAAAAATGACGACTGACAGAATGAAAGGAATTTATTCGACAGTGAGTCAGACATAAAAGTGCAGTTCAAAAAAAAAGGCAGAGGTCAACAAAGTAAAAAGAATGAGAGCAGGGAGCAAGGAATTCAGGCCCAAAGCTATTTTTAAACTAAGAACAGGAACTCCACTATTGGTTTCTCAAACACACTGGCTCTACGTGGCTATATCAGGAGGCGAGGGGGGTTTGGAGGGGTTGTGCACACACGTGAGACTGTACACATGCTATCGGCCACTGTCAACACTGCACAGCCGCTTCAGATCATGCTCACTCGTGTAGAGAAACTCAAGGCCTGCTTCATATGTGCTTTCATCATTCGTCCTCCTACATAAGATGGACCAAAATTAGTGGGTCGATATATTGGCCTTAAATATCCAACGTATAGGTTGATATGGAAATCCCATAACAATTCTAATACAGGACTTTTAATTATTTTTGAACAATATTTCACATGTGAAATACCACCACCATTGTGCTGTGCATTTTTGATTTTGTTAAAACACCTTACATACTGTGTCTTTAATTTCTTTTGCATAAGCATATTCAGTGAATGTGCACATTTGGCCCAAACAAACATTGGGGTGAGATGTGATGTTTTGATTCCTGCCCAAATCCACATATTTCAGTAACACCAGCCTGCTCATTCATCTTCATTTGCATCTTTATGTTTATGCCTTTAACGTTATAATGAAAGGCTTTAATTTATGTTCTAGTTTAACACTTATGCAATCTATGTATCTGCTGTAATCATCTTGATGTGTAAGAGACAGCCAAAACATGTCAATTACAGAGCAGCGCTAAGATCAGACATATAAAACAAGATGACAGGCGTGGGAACAGAGCCACCAGGATACAGTTTCATGGTAAAATAAAAAATAATCCACTATAATCATGGTCTGAGTGCATTCTACTCAAAAGTCTCTATCCTGTTTACCTCCAGCTCACTGTTATTATAAAAACACCTTAGGGACACAATTCAAAGATGGCATTATCATACCTACATTCATGTATGCCGCTGTTTTGAAACCTCAGCCCATCAATTCAATAGCTGCTGATTCTCAAAGGTGCCGTGTGCATAGTGACGAGGCCTGTGGGAATAAAAGGCCCCTGAACATGCATCAGGTAAAACACGACAAGAACGACAAGAACGACAAGAACGACAAGAACGATAAGAAGGACAAGAACGACAAGAACAACAAAAAACAAAGGCATAGAAAAATTTTGTGAGGTTTAAGGTTCAATTTACCGGATGTATACAACAGCATTTTGAAGCCATGGGGCAGAATCAGCTCAGGGCAGTCAGACGCCAACAAACAGTAGGGTTTCTATGGCCCATGACAGGGCTGTCATGGTAACAAAGAATATTAGCTTCAGGGGAAACTTTAAAAAGTGCAAAAGAATAGATGAACAGGACAGGCTACTATCACGAGGTTCCGCCCGGTGGGCAGGGCTTATGCAGCTCAGATTAGATAAATATCTTAGTTTTCAGACTAGATCCACAGATCTAGATCAGATATTTGCTATCTGAGAAGAAACATTCGCACAAGGCTCTTGTAAACCAAACTCGGGTTTAACAGTAACAACAAGGCTGTAAGGAATGCTAAACCCTGAAAAAGAATTTGACAAGTCTGTGATGGTAGTTATAAGGAAAAGACAGACTTTACTTTGCGTCACTCTGTAGTACTTCCTCAAGACCTTTGCTCCACAGGCTTCACATGCACACAGCCACAGGGCTCCTCACGGGCTCAAAGGGTACTGGGTCACCTGCTGTACCTGTCCATCACTGGACACAGTGATGCTGCTCGCTGCACCACCACCTAAGGCAAGGTCACGCCCGCCCCAGGCCCCAGCCTGCTTCCCCTATGTCTGCCCTCCCCTCACCTCCAAATCCTACAGAACACTCCTTGTTCTAGCCCTCGCCTCCTTTCCACCAGGAGCCCTCAAATATCCCAAGTATCCTTGCAATTTCCGGTGCCATGTTTATCTGGGGGAGAGTGGGCTGGGGGCTGAGGAGGCTTGAAAAGAGAAGCTCACTGACAAACAGTTTTGGCTGCGTCTTAGAGTAAACATACTCTGGAGGTGTAGCTAGGCGAGCGGTAACTGCACTGAGGCCAGAGTGTTCTGGTGCTGGGCTCACAGAGAAGGGCTCTGTTAGACTGCAACGGCCACAGGCTAATAAACACCACACCCCTTACCTGTGCTGGTCACAGCACAACGCCCTCTTGCGAACTAATGGTGTAAAGATAAAATAGAGTGATATAGAAAAGCTTGACACTTTACTCAGCATAATCCAAACCAAGATACATGGAAAGAAATCTGAGAAGGAAATCTAATGTATATGATATGATATGATATATTTAAATTTAAATTTAGATATGGACAATTGTGGAATTGGTGAGGTACTGAAGGTGAGGTCAGTCACAGGCATAGAACCAATCACCAATGGATCTTGTCATTAAGTGTATCAAAAATAAATTACTTGGTTAGCCATCTTTCACACTGAGTAACTCACACTGCTTGTTTTATTCTTTATATTGAGCAATATTTAGTTTTGAGTGACAGTTTTCAGTTACTCTTCCCACTGTAAATCTTGTGACAAAATATTTGAGTTTCTTGAACCTAACTTAACACCTTATTAACACCTCAACAGGTTTTTCTGTTTTGTGTGCTCAATGCATTGGACGTACAAGAATATGTGCATTAATTATTGTTTTATCTGTACATTTCATAGAAAAGTTTAATAATAAATCAGGCCTTATGCTCAAACAACCGACATCATTTAAAATCAAGGTGTTGGAAAAAGTACTACATTTTGTCAAGTAGGCTTACAGGAGCAAGACATTACTAAACTACTCAAGTTAACAAGTTTAAGTATAACATAAAACTATTGAAGAATACGTTTATTTTAGAGTAAAAAATTATAATTATATTTTACACATATTTTTCTAAACATTTATAGATGTATATTTTGTTTGCTTAACGCCTGGACTTTAATACCTTTATGTTTTCACTATGAAAGTATATTATTTATTTATTCATTTTTAAGTACATTATTTATTTATTTATTTTTATCTTTATTATTTTCCCCCTCCATCCCTTGTTGGGAAATGTGAGGTTTTGTCTATAGGAGTTTTTGTTTATAAGAGATCTTCTATTAAGAGTGTTTTTCAAACTTCATATAAGTTATCTGTTCTTTTCCTCTGTATCTACCTGCGTTGCAACAATGAAATTTCCCCATGTGTGGATAATAAAGGATTATCTTATATTAAACATCCTTCAGACCATGCAGAAAGTACTTTTCAGTCCTTTCTGTAGTGAAGTAGAAAGTACAGATACCTGCTCTCAGATTAGTGAAATAAAAGTAAGTATCCATTGTAAAATAAACTAAAAATAGAAACTTTTTATTGTAGTAGGTAGGTACTTTTACTTTTGCATTTGTGCTACTTCCCATCACTGGTAGGTAGGATTGTTGTGTAGTACATTTGACTTCAGTGACATTATTGCAAGTGGACAAACTATCTTACTTATTACTTATGGAGCAAACATTTGGCTTTAATAAACTGCAGGCTGCACTTCCACCTTTCCCCCGCAGATGGCGCTGCTCGTGAAGCGCTGCAGTGAAAACCTGTCCCTGAATGCGCCTCGAAAGCGGAAGTGCTTGTCGTCCGCGAGGCCAAGAGCAGCCGTAATTTAACATCAAGGTAAACCCTCTCTAATCTTCATCCTACCGCTTTTATTACGGAGACATATTTGGTCTGTACTCGCTCCGCTGCGGCCGGGAGTGTCTCGGTAAATGACGCGTTTGTTCGCCCGCGGGAGGAGCTGTTTGTCCGCGTGATGAGGAGGACGCAGCAGAGGGCAAAGTCACAGTAACGCAAGTTGATGAAGGAAAGGAGACTGTAAATTGTGATAGGGCCGTGTATTTGTCCAGTAACGTAATCTATTATGCGATGCGTTTTATGGTCATGTTCGGCCCAATAAACTGCGCTTTACCCGCAAAGCAACATGACCGTCTGCGCATTAAGTTGACCTGAACTAACTCTTTGCGGTCTGAATGGTTGAATAATCTTATGTGGGAGGAGGCCACTTAAAATGTCTACTTAATTAGTCATAATATTCACCCACTGCGACCTGTCAACCGGTTTAATCAAGATTTGTATTGGGCGTTTTATTATTACTCTACAAGTAACGCCTCAACTCTGCATGTTATGTCCAGAGACAAATGTTGGTTCTAGCTCTTCTAAAGTACATCTGTGTCGGCTAGTTTAGTCTTGTTGACTCTAAAGTTCACAGTCCTGCATGAAGCCCCCTCCTGCCTGTGGAGAACACCCGTAAACACGATGCACTTACATAAGTGACATGCACACTTGTGGAGCTGCCAGGCCCTTCCGAAAATAGTTTCAATGTGTTAGCCCTTATGTCACAACTTTCTATGATTTTAGAATGAGTACTTTCAATTTTCTTTTTGAATGTAATATTTAGTAGCAACTTGAAATCGGGCAATGACAAGAAGCCATTGCAGTGACTGCGTGATGCATAGCCATATCCTGTACAGTCGCCATGATCATTGAATGATGAAAACACTGCATATGCTACGAGTAATAAAGCAACAGCACCTTTGAGATGAGCACCTTTGAGATGAGCACCTTTGAGATGAGCACCTTTGAGATGAGCACCTTTGAGAGCCTAGAGAATAGAGCCTGAGGAATAAAGTCTAAAGAATAACATCTGAAGTAGTACTACTACTGTAGTTTTAGGTGGTGGTAATGTAACATTTGGATATCAACTGCCATAAAACACCAAAGAAGAAGAGGAAGATACAATAAATATCAATCTTATCAATTAACAATCTTTATAGTCGTCACAATAAATCGTTTTTAGCACTTTTCTAGTTCAATTCTTTGAAATATGACCATAAGGATTCGTACCAAAGGCTTGTTGAGACTTTTTTTTTTTTTTTTTTAAAGGAAAATGTATCTAGAAATGTCATAAATATCTCTAGTTGACCTTACTTAAATATCTCTCTTCACAGATGGCTCAGAGACTACTCTTTCGCAGAATTTGGACCGGAGCTCCAAAAGTATTCCCTCAGAATTCAGCCCGCACAGCCGCTGTTGCTTCGTCATCTTTCTCCACTTCACTTCAGCCCTCTTTAAACCGTGGCCCCTTCTTGACACCTTCTCGCACCCTACCTCGCTCCCTACCACTCGCCTTCCACAGACTAGTGTCCTTCAATGTCCAGGACCATGATGACTTCACGGAGAGGGTCATCAACAGTGAACTACCCGTTTTAGTCGACTTTCATGCACAGTGAGTATAGCGTAGAAGGCAAACCGAGGATGGGAGCCGTTGGTGCTTATGAACCACTGTAATGGTATAAAATGGATTACATGAGGGACGTTTCTCTGGCCAATGTTAATGAGGGTTGGTTCAAGGACTTTGGTTACATATTGTGATTTTGTTAAAGGCACACTATGTAATTATTATAGTTATTGCGTTGCCCAAAAGTATGGCATTAAAGTTGTGCCTGAAAAGTCCAGACCTATATCGCTCTGTATATTTTATGCAGATCAGTCTGGTCACCAGTTGGTCACCGCACTCGCATCAAGAGCGACAGACCTGCCGTCCTGAGCCTTGTTTGCTCTCATATTGTCGCCAGCTCTCTATAAGAAGTTCAAAGGGAGGGGTGGATTAGGAGCGTGTTTAGTGTCTCGACCAATCCCTTGCACGTGTGTTCACTGAGTGGCTGTTGCCTCGGCGATATAGCTCTAAATTTACATCACGTTGGCTTCAGTTCAACTCTGCTACGCTCCGGTTATCTGGATCGCACCGCGCTCCTCGTCACTTCCTCTGATCCCTTCATTCCGCGAGGGTACATCGGAAATGTAGTGCAGTGTTAACCCCTCTGAGTTCAGATATGCATGAGCCAATCGGGGACATGCACGGTCCATTCATATCAAAACAAACATGGCAGCTTACAAAGAAAAAAATAATAAAGTATCACAGGGACAGAAACAACATTGCAGGTTTCTGTAGAATCTATGAGCAAAACAAAATAACTGTTAATCTCCTAAATTTCACATGAGTCACAGAAATAAACAAATCTGATTGCGCGGCTCTGTTTTGAGTTTGGCTTAAGGGTGACCAGACTTACTCTTTGTAAAGTATTAGAGAAATGTGTGTTTTGGATCCCAGGGAAATTAAACTGGCTGAAACTCTATCTCCATTGAAAGATATCTGGGAGATCATTGGGAGTTACCGGCTTGAGTCCAGGGATATGGATTAGAGTATATGTCCGTCTATACCAGGGGTGTCCAAACTTTTTTCACCAAGGGCCGCATTTATAAAATTAAACGGGGCAGAGGGCCATAAACAACTTGACAATGTCAAATTTGTTGAATGACAAAGTTAATTATTCAAAATTTTGCATTTGATGTAATTGCAATGAGCCTCCACACCTTTAATTAGCACTAGACCATTAATATTAGGTTGGTATAAAATATCAATATGCCTGAATTTTCCCAATTTCACAGTGAAAAGTACTAGTTTTTGTTGTTTGGGCCGACATAGCAGGAAGCTGGAGGGCCATAAAAAATTGGTCTGAGGGCCGCATTTGGCCCCCGGGCCCTAGTTTGGACATGCCTGGTCTATACCAAACAAACATAACGTCAAAAAGAAAATAACACAGATGAGTTTGCTTTTGTTCTAAATGTTCGATGACCAATGAGCGTGCCCCATCTGTCACCGAAATAAACAAGTTTGGCCTGAGATGCGAGGGAGAGGGTGGTGACCAGACGATACCCCATGTTTAAAGAATATACGGACACCAGGCTGGCTGCCAGGCTATATGAAACATCATTTTACTTCTGTAAGCAATCATATTTAATACTTACAAAGCAACGTTTTGCTTATTTAGGTGGTGTGGTCCTTGTAAAATCCTTGGTCCAAGGTTGGAGAAGGCCATTGCGAAACACAAAGGAAGAGTCGCCATGGCTAAAGTTGACATAGATGACCACACAGATCTAGCAATTGAATATGGCGTAAGTGTAATTCCATATGATCGGTCAATTCTTTAATGTTAGTTGTACCATTTAAATTATTTCATCTCTGCACAGGTTTCTGCTGTCCCGACGGTAATTGCAATCCGAGGCGGTGACGTGATCGACCAATTTGTAGGGATCAAAGATGACGACCAACTAGACTCATTTGTCAGCAAGGTCATTGGACAATAAACCAGCAGCCTCCCGTTGGGCTATTATTGCAGCAAAGTGTTCATATGTTTGCCCACTTAATTAAGATATGTGTGCCTATATTTGTATTAAGATTTGTGTATCTGAATTTTAGCGGTTTAGGATCTCTGACACAATCCCATTTAAATATTTTAATGTGTTTATTTTAATTTAGTTTTCGTATTTAAGTCTCAACTCGACAAATCCATATAATAACCACTAAACTGACTATTTAGAGCTCTGTATTACTTTGTATACTGGTATTTCGGACACAGGTTTACGATGCACAAATCTTAGTACTTCAAAATATGCACATTTTTACTACTACAACAAGTTCTGTTATAGTTCTTCGTTTATTCTGCCATTTCTAGCCTGTTGTAGGACAAGCAACAGATCGATGCTGCAATTAACGGACACTTGTCAACACATTCTCCCATTTTAGATTTTCTCTTCAGTGACGGGTGTGTGCCTAAATGCTTTACTGTGTGGTTCATCATCATCAGATTTACATGCTTTATTTTTCTATTCCACATTGAGAGCTGCTGAAAGAGCTGTAAATGTGAACTACGGCAACTTCTGTATCATGAGGGATGTATAGTTTTAGAAAAGTGGAAAGATGACTATTGAATGACAGTGTAGTACCTGTTTTATACACAGGGTGGCGGCGTTTTTCCTTCATAGAGCCATTCGTTGACGTTCTTATTACACCAATTATGCCTACTAATGTGAGAGTGCGTGTGACTTTGTTCTGTCTGTGTAAATGTGTGAGCATGTCTTGCCTGTAAAACAAAAAAATAAGCATAAAAAGTTAAATTCAGTTTATATACATAACGGACCTGTGTTCAAAAACAGGACCAAGTGGAGAAATAAAGCGTGGAGGAATATTATGTTGTCTGTTTTGTTCTTGTACAAATCCAGGGTTGACCTTAGATGTGACGGCAGGCAGGAAGGAATATGTATTTACCTTCTGACTTTGTTCTCGACACACATTGCCACCCACTCATTCCTCAGAGGTAGTTAAACGGCCATGCTTTTCCCTCATTACCATTAACGGTCCTTTATGATCTTCAAGGACCTAACGATACCTCTTAGTGCCTGGAGCTTTATCCTGAGATCATCTATTTCATGCAATCAAGGTGTTGCTTTAATACTTTATAGTAGTATGTCAATTAAACAAAACAAAAAAAGAGATACAGAATCAATCACACGTGCTTTATTCAACTCTTCTGCTCTGTTCACTCTCTCAAAAGTTTGAGGCCTCCATTCTATATAGACTTTGGCCCTGCAATCCTGTAAGCACTGAATTCTCAACAAATACATGCACTTTTTACCTGTGTTTCTGTTCAAAGGAGCACAATAGAGTGGCAAACAGTAGTAGTTAAAACTCGAAAAAGATTGATAAATAACACAAAACGCTCTGAATTTGTGAGACTGCTTCAATGCATTTGGTGTCAATAGCCACTGCACAGTTCAAATAGAGCTGACTTGTAAAAAAAAACTAAATTACAAAACCCCAGTCATTATTCTGTCATCTCTCCTCTCATTCTCAGTGCAAAAACAGTCCTACTTCCTCGTTCAACATGTCCTCACCCATCCCACAGCGGGCACCTCACAGGTCCCATTAGATTTACTGTAGGGCATAATGAGTGCTCAGAAGTATTCAAAGAGGAATTCCGTTGGCATTACATAGTCGCGTATGAGTGAAACAAATGGGTCGAATGGGTAACCGGTGCAGATGTCCAAATGCAACAGTCATGTCGAAGGATCAGAGGCATTCCAGCATAGCTCTGTGATGTCTGGGACCTTAGTGAAACTACTTTATGTTAATGATCAGCTTTTTGTTAACCTACAACTCATGGGAGGTGTAAAAGCAGTGCATACAATGGATAGAGATATTAAAATAGCTTGTTCTTGGAGAAAATAGGCCATAAAACTACAATAGAGAACAAAATTAGTCTAAAATAGAGGAAATAATATGGAGGATATAAAAAGGCAACACTGTTATTCAAAGTCCTCTGGGTCCCATGATGACTCTTGTCTTGTTTTTTACTATTCCAATGACAATATTCAAACAATATCACGGCAATCCGTGTCCATACTGTAAATGTCTTGGTGCAGGTACAAGCATCTCACAAAAAGTGAATAAACTGTAAATTTAACCACACTCTATATCCCTATTAGGAAGATTTATTGATTTTATTTATACAGGAGTTTATGTTGCCATTTGTACTCGATATTTTAAAGTTACATATCTCCCAAAAAATAATTGTGACAGTATCCATTCTTGATATACCTCAGTCACCTCTAACAATGATAATACCCAGAATCATAGTCCAACTTGCTGTGATACGCTTTAATTAAAGTCACTGCAAAGCCGCAACAGGAATAAGGAAATCAACAATGCACTTATCACAAACATGAACTGAGCTTGTTTTCCACAGAGACATAATGATGACCTTGCACCACCAACACACCTCTTTTAGTCTCATCTTTATAGGCCAGTCTCTAGGCCTGAGGAATCCAACCCCCAACACACACACACACACACACACACACACACACACACACAAGCACACAAAAACACATCCCTTCTCCATGTGTCATCTATTCACTCCAATTCCCCCTCTGTTTGGCTGCAGCCCAGTGCAGGACAGAGGTGACTAAAAGCATGACGACGGGCTACAAAGGTTCAAGATCAACACGTAACTCTACACCTCTTCCGCCAAAAACAAAGGCCACACCCCCACGTCCTGACTCCAGCCTCTTACCCAACCAGCCTCATGACCATATAAGGCAAAAAAAACCCTGGGTAGGCCAAGGCTGTGCACTAGAGAGAGAGAGAGACAGAGTTGTAGAATTCTTTAGCATCCAGATCCAGCACATTTTTACCCAAGTCTGACACAAGCGGTTTGGGAAATGTCTGTCAAAGGGCCAAGTACTTGATAAGGTGCGATAGGCTTTTATAAACACGCAGCAAATCAGAAAGGTTAATGCAATCCTGTCATCGGGTAAGTTTAAGGCAATTTGGTGTCTGGCTGGTGTCAAACATAACAAGCAAAGTTAAGCATTTAGAGGCTAATGGCAAACTGTATGAACAAATGATGGATCAAAAACCTACCACTAACCAACACGTCTGGCCCATTGCACCTTTTAGTTCTTCCAAATCAAAACATAGATACGGAGACTACCACACAACTAAAATATAAGTTTCAGTTGGCCTATATTGGCTCAATTGTAATGAATTCAATCCACTTTATGCTCTAAAAACCTTTGACCCCAGTGAAACCACCAGCGTAATCATTAACGCACCACACTATACCCCATATATTTGAATTGCATCTACTGTACTTCCAACACTGATCTCTCACACAAATCAGCAACTATTATTGATGACTACCATCCATAAAAAAACATTGTGTATATCACCAAAATAGTGTCTCCATGACAATAAAACATTGACCCAGTAAGCTTTATCTTTGTGCATTCATTCATTTCATGTGATACTAAATACATTAAGCGTAACTACCACAGAGTCCACCTTTGAAGTTCTCTCTAGAATCAGTGTGGAAAAAAAAAGAGTTAAGTGTCTTCGGCTTGGCACAACCTCAGTCTATTCTGTTTACTGTAAATACAACTCACTATTTAGATCTCAAACACGCTCCCCTCTTCTTATAACATCGTATAACTAGCACACTACATTACCTCAAACATAAGACATCGTGGAATGTCTGTCCCAAACTTGACATCTCCAGAAGATTTATAAGCATTGTTTTCACATTCCAGACCTTTGTGAGTCAACATGCTCTTGTCGGCTCTTCCTGTGTACGATTATTGAGGAAGACCGAGGGAGGCAAGACAGCTTTACGCACAAGACGGGAAAAACACCTCATATATAGACCTAGTATGAGGTTTTGTTCATTCCTTTATTAGTGATGATCCAGACAAACTATACTAGCAACATAGAAAGTATCATATCACAGTCTCTAAATCGATAATAATATGTTATGTATGATTGTAGATATTTTCCTGCCGCTGTATAATGAAAAACATAGCATTTCAATACCAGCTATATCGAGGGTGTCCAAACTTTTTACACCAAGGGCCTCATTTTGAAAGTTAAAAGGGGCAGAGGGCCACAAACAACCTGACAATGTCGAATTTGTTAAATGACAAAGTGAATCATTCAAAATTTTGCATTTGACGTAATTGCGATGAGCCTCCACACCTTTAATTAGACCTAGAACATTAATATTCGGTTGGTATAACATCAATATGCCTGAATTTCCCCAATTGCACAGTAAAAAGTACTAGTTTTTGTTGTTTGGGCCAACATAGCAGGAAGCTGGAGGGCCGACAAAATTTGGTCTGAGGGCCGCATTTGGCCCCCGGGCCCTAGTTTGGATATGCCTGAGCCATTTGCATGCGGCCTGTGCACTGCTGTCTGATGTCAACAATCGCCTAAGCCTCCTGTAAATAGCCTACAAGGTATAATGACTATTGTGTAATGCTGGTGTTGGTAGTGTACATTAGGGTCAGTATTTGTTTATTTCATTTATCATTTCTTCAGGTGAGAATCATCTGTTGAAAGAGTTCCTATAACATGCAGAATGTTGTAATTTCCAAAAATATGTGCTCTCCAAATTAGGGCTGTAACGAAAAATGTACTAATAATAACGAGTCGGTTATTAAAAAGTAATTATAGTTATGAATTATAGTGATTGTAATTGTTATCTGGACTGAACGGGCTCTAAAACACATACGAAACAGATTTTAAACAGAAAATGGCCTTATAAAATCAAAATAGAATAGAGGATTTCTGATTTTCATCATAGAAATGGTTTAATCTGGACACATTTTAAAAATCAAGGTGTCTTGACAATGTTCAATCTCTGGAACTGGTCTGAGAAACATGACTTTTATTTAATTAATAATAATCTTTATTTGTGAATATTATAGGCTAGAACTAGAAGCCTTCAGTCCCCATATTTCGACCTTTACTTGTTTAAAATGTATATAAAAGTCTCAATGTATTGCTGACTATTTGACTACTGAATTCATCGTTAGTTGCAGCATTAACCCAACTGCCTGATTGTGTAACCATATTTGTTGAGGTATGTCATCAATACAAAACATACACAATGGGAAAGACATCAGTGAAACCCTTGAAATACTATAAATCTATAAGACCAACAACAAATCAGCATGTACTCCATCTGAATGTGAACAGTTGTTGCATGTGGCGTAAAACAAGTTCGTTGCACAATTGCTGGGATTGATTTTGAAAAACAAAGCTTATGATGAAAGGCAATGTGTTTACAATAGGCTTTCATCCAAGCATTGTGCGAGACTGTCATGTATCCGGCAGACATTGTTAAGCAACCAAAGATTCTATTGTATCTGCTGGGTTCAGAGTACAGACACACTTAAAGAATGAATGTCCACACACTTGAGTAATAACATGGCATTGATTGCAAAAAAGGGGGTCTGGGAGCTAACGTGGCCCCCTTTTAACGTGCTGCCACTGAATGGGTCCCTTTCACATCGACTTGCATGATATAATGGCCTTACACAGCCTGAATTACAGACACACCCTGCTGCTATTACAACGGGAGTGGAGGAAAAGGAGAGAGAGTAGGGCATAGTGGAAATAAGAGCAGGAGGGGAGGAGAGAGAAGGGGGGCAGAGGTGTCCATATTTGGTCATTTGTGTCTGCATTAAATCCAAAATTCGTTTTAGTGCTGTGTATCCACTGTTTTGCAAGATTGCCAATAGAAATACAGTCATCTTAACTTACTAAACAAAGGCGTAATCTGTGTCCGCAGTAGGCATGCTCACATAGAAACTGTATAGCCAACATTTAATAAAGATATCAGATTCTAACGGTGACGTGAATACAATATAATATGGTAGTGTTTCAAGTATAAGGTAAAGGTCCTCGCAGGGTTGGTCATGTCATATTAATTAGCTGTTCCACCTGATCAAATTCACTGAGGATGCATGTTCTGTTAGCGTGGAAATAACTGAATTTGCAGTTGCTGTCAAAGACCATGTGAGACAGAAAAGTGCAAAAAAAAGGCCAAGTCTCAAGCTAATAGTGTCCGACTCAATATTGTGCAACATAAAACAACGAATACTGATTGTAGAATATAAGCTGATGATTTTTAAAAAGAGCACACAAAATAATAAGGTGTTGTGTGAGAGTGTATGGTGTGTCTAGCTGTGTATGATTGATGTTGACATGTAACATTTCCATACTTAAAACAACATCCACGTTCTAATTTGACCTCTTCACACTGGCCACTTTTGGAGCTTTCCTTACCTGAGCCGAGGTCTCTCGCGTTGACCTTCCCACTCTGTTCTCTGCTGACACTTCACATATTTCCCATCCAGCGCAGAGAGGCGGGAGATTTATTGATGTTTCCAGCCAACGTTGTCCTTATACATACATGTGACGGCCAGCTGTTAAACCTATAAGAAAACACAGGGCTGCATTCCTGTCATAGTGACACGCGGCGAGCATAAGTCGCACATTGTACCAAAATGTGCTTTTCTGAGGTTAGTCAGTAGATGCCACTCATGCCTTCTACGCATAATATAATATACATTGTTGTGAACAGCTCAGGCCTGTTGTAAGGAGCGCTAAGGCGGCCATTGTGAGTAATTTGTTTACTATAGTGGCATCCAGTTGTTTACAGGTTAACACTACTCCACTTTTGGTTTAGAGCGAAGATGTGCTCTAAAAATACTTGATTTCCATTTCACTTGTTGCGTTATTAAATACTGAAATTCCAAAGTGATTGTTTTCATGTTTTCAGAAGGTGTAAAAGTAACATAAAGAGTGAAATATAGCTACTGAAATGTTTTAAAGTATTAGGTTGCTTTCCACTTAATGAGTTTTTTAATGGTTTGTCTCTGGGTGATAAATGGAATAACATTTTTGGGATCCATCGCTGATATCTTGCTTAATTTCTTTGGCTTAGTGCCCTTTTATGTAGCACATCCAGTGAAAAACAGGTTGAACTGTTCAATATAGGCTTTGGAGGAAGCACGCTATATTTCCCCCCCCCCTCTGAATTTCCCCGGTTCCACTCAGATCATTAGTTTCCATAATGCAGCTCACGGTTACTGCCCTGAGCGTCTCTGCTGTAGGTTTAGCCAGAACAATCTCTGGATCGCTCTTCTTTATTTTTACAAGTTAGACTTTCTCGCCAAGCATAAGTCAATACATGTCAGTATTGAGCAGTGAACAGGTGAATAGTGTTCTCACCTGCGGCGGTTCCCAGGCTGTGCAGACAGGCCCGGTCATGAATCCAGAAGCACCTGTTTGGATAATGGGACCTGCAGCGCAACAGTGCAGTTTGCCCCTTTATTATAGACGATATTAAAACGCTAAATGGAGGTTTGTCAGATAAGGTAAACAGGAATTAATACTGACTAGACCTAGAACAATAGGGTTTCAAGGTAAGCTTTGTGTTTACTGAGCCAGGCCCAATATTTGAAGAAAACATACTTTTCCAAAACAAAATTACTTCGAGATTCTATGTCTAAGAGAAGGTAATGATTTGGTCTTGGTATCAATCAACCTAGTCCATAATCAGTCATTTATTAACCAAGCAAAGTAGGCTACATCCAGATAATTCACACCAGTCACTGTAACGCAACGTATGACAAAAAATAACAATTAACATTTACCTTTATGTAGGAACTCAAGATGCAACAGTTTCACTAGGCCTCTCTATAATGGTAAGAAAAATCTATCAACTTAACGTTAGCCTAGTTTCTTTATTTTTCTGTTGAATGGCATGTTTTATCTTTTGATTTGGCTCTCTTACCAAAAAAAAGTAGAAACTTGTCATAAGATGGTGTAGAGTGCTGTCACGGGCCTGACTGAAGGAAGTTAGTGTTTTAGCCTAAATTCTATAAGTCTACATCCAGACCAGCCTATGCTAATGTCTGGAGAGTCTTTGTTTTCCTTATCAGAGATAAGGCAGGAGTCAGGAGTGTTGACACACCAGGAAGATCCTGTGAGACGCAGCCCATTCAAGAGGCCGTGGGCTACTTATATGGTCATAAAAATCCTTAGTATGCACATACCTCACTCATTAAACACAAACGTAGCTGTTCCCCCGATGCCCTCCCTCCACCTCTTTCAAGTTCACTCTCAGCTCCGCCCCCGATGGCCCGTCAAGCCCCGCCCTCGCTGTGGCCTGATTGGCTCAAAGTGTGCAGACGATTAAGACGCGTTTTATGATTGGCCACGAGCGGCGATGAAGTGGCCCCGGGACCCGCCCTTGCTCTGGACCGCACCCCGGCTCGAGCTGGCGGCCACTCAACCAGTCAGCGGCGGGAGGAAGAGGGAGGAAGAGGAGGAAGAGGGAGGGCACAAGGAAGAGGCGCAGAGAGAAAAAAAACTGCAACTGAAGCGGAGAAAGAGAGGGAGGAAGCGAGCGCTGTAGTTTAGCCTCAACTCCACAGAGCTGCCGTCGACTAAAAGAGAAAACCCGGAGACGCTGAAAGAGCCGCACGACTGTCGTTTTCCACCCCCTCGACGGCGACGAGCAACACGTAGCAGGTAAAGCGCTCCACTTTGTCACTTTGTCCACCACGTTTCCCCCGCGTTCCATTCAAAGTGCAGTAGTGGCGACTCCAGCAAGTGCACTGGACCAGGAAGCTCGGCCGCGACTTCATGCTGCAACTTCAGCATCAGCAAAGCGCCGCGAGAGGCTCCAAAGTGAGTTGTCCCGCTTTTTCTGCCGTGTACGCGCCGGAGACTTCTGACTCCGCCATTTGTCTAACAATTAAGAGGCGGCTTGTGATGCGGCCGCGGGTCAGGAGCTCAAAGACGTAACGGAGACAGGAAGTGATCCGCTTGACTGAGTTGCAGGAAAAGGCCGGTGCGGGAAAGTAACATGTGGGCCACATGTAGCGTGACCAGACCGTGTGTAGTGCACTATTAGTGTGTGGTCCAAACTTTTAGGTGTGTAATGTTCGGGACACACGTTGTGTGGCCAGATGAGACGTCTGTCTGGCGACGTGACGTCAGACGTACGCCGGTGATCTGAGAAGGCGCCCGTGTGTTTTTTACCAACTCATTGCAGCCATTGTTCGGGGACACTTCTGTGCCTGGTGGTTCTGGTCCCTTTCGTAAGTCATGATGGACATATTACATTTTGGAAATGGCCCCATTAGTTTGTATGTTGTGGAGCTGGGTCTGGACTGTCTCTTAGGCCTGGCCATCCTGAACTCAAGCGTCTGACGTAATGTGATAGACTTGAAAGGAGGCTGACCTTGTTAATGTTTACCAAATGTTACCAGACAATGTTAAAAGTGTAATGCATTTAAATGGGAATACCTCTGCATGTGCATTTATTTGGTGAACAGCATTTATAATAATTTTAAAGACATTTAAAATGTCTCTTAATTTCTAGACTTCTTCCCTTATGTTGACAGAAGTGTAAGAAAATCGGTGTTCATAGTTTTATTCATACTACTGGGAAGACCCTGCTTTATATTTAATTGAATGTATTTTGGTGTAAAATAAATTATTTCCGGGTCTTTACGACGCCACATCACAGTTCCTAAGTGTTTGTCGGTGCAGTTTGTGTTTGCTTTGCTCCATGGCACATCATTGTGTTTGGTTTGCACTAACGGAAGCAAACAGTCTCTGGTATGTTCGCACACCCTTCTGGTTTGAGGTAAGCTCTGCCTCTGCTGTGTCTTTGCCACTTTTTAAGCGGCACAAATCTGGCATTTCTCCAGCTCAACCTGCTTCTTTTTAAACCAGATGTTGGTGGTTTAAAAACCCTTCGACCACACTTTTATTTGCTGCAAATAAATGAAATCCCAGCGTGTAGCGTTATTTAGGCCTATTATCAATTACAGTAGCACAATTATTTAAACATTAAAGTGTGTGTACTTGGTGTTTAGTGCAGCGCTTGTAGATGAGTATGGAACACATGTGGTACTTTTTCATATATTGTGCACAGTCCTCCTTTGAACCCATTGCTGTCGTCTTGTCTGTTTAGCATCGGATCCCCCCTGCGTAGATCCTTGCATTCCTTCAGTTGCGTGTCAGCCATGTCCATGCACAAGGCACTGTGGGAGTTCATGTACCAAAATTAAATGCAGACGTCACAGACTATGACCCAGGAGCTGGTGTGAGAAGCAGTTCAATCTCCTGAGCGATGGTGCCTGTGGATGTTTAGATTTCATTGTCCCGACTCAGGGAGATTACAGGAGGCCTCTTGCTGGAGATGGGGAGAAGAGTACTCCGAAAGAGCCACATGACCACGTTTGTGCCCTATAACCCAAAGCAGTCTCGTCTTATCAACCTCAAGTTGTCAGTTTATGATGATACTGTTATTTACACACCGGCTTATCCTTGTGAATCTTGGAGAGCAAGCTGTGTCTGCAAAAAGTTTACCTTTCGCTTTGGAGCTTTTTCTGGGAGTGTCCTCACCTTCTGCGACCAATACAAGTTTTACCACGTGGAAATTTACTACCTAAAGCAGGGGTGGGCAATTATTTTCATCCAAGGGCCATATTTGAATCTAGGCAAGTAGCGGAGGGCCAGCCCGCGATCGTTTGTGTGAGGAAAAAAAAAAATCCCAAAAATGAAATACCAAATAAAATAGTACTTTTCTGTCAAATATAGGCTATTGAATCTATTTAATTAATTTCACGTCATATTTATTATGGATACAAGTGCAGACAGATGCCTGAGGGCAAAAAGGTATACAAAAAAAAATAATATTTTTAAATATTACTTGACCAAGCTTGATTGAAAGGCCCTGTGGGCCGGATGTGTCCCGCGGGCCGTAGTTTGCCCACCCCTGACCTAAAGTGTGGCACTGGTGCAAAAATAAATCAAAGCATCATTTAAACTTTGTCTACTGCAACTGTAGGCTACAACTTGCATGGCCCAGATTTTGAAGGTTAGGAGTTTGTTTGATCTTTCTTAAACTAGAAACATCTGTCATCTTTGGTTCGGTGTTGCCTTTAACAGTGGTTCCCAAAGTGGGGGTCGGGACCCCTCATTGGGTCGTGAGATGATTTTAAGATTTAGTGTTGAATCTATTATGACACTATTTGTATTTTTTTTAAACTATGTTTTGGGACAATTGGATCAGATGACACAAACTACTAACATAAGTATTTTAAACTTCATTTTAAGTGGCATAAATCTTGAAATGTTGCTCTTGGGCTCCTGAGTTGGTTTCATAGTTATTTTTGGGGTCCTGGCCTGAAAAGTTTGGGAACCCCTGGCCTAAAAGCACTTTTTACTACTTGAGCACTTGAAGGGAAAGCCCTTTTGCACAATGTAAATTCAACAGTTGGCAATTTATCTAAACAATTTATAACCAAAAGGATAACAATATGTTTTATGGCCAAATATCTGTGCAAATAAAAAGTAAGAGGAGCACTTATGTGTTGAACCCACACCACAACAAAATTGAGGGGAACTCATAATTCCAGCATTGCCTTGCATTCTTGCCGTTTGTCCAATTCCATTGCCAATTTCCATAGAAGAACAGTAAATATGTCATAGTATGCATAATGCAGTAAAAGGGTGATTACTTGTGCTTTTGACATTTATTTTCCGTGTGTTCATTTGTGTAACTTGAGTATCGGCCTCAGTCGTTTGTGACTGGGCCCGGTCAGCTGAGATTCATTCATGTGGCAAAACATTCCAGCCTCTCGGAGGGACTGTGGGACGCTCCATTACCCAGAGCAGCAGATCAGGCCATCCCTCTGTCCTCAGTCTCTCCTCCTCTGGCCCTTGTCCATCCTGTCTCCTCTGCTCCCCTGTCCCTCCTGTCTCTCCTCCTCTACCCCCCTGTCCCTCCTGTCTCTCTCCTCCTCTACCCCCCTGTCTCTCCTCCTCTACCCCCCTGTCCCTCCTGTCTCTCCTCCTCTGCCCTCCTGTCTCTCCTCCTCTGCCCCGCTGTCCCTCCTGTCTCTCCTCCTCTGCCCCGCTGTCCCTCCTGTCTCTCCTCCTCTGCCCCGCTGTCCCTCCTGTCTCTCCTCCTCTGCCCTGTTTCTTCAGCAAACGGAGTAAAGCTAGTCATATCTTGTGGTTCCCCGTTTCCTTTTAATTTGGGCTAAAACATTTCCTTGTTTTCCCTTTACTTGCGCCCTTTTCCTCTGCTTGTAATATCCCGTCGGTGTTACATCCTCTGGCTCGCACCTGTACGTTTTCAGCCCAAGTGGACAATACCAGGAAATGGCTGCGCTCCAACTGAGATTCTACACAATACGGTTCAGTCCTGAAGAATGCCCTTTGACCTCAAGTCTTGGGGCTATTGCTTTTGGATCATGAGAGTGATTTTTTTTTTTTTTTTTTTTTTTTTTTTTGCTGTAGAAAATGAGGTAATGTTGGATTGTCTGTGATAAGTACTGACCAAAGGAATGCAGCTTTAATGATTTTACTAAGTTGGATTAAACAGTTCCACACAGGACTCTGGCACGGCGCCACACTGTTGACATCGTTAAAGATAAACTTGTCATCAACTGAGGATATCTTGTGAAGGGTGTGTCTAGTTAAAAAAAAATTGTCGCACAGATTGATTTCTGCACTGGAAATTCTAAATATATACCAAGAGACTGATCCTGATTACTGCATTTTGATCCATTTCCAGAAATTATTTGTCTGCAGTTGTCTTGCTTTCGCAAATAATTATTGGTCAACAAAAGTTTGAAATAGTTGGGCTTTAATGAAAGATTTCTCCCTGCTTCCACAATCCCCTCATATGAATAAATGGTAATGTGCAGAGCAAGAAGATGACGTACACAACAATAAATCCTCACTAACAGTTCTCCAGTGATTCCATTAGACTCCAGTCTTTGTTTCCCAGCTATGAGTAGTAGACATTTCGCCTCCTGGTTGCCGGTCTAGTAAACTTAGACCATTCTGTCTTAAGTTTTAAGTATGATTAGGCCATGTTGAGTGTGTAAAGTGTGCGCCTGGCATCTGACAATAACAACTGAGCTAATACTCGAAAGATTGCACAACGCGGTCATGCAGTGTGTCAGTTTGAACCAACATTGCGCTCTGAACTTTGAAACATACCGGGCTTCAAATCCACTTTCTGCCTTCTAAATCTGTCACCAGCTCCAAACTCCTGCAGCCCAGATGTCCAGGCGCTCCCATCTACGTGTACCTGTATCAGGATGAGTGTTGGACTTCTAAAGGAGTGCCTTCAATAGAGATAAGATCGCAGAGTCATAAAATGATCCAGTCTATAAAATTTGGATCTGTCCAGTGTAAATGATGGGTGTTCTGTCGGCACACATTCCACACTATTTCATCGTAAGGAGTGATTGCCTCTGAGACCGACTCCCCTCTGCATTCTTTGAGTCTGTTTATAGGCTTACATAATCGCACGTCTGTCTGTGTACTGGTCGATATCACTGCAGTGGGGCGGCTGATGGGCAGTGAGTCCGGGAACGAGCCAGCCCACACTGCGTCCATTGCACTTAATCAGATTAGTTGGTTTTATGCTGCATGTTGTTGGAATTTGGTCTTTGCTCTGAAAATGATCTTATCAGCAGCTCTTTTGGAATCAATTTTTCCTTGTTGGTTTCTATAACCTATTTAGAATTTGAAACTTTATGTAGATTTTTATAAATGTACAACAGTTGAACAAAAAAAATCTTCTCTGGTTAAACTGTTGTGTACTGGAATATGGGTTTTTTGTCACTGACAGTTTATTACTTGCATACCTCCAGCTTGGAGTCCACACCGCCTGAATTGATCCCATTGTTTGAGAAAGGGCCTAGCCTTGTGTTAGTCTTTATTAGCCCCTGTTTGTAGCCTGTAGATGCTAATGACAAATGGCATTGGCTGGCTTACATTTTAAAGTGAAATAGGACCCAAGAATGGACAGGAATGTGAAAATAATGTGGAAAGTGATGACGATCTGTCATGCACTGTGCAGATTTTCCAGCCAGACTTTAATTGACTGCTCAGAGGTCCAAGCCGCACAGCGTGTGCCCACCAAAGCACCACCTTTTCCTGCCTTCAACCTCCACAAATGGCAACATACTTCTCCCACTTTGTCATTTCCTCCAGCTCTGTCTATACCACCCTCGGCTCCAGGGAAGTGAGCCGAGTTTAGACCTGGACCTTCAGGACTGGAGATGTGAGACTCTTGTTTTGATCCTGCTTCTGAATAATAGACGGACCGGGTTTTCTGTTGTATGGAGATAAAGAAAGCTGTTGAATCATAACCTGAACCTAATTATGATAATCTAGCATGTTTATGCTATTGCTGATGATGTGGATACTAATGACACGCAAAGCATGCTGACATGCTTTAAAATGGTTCTCCATTTTGTGGAAAGTATCTTTTTTAGTGAGGGCAGGATCAGGGCAGACATTGTCAAACACCCACAGCTGATGAGGACAAAAGTTTCTGACTCTTACGTGAGCTGTGAGAAGGTGCAGTTGGATGACGTAACTGTTGCACTGTTAATATTTCTGTCAATGCAGCCAACGCGCTGCAGCTGTAAAAGCACTGCCCCAGTGGACAGGCAGTACACAGAAGAGACTCAACTTCTCTACAGTTTTTCCCCCCACAATGAGACTGGGAGGTCACTGAGGTGGAATGGAATGGGGCTGATGGATGGAAGGCCCTGTTTTCTGTGGAGGTTGACCCGCTCTCTGCTGTAGAGGTTTCCTCTGTGTCACAGGGCTGTGGCACTTCCTCATGCTAGTCTCACTTCTACTGTTTGTTTGTTTGTTTGCTTCCTCCTAGGTCACTCTGAGGCTGAGACTCCTACAGACTTATTCTATCCACTCCTAATGTCACTCTTTAGCTGGATCTTTTTTTTTTTTTTTTTTTTTTAGTGTTCAGAGATAAACGGCCAAAAGAAGTTTGCTAACTTTGCATCAATACAAACATTTTGGACGTACAATTGTTTTAAGCAAGTATTTCATACTTTGTGTAGTATTTAGGTGGATGACATTAGTACACAATACAATTTATAAAGAACAACCAGGAAAATGCATGATAACTGAGTTCCAATGACTAAGCCAGCTAATCTTATTGTATATTGCTGTTTGTAGAGCAGATCATGTTTTCACAGGTGAGCGCAGTGGTTCAAAGTCACAGGAGAAACCTCGTATTTTAAGTGGTTTGTAGAACGGGACGTTACAAGAGCCTCAAACCACTTGCCCTGAAAAAGTCCACACTGCTTCAGCTCGTACTGTGGAGTCAGCTGTATGTGGAGCAGAGGAGTAAAATTAGTCTTTTCCTCAGAGACTGAGGGGAGTGAAGTGTGTCACTGATCAAAGTCACAGACGGGCTTCTGCTCTTCTGAATCAGACATCAGTGCGTCCAGCAGCAGGCCATGACCAAGCTTTATGGCTCTGGATTAACCTTGGCTTTACAGTTCTTTGCACTGGTGACCTGCAGTGCATACATTTATTTAGTTGTCTTTGTCATGATCTCAGAGTGGGAATGAGATTAGTAATGAAAGTAATGATTGCATTTTAGTTTTTTTTACTGCTTTGACATAGTTTACACAAATGTAATTTCCATTTTAAAATATTGGGAGAAACTGATTTTGGGATCGTCACAATTATTAATCTAGTATCCTGTTGACACAGTCTAATACTAGTTTTGATATTTGATGTAAAATTATTCGCAAACGATTATTTTAGAGTGTAGAACAAGTGTATATTGATTATTACAAAATACAGTCATTATTTAACTATTTTATTTAACTAATTAACTATGAAAGTCTTAATTTGTGACACCCGGGTGTTTGCATTGATTTCCTTTAACACTGAAAAGTACAATTGGCGTACAGGAGTAACCTGAACAAACCTTGCCAGACAAATGGGAGTCACACTTTAGTACAACAGCTGCAACATGTTTCTAGTAAATGCAAGTGTCGGAGACGGCGTTGTCCATGGGAACTGATTTTAAAAAGCCAAAAGCTCTAAGCATGAGATCCGAAGCCCGTGGTGTTCTCCATGTCAAAGTGTGAGGTGAGAGTGTAGCAGGAGGCGCTGATGTGGTGGGACACAAAGCTGGAGGACGGGTCAGAGATGGGAGGCCTGGTCAGAGAGTACTCGTGTGGAATTCCTCTCCCTAGTAGAGTGCGAGTATGAGAAGAATGTGACCCTGAAAGACTTGGATAAACACGAGGCCAGAGAGGGAGGAGGATGGGACGCGGAGATGTACAGCACCACTTCTGTGACCCACACTCGAGCGTACAACGGGGTCGGCGTGAACCCGGGAGCAGTTTTAAGAGCAGGAGCTGGTGCTGGGTCCGAGCGCACACACAGAGGTCATGAGAAGGACTGCTTTCTCACAGATCAGGGGCGCTAATGTGCTGGAACAGGCACAACTATGTTTAATTGGGCAACATGCTTTTACAGAGTTTTCTTGAGGGACTGTAATTGATGATGAACGTTTAACAGATGGAACATTGCTTTTGTATTTGTTTTTGTTTTATTTGTTCGAGGGCTTGTGTAAAGGACATTTGATGTGTAGAATCTGCTGCTTTGTCAAACATGACTACGTCAGGCAGATTCCGCCTCATTGTTTATAAAACCCGCCGTGTGCAATTTGGCCCTTTACCCTTTTGCTAAATATAAGCTTAAATTGCGGTAATTTGTCTTATCCAAATTGTTGTTTACTTGACCTTTTTCAAGGAATGTCAGGATTGCATGTTGTAAAAAACATGTTTATTGTAGGCCTTTTCAAGCTATTATACTCAACGATTTTCAATACCACAATGAGGGGGCGCCATTGTTTAATCAACTAGATGGTAAAATAAACGGTAAAATAAAAAAAGGTCATATTTTGATAATTATAATTGTTATCTGGATTATGTAGACTCTCAAATACATTTTTTTTTTTTTTGTGGCATTATTAAATCAAAAACAATTTGTTTTTAGAAAATGTAAGTCTGATATAAAATAATCGTTTGGAGAAGTAGACTAATTGAAAAAATAATCAGACTAGGCGACTTTTATAGTGACAACAATAACGTAATGATATAACATGTAACACAATATTTTAGTACTTTTTTTTTTTTTTGTCATCTCAAGATCATTTTAAAAGGTCTGAATTAGTTTTATAGCTTTGATACTTTTTTTTAGTACCCATTTTTCAATACGTTTTGAGTTTTGACAACACTTCTTTGGACAATTTGGATGCAAAACATTTCCAAATTTGGCTTACTTTCCTGTACATTCCTCCTCCATTGCCAATATTGTTTTACCATCATGTCCCCTAAACCATGTTACAATACATGATTCCCCTGGGCACTTTTAACAGCCTGGTTGTAATTTCCCTCATGTTTGCATATGAAAAACACTGCACATAAAGTGTGTAGTCCCAGAAGAGTGCACTGGCCTGGAGTAGAGCTGTGAGGACGAGACACATGTTGTTATTCTGTGAAGTAGCTCGACTCTAACCTCATCTGCCTTCTCGTCCGACTGGTTTTACTGGTCCAGTCACTTTCCATGTGGGAAAAACATCAGCACTGCCTTTTTGAAACGTATTATTTATGAGCCTAAGTGTCGCTCTCTGTTGTGATGCAGTTTTCTCTGAATTGTTGGTATCTAAAAACTGAAATGGCATTTGTAGTTGGATGCAAAACTGAACTCTTCTGTGTTCAGTTTTTTAGTGACACACTTTGTTCAACTTTGAAGTTTTGCCTTTAGATATTTACATTAAAGTTCAAACTGCTATATGCCTGTGATTTGGTTAGGGCTGTGTAGTCTCATTTAAATTGAGATTTAGTCAATAATCAGCTTTGGTCTTTAATGAAGAGGTCCACAGCGTGGTTTTGAGTTCTGAGTTCAGACTTTGGAGGAAGACATTTTAGTGCAGTTTGTGTTGAATGGCAATTTTTAAATGTATGATATTGACAGACATTTATTTTAAGGTGAGACACTGCAGGTTAATAAGATCACATCCTCACATCTTCAATAGTTTATTTCCATGAATGTAAGAAAAGCATGCATACAGTGTTTTCATGCCATTATAAGGCATTTTATGTTAAATTGAGTTGTATTTTAGTAAACAAGATCTTATCAAACTTATACTTGGATTTATTTATGATTCTGAAACAATCCTTCAAGTGCATGACTGGATGTGGAAAGTGGAGGTGCTAATTTCAGGGCTGATCTTTGTCTCTATGGGAGAAAAATGCCTTTTGAAGTCAACAATATCTCATATAAATCTATGGATGCAAGTTTATTGAATGTAATGGTAAGACATCATCTTTAGGTGCAGATTGCTCCATGTTGTTTCCAGGTGAAAGATTACATGTTGAGGGAGCAAACTAATCAATTGTCCCACAGCCCTAGTTTTGGTTTGAACAACAAATTACACAGTAAAGATCACCATGTTTTAATTATAAGGGGAATCCATGTTGCCACAGAAGAAACGTGTAATGCTGAATGCAGCTCAGATCAGGTGATGTTAAAAAACAGTGTCTGCAGGACTTTATTTATAAAACATTCACCAGTCCTCTCACACACACACACACACACACAGACCTCACAGAAAACAATCTGAGTCTGTATGAGCTGATCTTAGTCGGTCCATCACATCCTGTCGACCTCTGCATTCCTCAGAGCACACCGAGATGGGCAGATATCTAATGTCATGTTCTTGTCTGAACCAGTCAGGTGGATAATGGACCAAAATAAAACGCTTTCCTCCGATGGAACCTACTAAATTGTCCCTGTGTTAAATATTCCTTTGCATTGTCCTTTTGTTACTTGTTCTGTACTAACGGTCTTGAGCTACATCACTCACTTATGCAGTTATTTGGGGAGCTGTTATTTGATTTAATGTTTTGGTCCTTTCTTTACAGCCACCATGTCAGCTGCTGACAAGTTCCTGTATGTTGACCGTAACTTGGTCAACAACCCCCTGGCCCAGGCTGACTGGGCCACCAAGAAGCTGGTCTGGATTCCATCAGAGCGGCTGGGCTTCGAGCCGGGCTCTGTGAAGGAGGAGCGCGGAGATGAGTGTGTGGTGGAGCTGATGGACTCTGGGAAGAAGGTGCGAGTGAACAAGGACGACATCCAGAAGATGAACCCGCCCAAGTTCAGCAAAGTGGAGGACATGGCCGAGCTGACGTGTCTGAATGAAGCGTCCGTGCTGCACAACCTGAAGGAGCGATACTACTCGGGGCTCATTTATGTGAGTACACGGGACAAAATAACCTGCATGCATCACACAGTTCATTTGGGTTCTATGGTGTGGCCTGAAACAACTCCCCATGAATTGTCCCATTGGCCTCAAGGGCAGATCTGAAATGGCTCCTCTCCAGAACTACTCCCTGTCCTGCCTCATGATTATCCATTGTCCATGGCAGCTCATTATGTCTACAATCTGTTTCAAAGACTTCCCCAAAAAGACTTTTAGTCCTGCTCCCTGTTCCCCAGTTCGTCCTCTGCCCATGGTTGAATTTGCCTTGAAAATAAAGAGCCTAAAGGAACAATGGTTCCCAGATCAAGACTTAAGTGTGTCCAGCTTTGGCTAAACCAGTAAATGGTGTTCCAGCTGCCATCATAATTTGTGATTTGTCCCCATGCCAAGTCCAGGGGTGTTTTTTTTTTTTTTTTTTTTTTTTTTTTTTTATTTATTTATTTATTTTTTTGGGCAATTACCCGGTTGTATCAACACAGCCTGCTGACGTCTCCTCTCACTCTGACGGGTCTGGACCCTCCAGGAGCAGTGGGGCTGTGGGGCCTCCGCATTTGAGGCTTGTTCTAAAGTCTTGTTGTGTTATATTGCTGAATGGTTAGCACTCTCACCCCACAACAAGAAGGTTATGGGTTTGTTTCCTCTGGTGCTTGAGCATTTTGTTTTGCTGCTCTTTTTTTTGGTTCCTACACAACGTGAACCACTGACATAGAAATTCCAAGTGATTGGCCCGTTAAACCACTGCTAATCCAACCTAATGTGAACACAACAAAATGTTTATTTAGCCATCCTACCATCTTCTTCTGATTGACATTTTCTCTTCAAAATGGCTCGAAGCAAAAATTCTGATTACATGGGACTGTACAAACTGAATTCAATATTGTAGGAGTATAATTCTGAACAGTGTTTATCCCAGAAAGATCGCCATTGTACTATGTTGTCTTGGCAAATGTATTAAATCAAGCACTCTTTAGGACTTCAAATGGGCATGTATTGTACCAATATTGCCTCTCACATTTTTACATGGCACAAAGACGAGCGTTGCCCTGGGAGGAAGAGCACAATCGCTGTGGGCAGATTTCCAATATAACTGAACCTGTGACGTTTCTGCACTTTTACAACAAGGTCACACAAAAGTTCAAACTGCAGCTCGGTGGAGTCCGGCGTACATAATGGAGGAGGAGACTAGTGCTCATGAGAAACCAAAGGGGGATGGGTGCTCATGGTGCTATGGATCCATATAGATTCCCATGTTGGCAACTTTTTACTACGACCTATTGATGTTAGGAAACTGATTGAGGTGTTCACTGTCTAATTGTGATGCCATTCATTCCCTGTTTAAAGATATTTCATTGTGTGTGTATATATATTTGTTAATTGTGTATGTAATATAAACCTGTGTCTCTGTTGCACTTTTCTTGATGCAGACGTACTCTGGTCTCTTCTGTGTCGTCATAAATCCCTACAAGAACCTGCCCATTTACTCAGAAGAAATCGTGGACATGTACAAGGGAAAAAAGCGACATGAAATGCCCCCTCACATCTATGCCATCACTGACACGGCGTACAGAAGCATGATGCAGGGTAAGTCTATCAAATGCACAAAAGTCTACATTTACTGTACACAGTGACAGGGTATCAAACTTTACTTTTACTTCCAATAAGACACGGCTGCGGGAACCACAGTCTCATTTTATTGTTTTACTTTCCACTATAAAGCTAGGGAAATAAAATCTGAACATTCACAAAGGACAGCAAGAATAATTTTCTATTGAGTCACAACTGGCTGAGATTCTTTATTGCTTTCCCCCCTGGACTCACAAAGCACAATGCTAATATTAAATCATACAGTATCATAGAAGGATTCCTTTTCTTTCAAATGACTTAACCCTCCACAGTGACTTAAGTCTACGTTTAGGTTTGTATTTGCTTTTTTTCTGACATCTTTGCCAAAAAAGTTGCCCACACAAAAAACTTTCTGCTAAAATATAAATTAAGCACTGTTTCAAACTAGGTTTCTGAATCGCTTTTGCAGTTCTTTAGTGAAACATTTACATGTTATTTGACCACTTGAGTCACTATTGTGCAGGTTTGAGTGTAAACAACTTCTGCCTACTTTTCTGGCAAAGTAGGCTTTGTTTTTGCCTGAGCTAAAGAGCAGTTTCCTTGAGTCTTATTGTCTGAAGTGAAGGTAAGCCTTCCTTCAAAGCTCTAATGCCCATTATGAACATTATGTACACTGCATTAGTGTGTTCCAAGGGTTCTTATAGCTGACAGCTTCAAACCACTGCACCTTCCCTCCAACAGGAAGACGGAAATTGACATCCTGTCTGTGGCTTTGTTTCCTGTTGTACATAATTAGTGTATGCACTTTGGTTTAGATGTGCACTTAATGCAACATCACAGACAACTAATGGAAACATGTGTTCTTTTCAGATCGGGAAGACCAGTCTATTCTTTGCACGTAAGTTGAAAATTGTGCTGCTGGCATGTGAATTAACATTTACAATTATTACATTTGCTCCAGCAGCTAATGGAGAATATTTACAGGTGAAAAAGTCTTGTTCTAATTTTCCTTATGATCGATGAACAAGAAAATAGGTCCGAGTTTTTATCTATGTAAAAGTGAGAGAATTCATCATCATGTCTTAATTTCTTAATCATTTGTTTTTGTTCATTTAATGTTATGGCAGCCTGAAAGTGAATTTCTCAAGGTCTGATATCTTATCCTGTGTATTTTTCTTTTTTGCACATACAGAGGAGAGTCTGGTGCCGGAAAAACAGAAAACACAAAGAAGGTGATCCAGTATCTGGCTCATGTGGCCTCCTCTCACAAGACTAAGAAAGACCAGGTCAGTACTGCTATTTTCTAGTTCTTTCCAACAATTGTTTCAGCCCTATGCTTGTTGTTCTATACATTTGACAGGTGTAATTATTAACATTTACCTAAATAAATGTAAATGTATCAGTGTCCAAGTAGCTTATCAAATTATTTTTTAAATTGAAGGATTTTTTTATACAAGTCTCGACAACAGTTCTTTCAATGCAGCCAATGACCTGCTGTTGAAGTCTGAACTTCATTCACTCCATAATTTAACTTTTAAAACTATTTGCATCCCAGTTAACATTCTATAGACTAATTGATATTTAATACAGGGGGCAAGTGACATGAATATGATTAAATGTCAGGTTTTTGTCAATCTTAAATCTAACGATATCACATGGGTCCGATTGCCTCTCCCAGTAACATTGAACAGTGTGTCCGATCGTGTCAAGCTGCACTAGTCTTATCTCCACTGCCTTTGTGTGACGGATTACCCTGCCGGACTTGCTCAAAACCAGTGTCTATTTTTGAGGTTGTATTTTTCTCTCCATCAACAGAACAGCTTGATCCTGTCACATGTGAGTTCAGTCTACATTAAGCTTCACTCTGTTCTTCCCCCTCTCTCTCTCTCACCCCCTCCCTCGCTCGCTCTGTGTCCTCGGGACTGCACCGCACCGCTTCAGGAGTGTCTTTGTGTGCAGGGCAGAGGTCACATGTCAAAGCCAGCCAATAGGAAATGGGGAGGAAGTTTGTTTAGCAGATCAGTGGCATCTCTATGCATATCCTTACAAATTCAGCCAGACAAGAGATAAATTGAAAGGAGAAAAACTTTGTCTGGTTGAATTTTTCATGTGCTAATCTATCATTCAACTTTTTGCTACAATGCTTATTTTGCGTAATTAAAACATTGTGCAAATTTTGTAAAAGTGTAGTAATGAAAAGCTCATGGATGGCACATCTTGCATCATTGTCTGGCAGTTTTTAATTGCACCATGTTGAAATGCTAATGGCGCCAATTAAACACTTTTTAGCCAAAAACAAGTACTTGTCAATACCATACCTCAATTGTCATGTAAGTCTCATTATTGGGGGTATAAGGGGCTGACTTATGAAAGAAGAGACTACACCTAAATGATGTAAGATACTTTACTGGACACTTCTCTTTTTTTTTTTTTTTTTGGGAACCGGACCTGGGAAAAAATACATTGTTTAATGACCGCTGGGCTAACTTATGCCCAAATGCAGCAAATGTCCATGTTTCTGGTGCAAACCGGTGCAACATGCTTGGCTATCTACACAAAGATGTCATATTTGTTTTTCTGGTGTATATCGGGTTCCCTGGGCGACTCTCTTGGTGACCGGTGATGGGTTCTTGTTTTGTGGGCACTAACAAGTTCATTGTTGGGATCTGCTTGGATTTGTCGTTTGTCTCGTTGTATTCCTGTTTTATGCTTGCGTGTTTATGATTTTCACTTGCTGAATACTGTTTTTCCATGTATTTTTCAGAGTAAGTATGTTATAATTACAATGACAAGTTGTAATCACTCGTTTATGAAATAAATATGGGTTTGTACCTTCCAGACTTCAGAAAGTAGTTATAATTGCATTAATAATTTATGGAGATGATGCAGATAATTTAAAATTCAACTGTAATCTTTGTCCTTTTCACCAGGGCGAGCTGGAGAAGCAGCTGCTGCAGGCTAACCCCATCCTGGAAGCCTTTGGAAACGCAAAGACCGTCAAAAACGACAACTCCTCTAGATTTGTAAGATTTCAAACTTCACATCTAATCTGTTTAAAAGTGTGTGCCTTTGTTTGCTGTGATATAACTGTCTGGTGTTTTTCTACAGGGAAAATTCATCAGGATCAACTTTGATGTCAATGGTTATATTGTGGGTGCCAACATTGAAACTTGTATCCTTGAAACTGTACAAATGTCTGCATTCAGTGGTAGTTGTTTAAATCAATCTGGGGATCGGGATCTCCTTGTGGGTCATTAAATTCATTTCAGGGGGTCCCCAGATGATATGGGGGAAATTTAAACAATTAAAAAAGGTATGGAGTCCTTCAAATGGAGTGGTAAATTTAGATTATTTGTTGGCCTGCCAAGTTTTATTTTGAAGACGTAGATTTAGACAAACATTAGACATGAGGCTTCTTTATTACCTTGTGGGTAGCCTACATTTTATGTTTGGGGGTCGCAAATACAAACTGTTTTGAGGTTGTGACAGAAAAAGGTTGAGAATCACTGTAAAGAATAAGTCTAGTTGTTTTTTAACATACTACTAGAGTGATTTGTACAGGGAATATTTTGTACTTTGTAAGCACATTTAGAAAGTTTCCTTAAAATGTTGCTAGATTTGTTAGAAAAATCCAGAGCAATCCGCCAGGCGAAGGATGAGAGAGCATTCCATATATTTTACTACATGCTAACGGGAGCTGGAGACAAACTGCGCCGTAAGTGTCGCATCCTTAAAAACCATCATGCTTTTGAGTACACGTGTACATTTATTTTATTACACCTTTTTATAGAGGATCTCCTTCTGGAAAACTACAACAACTACCGTTTCCTCTCTAACGGCAACGTGACCATTCCTGGACAACAGGACAAGGACCTGTTTGTGGAGACCCTGGAGGCTTTTAAAATCATGAGCATCCCAGAGGACGAGCAGATCGGTAAGAATGAGTACAGCAGTAGTACAGCAGAGTTGTTTATGCAGTGTCTAACCATGTTAACGTTTATTATTTTCAGGTATGCTGAAGGTGGTGGCTTCTGTGCTACAGCTTGGAAACATGAACTTTAAGAAGGAGCGTCACACAGACCAGGCCTCCATGCCAGATAATACAGGTGGGACAAGAAACGCTAGACAAGACTTGGCCTGAAAGAACAGCTGTGGCCTGTGTTACTGATATTTCTTTTTTTAGTTTGAATGATGTAAGGCAGATAAGGGAACGTCTTGAGCACACAAACTAGTTCACACAAAAGTAGTATGGGGGTGCCTTTTTAATATTTGTCTATTTGTCTTATGCCTTTTTTCTTTGCTATTATTCTGTTGATGGAACAATTTCATTTGACCTAAAGTGCAATTGCATTGAACTAGTAAACGCTCTTATACATGCCCAAAAATAAAACCTAGTTACTCAAATTACTTACTACTAATGATCTCAAGTACTCACATACCTCATCTTTTTAATGTCAGCTGCCCAGAAGGTGTGCCATCTCCTGGGCATGAATGTGACCGATTTCACCCGGGCCATCCTCAGTCCCAGGATCAAAGTGGGCCGAGACTATGTGCAAAAGGCCCAGACTCAGGAGCAGGCAGAGTTTGCTGTTGAGGCTCTGGCCAAAGCCACCTACGAGAGGATGTTCCGCTGGCTCGTCATGAGGATCAACAAAGCATTGGACAAGACCAAGAGACAAGGAGCATCTTTTATTGGCATCCTGGACATTGCTGGGTTTGAGATTTTTGAGGTTAGTATCTCTGGTTGGACGATGTAAATGTTACGGAATATCAACCACCAGAATTGGACACACAAAGAATGCTTTACTAATCATCGATCTTGTGTCCCTCCAGCTCAACTCCTTTGAACAGCTTTGTATCAACTACACCAATGAGAAGCTGCAGCAGCTCTTCAACCACACCATGTTCATCCTGGAGCAGGAGGAGTACCAGCGCGAGGGCATTGAGTGGAGCTTCATCGACTTTGGCCTGGACCTGCAGCCCTGCATCGAACTCATCGAGAAGCCTGTGAGTTTAACACAAGCTTGTAGTAAAGCTTTCTGGACTTATTTCATGTTACTCCTGCAGATGGAAATTTGCTTCCAAAGCTAAAATCTGGTACAAGCATCTTTGCCTTTGGGCATTCTGTAACTACATGAATGAATACATTAAAGGTTGAACGCCTATCCTCTTAACAAATGGTGTAAAAAGTGAAGAGAAAACTTTCACTTTGTTCAGGCCAGCCCACCCGGTATCCTGGCTCTTCTGGATGAGGAGTGCTGGTTCCCCAAAGCCACAGACAAGAGCTTTGTGGAGAAGGTCCTCCAGGAACAGGGCACACACCCAAAGTTCTTCAAACCCAAGAAACTGAAGGATGAGGCAGACTTCTGTATTATCCATTATGCTGGCAAGGTGTGTTAACGTATCAAATTATAATATTTATTATGCTATGGCTGCGTATTTACAGTCTTCTTTAGGTGGACTACAAAGCAGATGAGTGGCTAATGAAAAACATGGACCCATTGAATGACAATGTGGCTACACTGCTGAACCAGTCTACTGACAGATTTGTGGCTGAGCTGTGGAAAGATGGTAGGTTTACCTTGAAGCTTTGTGATTGTTTCAAATATCTTTTACATTTGTGAATTTATTCATTTATTTGCATATTGTTCTTTGGTTGTGGACCTTTGTTCTCACCTTTTCTTCCATCCATTATTTCCTTTGTTTGGCCCCATTTTTGTCTGTCATTCTTTATTTGACTGGGTCTCAGAGGTGCAAAATTGTCAGAGAGCCTATTTTTATCAGCGCTTTCCTATTCTCCATTCAGACTCAGGTGACATGACTTCTTTCTTTCGAACTGCTTAAAACCACCACATATTTCTGTGGCGTCTCATTTTTTTCAGTTGAGCAGAACTGTCCACCTTACCTTCTTGGCTCTTGTCATTGAACTCTCCTTTCTCCCTCTGTGATAGTGTTGTGTGGGACCCCTGGTGTTGCTCATGGGTACCGCGGAAATGGGTATAAACTGCATGGGTTTGGTGTGGTTTGCCACAAAATACATGCCCTCTGCAAGTTTGACACAGACAAGTTACACTATACAACTGCTCTATAGTCTATGCACAAATGACTCATGCATCAAGTTTGGTTTTGGTTTTGGGTGTGTCTCATTCCTCTTAATCGCAGTAACTTTTTTTTCTGTTAAATCTTATCCATTGCAAAAATGATAAAAGTGCTATTGAGAAACTTTGTGGCTCCTCTCCACAAGGGGGAGATGTATAGAACATACAATTTTAATTGTGTAAATTATGAATGCAGTTAATTAAAATAAAGGAATTATGGAGGATTTTTTGCGCCGAATTTGAGTCTCTTTCCTCGTGGTGTGGACAGCCGAGTAGTTCATTCACATGTCATAGGATGCACCTACTGCTCACCTGCCGCCTCGTTCGCTTGTCCCCAGGAGAGCAGCACGTTTCCCTTTGTCTAAGCGCATGGAGCTATCATAAAAATCATCAAAATTAAGACCAAAAGCTGGTTCGAGCTGGCTCAGAAGAGACTGAAATCTACGGAGATGAGAGATGTGATGCGATCCGTTGCATCACATGCGCATGCGCACTTTCGCTTGAGTTCTCAAATCGGCTGAAAAATCCTCCATTATTCCTTCAGTGGATTTCTTCTCCTTCCTATCCTCGGGCTTGTCTGAGCTGAATAACTATTAGCAGTCCCTTGCTAAGTGTACTTTGTGAGATTTGTTACAATCTTTGCGGTCAAGCCATTGACCGGAGTCATTCTCCTATCTTTATAAAGGAACAAAACACTATTGGCATTTGCTGTACATCAAATCTAAAATTGTACAGGCTGTAGTTGGGAGAAAAATTAAGAGAAATGAGACGTACCCTCTCCACGCTTCACCTGCATTTGCGCAATTTTATTTTTGCCCCTGTCACTTGTTGGTTCATGTTTTCATTTGACCGACCCCCTGTACATGCATACTGTACTGGGTGAGACATTTGGTTTGATTTTGCATGGATATATGGTGTGAAACCCATCACAATGCCTAAAATCTCCTCTCCCCCACTCCAGTGGACCGAATTGTTGGTTTGGATAAAGTGTCCGGCATGTCCGAGATGCCCGGTGCCTTCAAGACTCGTAAGGGAATGTTCCGTACTGTGGGCCAGCTGTATAAAGAGCAGCTGTCGAAACTCATGGCCACTCTGAGGAACACAAACCCCAACTTTGTCCGCTGCATCATCCCAAACCACGAGAAGAAGGTTAGAACGGGTTATTGACAAAATGTTGCTTAATTGATAACATTTGCTGATAATGTTTGTCCTCCAGGCTGGTAAACTAGACCCCCACCTTGTTCTGGACCAGCTGAGGTGTAACGGTGTGTTAGAAGGCATTCGTATCTGCAGACAGGGCTTCCCCAACCGTATTGTCTTCCAGGAGTTTAGACAGAGGTAATGGATTATTTTTAGAGATCGCTTGCAACGTGTACTGGGATTTTGTCAAACAAAATTGTGCTCACTTTTGCAGGTATGAGATTCTCACTCCGAATGCAATTCCTAAGGGCTTCATGGATGGAAAGCAGGCCTGTGTGCTCATGGTAAGATATTTAGAACACATATTACCCATGTTACATTATGGTTTTATGACTTTTAAAAACATGTCAATGCACAGAAAGTAAACGGAAGGGTTGAAATGTGTGTTTCTCTGCAGATCAAAAGCCTGGAACTGGACCCAAACTTGTACCGTATCGGTCAGAGTAAGGTGTTCTTCAGAGCTGGAGTCCTGGCTCACCTGGAAGAGGAGAGGGACATGAAGATCACAGACATCATCATCAGCTTCCAGGCCTGGTGCAGGGGCTACGTCGCCCGCAAGTAACTATACAACCGAGTTACATCACTTGTTTTGAGTTTGGATCTACTGAAGGTCGGTTTATGAATGTGTTCTGTATTGCAGGGCCTTTGTCAAGAGACAGCAACAGCTAACTGCAATGAAGGTCATCCAGAGGAACTGTGCCGCTTATCTCAAACTAAGGAACTGGCAGTGGTGGAGGCTGTTCACTAAAGTAAGTTGATGAAATATCTTTTGAATAGAGGCAAAATACAGTCTAGTGTTTAAAAAATAAATCGCTTTCTCACTTTTGGAACAGTTTTAATGCGTTTTAAAATGCTTAAGATTATATGACTCTAATCTGGACCCTTTTTAAAGTCACTTTATTTGAGCATTTGTATTCATGAACATACTGATGCGCTCAGGTAAAACCTCTGCTCCAAGTGAGCCGACAGGAAGAGGAGATGCAGGCTAAAGATGACGAGCTGCACAAGGTTAAGGAGAGGTTTGTGTATGCAGAGCAGCAACTTAAAGAGATGGAGGAGAAGCAGATGCAGGTAATGTAATTCACGTTTGTTAAATGTTTTCACCATTTTAGGATGAGATTTTTGGACATTGCATTGTTTTCACACAGATAAGTGCTGAGAAGATGGCTCTTCAAGAGCAGCTCCAGGCAGAGACGGAGCTGTGTGCTGAGGCAGAGGAGATGAGAGCCCGACTGGCTGCAAAGAAACAGGAACTGGAGGAGATTCTCCATGATCTGGAGGCCCGTGTAGAGGAGGAGGAGGAGAGGGCTTCTCACTTGACTACAGAGAAGAAGAAAATGCAGCAGAACATTGCTGTGAGTATTTGGCTTTAAACACGCAACTATTGCAATCTGTGCCCCCCAATTTCATGCAGGGAATTGTGCTTTTAGGACTTGGAGCAGCAGTTGGACGAAGAAGAAGCTGCCAGACAGAAACTGCAGCTCGATAAAGTGACCCTTGAGGCCAAGATGAAGAAGATGGACGATGCTGTGATGGTTCTAGAAGATCAAAACAACAAACTTACCAAGGTTAGAATTTACATAAGTCATTACTGTATCCACCTGTACATGGTCATGAATACAACGTTTTATCTAATGTCAAACGTATCGTTCCCTGCAGGAAAAGAAAATGCTAGATGAGAGAATCTCCGAGTTCACCACAAACCTGGCAGAAGAGGAGGAAAAGTCCAAGAGTCTTCAGAAACTTAAGACCAAACATGAGGCTATGATCACTGACATGGAGGGTGAGAAAATTATCAACTTCCAAATAAACTGACAGCTTGGCAAAGTCATTAAGAAAAATACATAAATGTCACAACTAACTTCTGACCGCTTATCACATTTGTCTTGTGCCATAATTTCATTTTGTTTTCTCGTCAGACCGCCTGCGCAGAGAAGAAAAGATACGTCAGGAGCTAGAGAAGAACCGCCGTAAACTGGATGGAGATTTCACTGAGGTCCACGACCAGATTGCAGAGTTGCAGGCCCAGATAGCTGAGCTCCGGGCTCAACTGGCCAAGAAGGAGGAGGAGTTGCAGGCTGCCCTGGCCAGGCATGTTGCCCCTCAAAAAATAAACTGCTAGTACGCTGGTAGTTTCTAATGATATATTTTTGAAACGAAGGATTGAAGAGGAGGCTGCTCAGAAAAACTCTGCCCAAAAGAAGATCCGTGAGATGGAGGCTCAGCTGACAGAGCTGCAGGAGGACCTGGAGCTGGAGAGACAGGCTCGGACTAAAGCAGAAAAGCACCGCAGGGACCTTGGTGAAGAGCTTGAGGCCCTCAAGACCGAGCTGGAGGACACGCTGGACTCTACCGCAGCCCAGCAAGAACTCAGGTATGCATTTGTAAGAAAGGAAAGCATACTATATACTGTAATTTCAATGTATACCCCTTATGGAAGTGTTTAGTTACATAGAACAAAGTCAAGGTTTTATTCACGCAGATGCAGTATGCAAGTTTTATGCATCTGCTTATTCAAGAGGCTTGTGTTGCATTTGTACTAAAATCAAATAAAATTATGGTTTTCTTTCCCTAGGACTAAACGTGAGACGGAGGTGACTCATCTCAAAAAGACCCTGGATGAAGAGGCCAAGGTTCATGAACAACTGCTGGGTGAGATGAGGCAGAAACATGCTCAGGCTTTTGATGAACTCAATGAACAGCTTGAGCAAGCTAAGAGGGTAAGCGCCTTTTTCACTTATTCTCGTTTCTGTAATTCTTAGTTTTTGTTCCAACAATTTGATCTATTGTGTCTCCTCAAGAACAAAGTGTCAGTCGATAAAGCCAAGCAGGCCCTGGAGTCTGAGAGGAATGAACTTGCCATCGAGCTGCAGACACTGATGCAGGGCAAAGGGGAATCTGAGCACCGCAGGAAGAAGGCCGAGGCACTAGTCCAAGAACTGCAGCTGAAGTACTCTGAAAGCGATCGCCACAGACTGGAGCTGGCTGAGAAAGTGACTAAAATGCAGGTAATTGTATTGTTCAACCTCTACATACATTTATTGGGAAGGTGTCTGGAGTGTTCTTTGCCTAATTGCTCATCTACATCTATGCTGTGTCCATAGGCAGAACTAGATAATGTCAACACCCTGCTGAGTGATGTGGAAGGAAAGTCCATTAAGGCGACCAAAGACTACTCTGCTGTAGAGTCTCAGCTGCAGGACGTCCAGGTATGTTGGACAAATCCTTATCTATTTTTGTAGTGAAATACCAATTTGACTAGTAATGGTCGCTGATCTTACCCTTTTTAAACAGGAAGTGCTCCAGGAGGAGACCCGACAGAAGTTGTCACTGAACACTCGTCTGCGTCAGCTGGAGGAGGAATCGAACAACCTGAAGGAGCAGCTGGAGGAGGAAGAGGAAGCCAAGAGGAATGTGGAGAAGCAGCTGCTCACTGCACAAGCACAGGTATGCACTTATAACTGTAATAATGGTCTCATACTCACAATACGTTAATATTGACACTCCTTTGTCTATAGCTGACGGATATTAAGAAAAAGCTAGAGCAGGATGCCAGTAGTCTTGAGTCTACTGAAGAGGCGAAGAAGAGGTACCAGAGGGACCTGGAGGTAGCGAACCAGCGCTTGGAGGAGAAATGTGCTGCTTTCGAGAAAATGGACAAGACAAAGACTCGCCTTCAGCAGGAGCTGGATGACATGGTTGTGGACCAGGACCATCTAAGGCAGATCGTCTCCAACCTCGAGAAGAAACAGAAGAAGTTTGACCAGGTAAAGCTACTAGCAAGGATCTGAAATTGAATTCCATAAAATGTAATATTAATTTAGTTGATCATATTCTGTTTTTAGATGCTTGCAGAGGAGAAGAACATCTCTGCTCGTTATGCTGAGGAACGTGACCGAGCTGAAGCAGAGGCCCGTGAGAAGGACACCAGAGCTCTGGCTTTAACTCGAGAGCTAGAGTCTCTGATGGACCTGAAAGAAGAACAGGACCGTAGCAACAAACAGCTTAGAGCTGAGATGGAGGATCTAGTGTCTTCAAAGGATGATGTTGGTAAAAGTGTAAGTTTTTTGCTTCGTTTCATAATCTCTTGCAATGGTGATCTAAATCAGAATGGGACTCACATTTTTTAAAATTACATATTGTCAGGTGCATGAGCTGGAAAAGTCCAAGCGTACTCTGGACCAGCAGCTGGAGGAGATGAAGACTCAGCTGGAAGAACTAGAGGATGAGCTCCAGGCCACAGAGGATGCTAAACTGAGGCTGGAGGTCAACATGCAGGCCATGAAGGCACAGTATGAGAGAGACCTGGCAGGACGTGACGAGATGGGAGAGGAGAAGAAGAGGGCCCTGGTTAAACAGGTGATTATCATTTTGCTTAATGTTTAATAACTTAACCTTTTTTCTTCTATATAATGCACTGGCTGAAATGTCCTTTATTGTCCAGGTGAGGGAAATGGAGATGGAGCTGGAGGATGAGAGGAAACAGCGCTCTGCTGCGGTGGCTGCTCGAAAAAAATTGGAGCTAGATTTGAAGGAGCTGGAGGGAGGCATTGACATGGCCAACAAGAACCGAGACGAGGCCCTCAAACAGCTCAAGAAATTGCAGGTCAGCGTCAGTGCTGAGTCACTGTCAAACTCAAGAGGTTGGCAAAGGTGTGATAGATATACTTTTTTCCCCCCCAATCAGGCCCAAATGAAAGATCTAATACGGGAGCTGGAGGACACCCGCATGTCCAGAGAGGAGATCTTGGCCCAGAGCAAAGAGAGTGAGAAGAAGCTGAAGAGCATGGAGGCCGAGATGATTCAGATGCAGGAGGTACATATTATTTTTTTTATTATTTATTATTAATATTTATTATTTATTATTTATTATTATTATTATTATTATTATTATTATTATTATTATTATTATTATTATTATTATTATTATTATTATTATTATTATTATTCAAAAAATATTTGAATGTAAGAATAAACAAGGCATCCTTGACCTTGTACTAAATCTCTTGTAGGAGCTGGCCTCTGCAGAAAGGGTGAAGAGGCAGGCCCAACAGGAAAGAGACGAGCTCCAGGATGAGATTAACAACCAGGCTGCTAAAAAGTGTGTTCTATTCCACTACTAATTTATTACATGCCTTTGATATGATGCATTCAATAGTTACGCACATGGAATATAGTTCTACATATGTTATGCATCTTTTGAATTTCCCTCTTCCTATTGCCCTCAGTGCTCAGGTGGTTGAGGAGAGGAGGCGTCTGGAGGCTCGTATTGCTCAGCTGGAAGAAGAGCTGGAGGAGGAGCAGTGCAACACAGAGCTGGTCAATGATAGATTTAAGAAAGCAGTGCTCCAGGTCTGTATTTTATCCCCACCATTCTAATTTGTGCTTTTTGGGTGACTGGAAAATGTAATTTTTTTTCTTATTAGACGGACCAGATGAGCGTGGAGTTGACGGCAGAGCGCAGCACTTGTCAGCGTGTGGAGGGGGCGCGAGCCACACTTGAACGCCAAAACAAGGAGTTGAAACTGAAGCTTCAAGAGCTGGAGGGAACCGTCAAGTCCAAGTACAAGGCCAACATGGCTGCTCTGGAGGCTAAGATTGCTCAGCTGGAGGAGCAACTTGACCTTGAGACCAGGTATCGCACTGTCTATTTTTATTTTCGAATGCCATCATTTTAGTTCAGCACACTGCGTTTGGTTTCTGAATAAAAGCAGAACTTTCATTTAAAAGCAGAAAGTCCATAAAAATACAATAAATAAAAATATGCTTCTTCGCTCAGAGAAAGGCAGGCTGCCACAAAGCTTGTGAGACGCACAGAGAAGAAAATGAAGGAGGTGATTCTGCAGGTGGATGACGAGAGGCGTAACTCAGAGCAGTACAAGGACCAGGTAAGACTTTTGATTAGTGTCCACTCAGAAGTCGGTTATACTAAACCTAGCTAAACTAAACAAATAGCATTTTGTGATGGATATTTGACATTTGTCCCCTCAGTTGCACTTCTACATTTTAATCACAGAATCATAATCCTAAGCTTTGCTTTAATTTACAAATGTGTGAGTACACCTCAAACTAAACCTGCCAATTTGTGTTTCAGTCCGACAAGTTGAACTCTCGCATGAAGCAGCTGAAGCGTCAGCTGGAAGAGGCCGAAGAGGAGGCCCAGAGAGCCAACGCCAACAGACGGAAACTGCAAAGGGAGCTGGAGGACGCCACTGAATCTGCGGACGCCATGAACCGTGAGGTGTCCACCCTCAAAAACAAGCTCAGGTAAACATCCACTGAGTATTTATGTGTGCTATATTCTGGGTGCTCATAGCTTCTCCCCCACACAATTATTCACAGAACGATTTGATTTGATAAATTGTGCTCAAGTGAGAAATCATTTGCTTTTCAGGCGTGGAGACCTTCCTACTTTTGGTGTGCGCCGTACTATTCGCACTGGCATAGAGAGCGACGAAGAGAGTGAAATAAAGAGTGAGACCCCTGAGCCCAAGCCAGAGTGAAACGGCACCATCTATATTCCACACACATGAACTGCATTATTAATAAACATTACTGTTTAAGCTCATGAAAAAAGATCAATACTTACAAACTAGCTTTGGGGGATTTCCCTAAAAATCTATACCTGTGAGCATCTGTCACCTTAGACAATCTATGCAGACATACACACCTTCAGTACACAGGGACAATCATTACACAACATTATACCAATACTTCCGCTTGTTTATTTGCTCAACTTTTCATTTTCTGGGAAAAGTAATTATACTATTTTTATAAGGAACCTTACAATTATCAGTAGTCCTAATTATATATTTTTCTAATTGAGGAAGGTTAATGAAATGAAGACTGATTTACTGGAAGGGGACCAAAGTAATATCTCAAAATATAGATTTGTATTTTAAATTTTTTTATAATGGTTACAAATGGCCGAGCCCCCCCCCCCCGCTCCTCTCGCCTCACATTATTATGAAGGTTTATATGCTGAAATGTATTATCTTAGCTGCACTTGCTTTTCATTATGCACCTATGGAAACACTTTTGAGGCAGAATGAAGACTGTGCTGAATTTAATAATTTTGCACTGCGAGATGAAAACTGCCATTCTAAACCACTGCCAGTTGCATTTTTCCTACGTCAATTCTCCCTAGGGCCTTAACATGTGGCTAAATTCCACTGGGCAGAATTGTTTGGCTGTGTCTTCTGCTGGACATACATTGATTTTTATGTTTATCAGTGTTCATTGTTTAGGTTAAAGGTGAATGGGAGGTGGTGGAGGGTAAACTAACTCACTGCACACTGTATTCCCTGGCCACAGCTTGGTGAGAAATGCAATGTTGTCATAGCCCAAAGGCACATTCAAAATAACATTCACTGTAAGACATCATTTTTTTTATGAATGGAAAAACAAGCTGTGTCCCCAAGATGCTTTTGGCTCACACTGCTGGGAAGTGAGAGGAAATGTGTTCAAAATGGCGCACTCTTTCGCACTTAAAGGAATATATGGAAAATATGCATCTTCTCCCTTCTATGTCTGTCTGCTCTTTAAATCAAACCCATATTGTGAAATGTTATAACGATTAAAGAGGCTTTCTAAACTGCTATACGTGTGATTTTGTTTTTATGTGGGCAGTAGAGGGTAGTCTTATATTAGGACTTTGAAACTGGTTTCAGCCCACGTTATGGCTGTATCCAAAGTTGGCTTAAATAATTTCAGATGACGCCCAGTGGGAAAATAAAATTGTTTCGAACTGTAAATTTCCTTTTTAGTGTTGCCGTAAAAAATAAGTGTGAAGTATTACTTCAAAATTCCCTAACTAATGAAATTGTATTTGCCATTGTTAATTTACACTTTAGCTTTAATGATTTAAATTGGCAGGTTTGGTTCGTTAAAGTTGCTTTTAAATGTTTTGGAATCACTATTTTAAAATGTAAGCAAAATGTCTAAACTTGAGGTAAAAGTGGGCATTTTTGATGGAATATGTAGTTGGTTGACTGTGGTTCGGGAGCTGGACCACGCCTCAACCTACTCCTCCAGCAACCACACATCCACTCTTTAATAACACCTCTAATTACCCAGAAGCCCTCTTTATACAGGCCTATCCATAGATTTATGCATTAGATTAGGGTCAGTACTAGATAATATACGGAATAGGGACCGAAGTGGGCCTATCCATGGATCCTGGAGGGGTTACCATCCTGGTGGCTCGAGCATCTCTCGTTGACTGCTCTCTCGACCCCACCCTTCCACCCCATACACCATCTAAGGGGGGGGGGGTCTGGTCTAGGGCTGATTGCTCGGGTCTGGTCTAGGGTAATCTACGGCCCGCGGGCCACATACGGCCTAACAAACGTGCCAGGTATTATTTTATTGTTTTACCCTTTGGCCAGACCTGGGCATTTGTGGCCCTAGGGCCAAGATGTGGCCCTCGGCATGTTTTAAGCTGGCCCCAAGAAAGTTTTAGTTTCTATTTTTTAACTGTAACATCTGTCTGCACTTGTATCCTTAATAAAGATGACATGAAATGAATTAAATAATAGATTAAATAGCCTATATTTGACAGAAACGTGATATTTTATTTGATTTATTTGATTTTAATCGATCCATCATCGATCTATCGTCACCATTATCAATAAACATGATCTCATATTCCATCAATAGTGCCGACCCTTTGCCAGTGAAGTTGGTGACCAATCAGAAGCGTCGATACTCGGGGTGGGCGGTTTTTTGGGGCGTTTGTGACATGCGCAGTTCAGTAAAACTGGAGCCGGTTTAAAATGTTCACAGCGGAGATTTCTCGCATTTGTCTTCTCGCGTCTGCAGATTTCCTGAACGCGTAAACTGGAACAATGGCTCCAGAAAGTGAAGCGAAGTCGTTTACTTTTCCGCAGTTTTAGCTACGGCTCATTTCAGGGATTTGGAACAACACTTTCAAAGTAAGAGCACTCATACATGTCTCCATACAACAACAACAACAACAACAACAACAACATATACATACATTATGCTATTGACATCACAACATGCAAAGATGAGGTCGCGCATCTAAAATGTTGTTCAAATACAGTTTTGTTCTAAATAGTCAAAAGTAGTAATGATTAGTTCCAACATTTGCTCGTTTACCTTTTGAATATCTCATGGCAAAGTACAGTGTTATCAATGATGTGGTCACGTTGACACCGCGTTCTAAAATCTGAACCTCATTTGCTTTGCTTTAAATGTTCCACCGCAGAGCATTAAACGTATCCATCTCCATGTATTATCAGCCACAAGGTGCTTTACTTTGGAGCTAAATAAAGACACAATTGACATTTTTTTCCGGACGTACTGCATGTTACACCATACACATGTGGCCTCTTAAAACTCGTGCTGCATCACTCTTAATGAGCAGCAGGACGTATGTGGTCAGTGACTGCAGCTCACTAATGGACAACACACTGTTGATCAGGCGACCATAGAATTGAGTTTGACAAAGCCTTTGCAGGGGGACAGACGTCTAGAACAGCCTTCATCAGGGGCCTGGTACATTGGACCAGCATTAGACATGTTAAAATAAAAATATTTTTCATTGTGTTTTAGGACTGTCTATTTAACAGCTTGAAAATAATAAGCGTTTTGAAGATCATTTGGAACAATGGAATTTGCATTGGTAAGTTTGATTCCATTGTATGTCATAACTCTTGCAGTTGAGGTTAATCTGTTCTCTAGAATAGATAACACCAGTTGTCTGATGACCTATTTTAGCCTCCTCCTTTGACTTTTCGACTTTGAAGTTGCATATAACTGCAACCTGTAGGAAACGTAATGGTGCTGTTAATTATATTGCTGACTTATGTAACGAAATACTCCAGTAGTTGGCTCTATGGGCAATAGAATTTTAATTAATTAATTTAATAGCCATACCCATGTTAACTCAAAGTAATGTATAAAATCATGTTTCAGTCATGTTTCAATTTATGTACTTTTTTTTTTTTTTTTTTTTTAAATCAAAGAAAAATTCCTTCCAGTCAAACTTTCTTCCTCGTGTCTCTTGTGCAGGTTCACCCCGCTCTCAAAGCCTTCATGTGTGGCTCTCTTAGTGGGACGTGCTCCACGCTGCTGTTCCAGCCCCTGGACCTGGTGAAGACTCGCCTGCAGACCCTACAGAGTGGTGTGTCAGGGTCAGTCTGCATGTCCTCTCTCTTCACACAACAGATACTGTCCACACTGGGGTCAATGTGGGCCCAGCGACTCAAATCACTCAAATGTCAGTGTCAATGAGACATATTCAAATTGGTGTAGGTTGTAGCTTCATTGACCAACTTTGATTGTGTTTGTCCTGCAGCGCGTCCAAAGTGGGCATGGTGACGATGTTTCTGAACGTTGTGCGCACAGAGAAGCTCCTCGGACTCTGGAAAGGGGTTTCCCCGGTTAGTTTGTTTTACTGGCTTTAACATTATGTACAGGATATTTTAAGTCCAATAGCCAAATAGCCCAAGGCTGACTTAAGTTATTGTTCCTTTAGCCCAGGTGGCTGTGATTTTGGCATAGCAATTAATGATTCTGAAGAAACCATTGTGAATTTATTAAATGTTTTATTATTGCAGTCATTCGTGCGGACCATCCCAGGTGTGGGTATTTACTTCAGTACATACTTCACCCTGAAGCAGCACTTTGTTCAGGAGAAAAGCCCTGGAGCCATGGAAGCCATGCTGCTGGGAGGGGGGGCCCGCACTGTGGCTGGGGTCCTCATGCTGCCTGTTACAGTCATCAAAACACGATTTGAAGTTAGACTCAGTTTCTCTATTAGTACTTGTGATTAAAATAGTGTCTTTGTCTTAGACTGTTGTTATTACTGTGCAGTGTGGCAGGTACAGCTACCACAGTGTATCGGGGGCCCTTCGAAGTGTGTGTCAGGCAGAGGGTCCAGGGGTTCTCTTCTCAGGACTATGGGCCACACTCCTGAGAGACGTCCCCTTCTCTGGGATCTACGTCATGTTCTACAGCCAGACTAAAGCTGCACTTCCCACAGGTGAGCGCTGGTCCTGCTGGCTCCCGAATTTTTTCTGCACCTAAATTACATAAGATAACGCCTTTGACACCTACAATTAGCAAAACATTGAGTTGAATTATTCTGATGCTAATTTTTTATTTTTTTTTTAAACTCTAAAACAAATGCACAATATACATATACAAATATAAGCAAATCAAAACCTTCATCCTTGTACTTGGTCAAGCAAACATGTTGGTGAGTGCACGCTGGCTTAATTTAAATCTGGTCTGTTTCCATTTCAGAACTCAGTCAGTCTGTTTCAGCTCCTCTGTATAACTTCAGCTGTGGTGTTATGGCTGGTGTGTCGGCCTCTCTGATCACTCAGCCTGCAGATGTGGTCAAAACACAAGTGCAAGTCAACCCACAGCTTCGGACAGTACAGGCCATCTCACATATCTATACGGTAACTGACTTTTATCAACTTTTTTTTTTAACCAGTGTCCAAGTGACAGTTAAAATGATAACATTTATTTGTGTTCAGGAACATGGTGTGCAGGGTTTTTTCCGAGGTGCGGTGCCGAGGCTACTCAGGAGGACTATGATGGCGGCAATGGCCTGGACTGTCTATGAACAAATGATGGCAGGGGTTGGACTTAAATCCTGAGGAAGAACTGTCAAGAAATCAGATCAGAAGTCATGGAAGTCATCTGACCAAACATGGTGGTCATGTTAACTTCAAATACCATGAACTCCATTGTAGTTGCATGGAGTGAGGCCTTAGTTTTCTACTTTCTACCGGATCAATGGAAACGTCTTAGAATTGTCCCTAAACATTTATGAACATTTTTAATAATGTGACTCAAATATGTTAATACGTTCTGCTTATTCGACTGAACACTGCACAATGTTTTTCTTTTTCTTTTCTGAAGGAGTCTGACCTGCAGACTTGTGGGTACATTGTGATTCACAAGTATTAAAAACAGGGATTGAATCCCATTGTAACTCAGTTTGGTCCATTTGTGGTAGTGGAAACTCACTCAACAGTGAAATTGCTGTTCGGTTAAAAGCACATTTGACATTGCACTTTAACTCTTAGACTTTTTATCAGACTATCCTTTAACATTGACTCATTGTCAATGTATTTGTTTTTACTTTTTACTTTTTCCCCCTCTAATGTTGAAATTATTATTTGTATTATTTTTTGTATTTAAATAAAAAATACTAACACTTGTGCTCGTTCAATGTTTTTGTGTAACCATAAATGATTGAACCAGGAGGTTATCTTTACCGGGTATGTAGAGCCTGACCCAAGGGCCTGTAGTGGTCTAGTGGTCATTCATACACTGTGACCCAGGCCTAGAACAACATGACAGAATTGAGAGCAATGGATTGGATTTATGCTGATTGGGAAAGAGTGCAGGAAGAAACTCCATTCAGATAAGAAGACAAGACGGCCCATAAAAACATGAGAGGCAGGTTATGGAATTGGAGAACAGGGATCCACCATCATCAATTGCTGACCTGGGTGGATGTTAAAATTAAAAAAGTAGTAGTTATTTGATACATTTTCTTTGTAGAAGGGTATAGAGATCAGATGAAGGTGGATAATACCACACCAGAAACGTAGCTTTTCACGTCAGTAAGATTTTTGTTTTAATGTTCTTTAATAAAGCAAGGCAAGGCAAGCTTATTTGTAGAGCACATTTCATACACAAGGCAATTCAAAGTGCTTCACACAGCAGGAAAAATGCATTCAAATCACAAAGAAATTACAGAAACAGAAATACAATAAAATTAACTAAATTAAAAATTATCAATCCAACTGAATTTCCAAACTTATAAAATCACAAACAAAAGAGAAGAGTGCAAAGAAAAAAATGTTTCAGTCATATGCGCAGCTAAACAAAACTGTTTTTAGCTTAGATTTGAACATTGTCAGAGTAGAAGCCTGTCTCACATCTTCAGGAAGACTGTTCCAGGTTTTAGCTGCATAAAACTGAAATGCAGATTCCCCATGTTTAGTCCTGACTCTGGCACCAGCAGGAGGCCGGTCCCTGAGGTCCTCAGAGTCCGAGATGGTTCATATGGCACTAACATGTCTGAGATGTACTTTGGTGCTAGGCCATGGAGAGACTTGTACACAAGCAGAGCTGCTTTAAAGTCTATTCTCTGAGCCACAGGGGCCAGTGCAGAGACCTGAGAACAGGACTAATGTGATCATACTTCCTGGTTCTAGTCAGGACCCGAGCAGCAGCGTTCTGGATGTACTGCAGCTGTTTTACAGCTCGTTTGGAGAGGCCAGTGAGCAGGCCGTTACAGTAGTCTAATCTACTGGAGACAAACGCATGGATAAGTCTCTCTAAATCTGGTTTTGACACTATATTTTTGATTTTGGCAATGTTTTTTAGAGCCTTATAAGCCATATAAGCCTACTTTTATGCACTCATATACTCCTATGTATTATTACAACTATGTTATATGCTTGTTTAGTGAATTTAATTGTGCAAATCTTATATAAACTTATTTTATTTGGAATTTAAGTGAATTCAACACATGGATCATTGCGTAATCCAAAACAATAGGGTATTAATCAGAAGAAAAATGCACCCCATGCGATACATTTGACATTCATTCGCAACTTTCTTTTCCCTGAAATCTGCTAAACATGTCAACATGTAAACATTGCCTAATACCCTAAAATATATTAAAACAATACAAAACAAAATCAATCATCGTGAAATGACCAAATGAATAACCACAGCCCTCCTCCTATATTTATTTCAAAACAAACTTGCCTTGACATTTGGGAGGATGTTGTAACGTCTGGTGTCCTGAACATTTTATCTTTGGTAAATATCATTGCAACACAGGATGGTATTTCACCGAGAACTCAGTGTCTGGGGATTTCCTTAATATGGTCTTTCCATCTTCTGTGTCTTAATATGGGATAACCGTCCGTCCCACGAGCCGACCGCTAGTGACCTGTCCTCTGGTTACATTCACATACAGTCACATGCGGTCCAAAACTCCCCTTGGTGGAGAATAGTAGTACTATATTTACTGCAACCAATGAATGTGGAACGTCAGAAAAGAATATTGATTAAAAACGTTGTTGATTTATTACTGCATTTATTGGACATTAATTTGAATTTGATTTTTTATTAGCGTGCACTATTATTATATGTCACAGAAATTAATCTCTATATACAATACGTTTCAATTCCGCAAGTGGCAGCAAACTGTTGTAATTGTTTCCAGTCTGCTAGTTTAAAAGAAGAAGAAAAACGCATTATCATTGACCAATCAGGGTCTCGGAAAAAATGGTATAAATCCTACGTAATTTCCGCCGAGCGCTCTCTTTTTCACCGTCTGGTCAGATTTCCATACGGCGTTGTTTCGTGGTGAGTTTAAAACGCCTTTATTTGCCCGTCAACGTCTTCAGTGCGACGAGTTATGTCTCATTCAATCAGACACACATTTAACCACACAATATGCCACTTCACGTTCGTCGTTTGGTGTCATTTTTATGGACAGTTGTTGACATAAATATCTTGGCTATTTTAGAGCTAACATGCTAACCGGAGACACGCGGGCAGTGGAGTACTTTATCTCGGCGTGGCCTAGAAGAAGTTTTGGACATGAACATAATATCACGTTGTCTCGAAAGTATTAAACCTAATTATTAGCACTGCCTAAGTAATCTATTGATAGAAAATACGGCAAGGATTGCGTCCAGGTACAAGCACGTTTCTTGACGAAGTGGTCTAAAACGCGCGTCTTGTTTGTTTTTTGCAGCTCTCCCATTAACTCGTTGCTCAAGGGAAAGCGGTCACGATGTCCGGAGGTCTGGATGTCCTTCAAATGAAGGAGGAGGATGTGTTGAAGTTCCTGGCTGCAGGGACCCATTTGGGAGGAACAAACCTTGACTTCCAAATGGACCAGTACGTCTACAAAAGAAAAAGTGACGGTAAGTGGGCAGAGTTAGGCACTGAGTTGATGCGAACTGTGGCTAATGGTGTAAATGGGATCTTACAGGTGTATACATCATTAACCTGAAGAAGACCTGGGAGAAGCTTCTGCTTGCCGCCAGAGCCATTGTTGCCATTGAGAACCCAGCGGATGTGTGTGTCATCTCCTCTAGGAACACTGGACAGGTAGGCCCACATACAGGCTTGAATGCACTCTGTTAAAGCCGGACATCACTGTTGATGTTCTGGTGTCGGAAGTGTGCTAAAGTGAACTGGCTGAGTGTTTACGAACACCATGAGGGCTTCTGTCCCGTGAATGGTGCTGTATAATTCTAAGCCACAACTTCACCAAACTTAAAATTTAAGACTAAAACAAGATATTTTTGTAGAGGGCTGTGCTGAAATTTGCCTCTTGCACCGGTGCAACCACATTCCATGGTCGCTTCACCCCAGGAACCTTCACCAATCAGATCCAGGCTGCCTTCAGGGAGCCACGTCTGCTGATTGTGACTGACCCTCGTGCTGACCACCAGCCCCTCACTGAAGCCTCTTATGTGAACATCCCCACCATTGCTCTGTGCAACACTGATTCTCCCCTGGGATATGTTGACATTGCAATTCCCTGCAACAACAAGGTGAACATTTAAACATTCTCAAACTGGTGCACACGGCATGAACCTGCACAGTCCTGTCTGTGCAGGTGCAAAATGTGTGCTATAAAAATGCCACACTTTGGTCTGCCCTTCTTTCATGTGAAATGAGGGGTTAAATGTTGTGGCTACATGTATACTTGTACACAACCTTCGTAACTGACCGTCCTTGTCTGTGGTTATAGGGCCACCACTCTGTTGGTCTGATGTGGTGGATGCTGGCTAGAGAGGTCCTGAGGATGAGGGGTACAATCTCCAGAGAGCACCCATGGGAAGTCATGCCAGATCTGTACTTCTACAGGGATCCTGAAGAGGTAAAAAGGAAACTACAGTGTGTGTGTGTGTGTCATCATTTTGAAGCCCAACTTGAACCTGGCTCCCTCATTTTCAGATTGAGAAGGAGGAACAGGCTGCAGCTGAGAAGGCTGTTGGTAAGGAGGAGTTCCAGGGTGAATGGAGTGCTCCTCCAGCTGAGTTTGCCCAGCCTGAAGTAGCTGACTGGTCTGAGGGTGTGGCTGTGCCATCTGTGCCCATTCAACAGTTCCCTGCTGGTAAGTTCTATTAAAATGTTTAGTGTGTACATTAGTCAGGCTTAAATTAAATTCTCACAGCTACTACAGCTGCTGCGGCTGCTGCTGCGGGTACTCCTGCTGCTCCTGCTCCACCTGTCAAAACTGGGGAAGTGTTTGCTGGTAAGTACTCTTTATTGTATTAACTGACTTAAGTTATGGCTTTCATAACATGATACTGATTACCTGCTCTTACAGAGGATTGGAGCACCCAGCCTGCGACCGAGGACTGGTCCACTGCCCCCACTGCCCAGGCATCTGACTGGGGTGGCGCCACTTCTGACTGGTCTTAAATTGACAATAAAGTGTTGTACACACTGACTTGGTTCTGGGTATTTTTGTGCTTACTTAAATGCATTTAAATTCTTTGTATAAGCTGTCTAGAAACTATTAGGCTAAGCTAAAAAAAAGTAAACTATATTGATAATGTGAGCCTTAAATATTCATAAAGCATGTGAGAATGTGGACCATAAGTCTGGAAGACTAAAGTAATAAAGGTAGTTGTTCTGACTTCATAAATGAAGTGGCCTGAGGGTATGTACCTCAGGGCACGATGTGTAGCAGAGACCTCCCGCCTGTAATGAAGGACCCTCTGCTAGGTTCGCGCGTGCGGGTCAAGTGGGCGTGTCCCTGCGCTGCTATTGGGCAAAGACGGTTCCCTTTCCTCCTCGCCTTCCGCTTTTCATACGCGCACTCGCCTCTGAATAATAATAATGATCAAGATGGCTACTACACAATCTTCCTTGCGGTAGCTGCCCAAATTAATGGAAGCACTACAGGGAGCTAATTTGAACTGCTCAAGTCTCGCGTAGGCGGCGGGCCGAGTCAGACTAGATGGATTAACCGGGGCTGCGGAGATTGAAAAGTCATTGTGTTGCATGTAGCACTCATTCTGGGGGAAGCTAGCTAACAGAGCAACGAGCTAGTTGTACTTGTCGACCACCTCGGGTTTAGCTTCCAGAGGACCGTGGCGCTGCCCGCGTTTTGGCCTGTAGCTGGTCTGAAAGTGTCCGATGGCAGAGCCGAGGAAAGTGCCCTTTGTCACGATCTCTTCCTTCAGCGCCGTGCCGCCGCCACCGGCCCCGGAGCCCGGCAAGAAGCGCCGCCGCGAAGATGACGGCGAGGACATCTCTTTGGGGAAAGATGGAGGTGGAAGTCCCGCGGGCGAAGGGGCAGGAGGCGGCGGGGCTCATTTTGGGAGCACTAAAGGAGACGAGACCGGCGAGAGCAAGCCCACCCTGCGGCTCAGCCTTTCCCTGAACGAGCCAAGTGACCGGGGCTCCGTGGAGTTCAACTACACCGAGCTGAGCCACTCCACTCACACTCAGGTTTGTCCGAACACAGCCCCATGATGTGGGCAGGAGGGGCCCAATCTGGAGCCGCACACTGAAGGCTGACTGTGGTGATAAGGGAAGCTAATGCTGAGCTCAAATGTGCTCCTTTAGGCGTGCTAGATTCATGTACCAATACTAATGTAAATACTGTGTTCAAAAGTTTGTTGCAGCTTTTAACACTCGGGATTCTGCGAAGCATAAACAAACTTAAGTCATTTACTTTCAAACATGATGGTTTCTTTACGTCTTTCACTACGTTTTTACAGCATAGACCTAGTTACTGCTTTGTGAAATCATAATATTGTTGATTTCGAAGTTATTCTAAATTAACCTTTTGTTGATGAATGAAGTTTAGTATTATTTACTCCCGAGTGTTTTTGAGTGCCATCAATGGACTTGATTTTACTCGAGTTAAAGTAACGTTAATGGCATGGGTCTAGAGTATAAAAACTAAATTCTGTAATGTATACATTGTCTCCAATATGTGATACAGTTTAATCACATTGGATGAGTTTGCAATTAGTTAAAGCATGGAGTTAAAATGTATTGTTGTGTCCAATGTGTCTAATTTGCAGGTAAAGACTGTTTGCTCAACGGCCCCCAAAGTACTGACGCCTGCTCTCGACCCCAGTGACCCCTTTGCTGATGATGACAAGGAAAGACATGAAGTGGAGGAGCTGGCCAAGAAGTTTGAGAGCAAATATGCAAGTTATACTCTTCTTTTATAAATGTATTTTGTCTACATGTCTGAGGTTTTATAGTTTAGCTGAATGTCTTGTCTGTGCAGGGAAACGGTGGAGCAAAAAAGAAGAAAAAAGACCGCATGCAAGATCTTATAGATATTGGTTTTGGCTACGACGAGACTGACCCATTCATTGACAATTCTGAAGCTGTGAGTACTGTATTTTGTTTGTATAGACACTTGTATTTTCCCAATTGTATTCCTTTAAACAAAGGGAAAGGCATTAATTCATTATTGTTCATGGTTGTTCTCTTCTCTATGTGGTCAGTATGATGAACTGGTCCCTGCCTCCCTCACCACTAAACACGGAGGCTTCTACATCAACACAGGAACACTGCAGTTCAGGCCTGCCTCTGACACGGAGGGAGAGGACACAAACACAACCGAAAACCACTTAAAGGTAAAGGCTTTTTCTACTGTCTGTGTGTGTGGCTATTTCTTTTTTTTAATCATCATTAAAAGTTTGAAAGTTATTTCTTCAAACTTTTCAAGACCCTTAAAAATGCTTTGTATGAACTAACTTCTGATCTAAAGGCTAATGTTTTAAGTCATCATAACAACAAATAAACCCATTTGAATGTACAGGGTAGAGTGCAGTAGTTTCTCTATCTTTTGTAATTGAAAAGCAAACAATTGTCTAGCCTCAACCTTGTATTTGTGTTTTGCAGAAAGTATAATTCATGGATGTAATACATCTATTGCCTTTCTTTTAGCCAATTTTGCAAGTAACTACTACCAAATAAACATAACTTAAAATACATTTGTAAATTCCTTTAATCGTCCTCTGATATCACTCACAAGTTTATCTCAATTTGTGAAGTTGATCTCAATTTCCTCAGTGAAATTGCCTTGTGTTCCACTTTGCCTTCGCCTCCAGTTGCTTCAATTCCAGTTTGTAACGTAAATGACTTTTGTGTTCTCATTATTTCCAATGTCTCTTGTAGTTTGTACAAGTAAAGTGTTCGTGTGTGGACCTCGCAAAGGCTCAACACATTAAACCTTTCAACTTCCAAGATGAACAAAGTTTTTTTGAGAATATTGAATAGTTCAACACATGAATTAGTTAACTATGTTCTGTATTCACAGTTTTCTTTTTTTTGTGTGTGTGTGCAGAAAGTGAAAGATGGAGAAGAACGGGTAATTAAAAAACGCAGAAAGAAGCAGGACGGTGGTATCCTGGAAGAGAAGAAACCTAAGAAGAATAAAGTACCAAAGTCAGGGTGAGACGCCAATGATTCTTAGTACAATATTTTGATTAACTTGAAATATAAAATTCACAAGATATCATTGCGCTGTGAAAAAAGGACGCACGCCTTTGTAAACTGTGAAAGACACCTGTACTTCCTGTGTGGTTGTTTTATCTGATCCACAACAGTTTATACTCTATTTAAATGCGTTTTGTTATACCCCTTTTAAATACCAAACCATTCCCTTTTAAGTAATGTGAGAAGCATGACAATTGTGTTTATGTCCTCTTTTTGTAGAGTGTCAGCTCTGAATGCTCACCGCCCGGAGAAGAAGAAGAGGAAGAAGTTGATGAAGGACTCTCTGAATTTGGCTAACATGCTGCGGCGCTTCAACAGGGAGAAGGAGGAGATGCGCAAGAAAAACATTGCTGGAGGCCTACTGCAGAGGGCTAACCCCAAACTGCCTAACCCTAAACTGCCCCCTACCACCAGCTCACTGCTCTCCGGTCAAATCAAACCCCCCGGAAACAATGACTGCAACATGGCCGACCTGACCACAGACCCTGTGGTGATATCACTGCTCGGGGCGGCCAACAACGACATCCTCCAGGACATGATGGGGGACCTGGATTTCGGGATGCTGGACTCCCCTCACAGTCCGGGGCAGGGCGAAAATGGCTCCTTTGGGCCGGGGCACAAGGGCAGAGTGTCTCAGGGCAGCACATTGACCCCGCCTCTGCCCGGTGGACTGCCTGCGCCGCTCGCAAAACGCATAGAGGACCTGAGAACGGTACAGATCACTTTATTTGATATCTTCTGGTTTAAAGTCATGTTTACATAAAGACTTGCACACAATTATTATTTGACTATTCTGAACTAAAAAGTCTGTTAAACTACTTTGTACAGTTAAGAAGTTGAATTTAAGTTATTATTTAGTAATAGTTTAGATCAGGGGTGCCCAGTACGTTGATTGCCTTCTATCATTTTTTTTTTTGATCAACCTTCTATCATTTAGCGTAGTTGTGTTCAGTATATTTCATTTTCAAAATGCTCAGCTGTATTAAATTTCTAGTAGTTACATAGCAGATTTTCTCTCTCCTTTTTATATTGCATATGATAAACAATATTAGGCTATTAATGAAAGCCTACATTGTGTTTCTATAGCCTAATTATGGTTAAACAAAAATAAAAAACCTTTTTAATACTGACAATAAAAATAATACTAAATTATACAATAATTTAGATCTATAGGTGGATCTTCGGGCTTGTCGAATATAAAAGTAGCTCGTGAGCCAAAAATGTGTAGGCACCCCTGGTCTAGATGGACCAAAGTTACTTGCAACAAGCTGTACAAACTTGTTTATATTTGTATATTATTTGAGAGAAATTGCATACTTAAACTTTAATACACATTCATTTTAAAGACCCTTTAAAGGAGGCAGTCCCAAAGTATTACTTGTTACCAGAAAAAATAGGAATGAGGAGCACTGCGTGGGTACTTGAATGTCCAGAAAACAGTTAAGTTAAAGCTCAATTATTACTCGTTACCAGTGGTAGGAATGAATGAATCCAAAAGTTACACCACACTCACTCTCACACTCATGGCACAAATAATGCACATTCAGAACAGTTTTTTTTGCTGTCACAGGCCTCCAGACAGTTTGATGACGAGGGTCGGAAGAAGTTTTTCACCTTGGACATGAACAACATCTTGTTAGAGTAAGTTGAGACTGGCATTTGTGGAGCAGATACAGAGAGTTGAACTCATGCTCCTTCACTTTTGTTTGCCCAGTATTGAGCTGCAGGTCCAGGAGCAGCCCTCAGAGGTGCGCTCGGCTGTCTACTCCCACCTCGAGGCCTTTGTGCCTTGTAACAAAGAAGCCCTGCTCAAACGACTCAAGAAACTCAGCCTCAACATTCAAGTGAGTAAAGAAGCTCTTCATTTTCTTTGGCAGGTAACAGTTGCACCTCCCTGGATTTGTTCCAGTGCAAACTTGCACAGGTTTGATCTTTTCAAAAAGTGTACTTTCAGTTAAACACTGTGCACTAAATCTCTGTATAATACATCTTCACAGCTGTATCACAATCTCAAAGAAAGGATGGCTGTCCCTGATGGGCTGGCTATGGGGTTTTGATAAAGGCTGGTTCAGGGCACAGCTGTTTATGCAAGATTAAAGATGCACTGTGTAACATATCTCTTTGTTCTTATGTTAAATTTGCCTATCTGGCATTTATTTAATCAAGTTAATTGCTTAGAAATACCGCGAAAAACATGCGTTCTTGTTGGTAGCAGGATAGTTTCTCCACAGATCTCTATGGAGATGGATACCTTTTATGAAACATTCTAGGCAAAGCAATAACATCTCCATGGAAACAAACGGGACAGGCCCTCCATCAGAAAAGTTATAGTGCTCCTTTAATTCAAGGAATGTCTATTTTCAGTATGGAACAAAATAAATATGATTTACCTGTAAGTGAGTGAGTCTAAACAGTGCTCACTTCAGGGGTGGAGTTGTGCACACGCATTCTTCTCTGTATGCCCTATTTTCTATATTTATCAGTCTATGCTGTGTCCGAGTGTGTCCTGAGCGCTGTCTCTTGTTTCACAGGACGACCGGCTCCGAACGCCTCTCCTCAAACTCAAACTTGCCGTGTGCAGCGTGATGCCAGAGCAGATCGCACGTTACAACATGGACTGCATCGCCAAAGTGGCAAAGTAAGGACCCACTTAAAGTGTCTGACTGGAACATGCAAACCGCAGTTAGTAATAATAATGGTTTGTCCACCTTCTAGTCTTTGATACAGAATTAGACATTACAGTTTACAGTTTGCAATTTACATTTAGTGTTGGCATTACGTGCAAAGTTGTTTATTTTATTTGTATATCGGCCAGTCCAAATTCTACACAACCAAACCTGTGTAAATAATTAGATTGATTCACCATTGAAGCACAGCTTTTGAAATGGCTAGGGATATTTTGCGGCATTCATTAACCAATAATTCTTTTCTACTCTTTCCAGGCAACAGGAGGAGGGGGAAAGAAATGGCTCTGATGATGATGATGAGGAGAAACCTGGGAAACGGGTTATGGGTCCACGCAAAAAGTTTGTGTGGGACGATAAGCTCAGGTCCAGTTTTCAAGATCATACTAAAGATTCATTCTGAACATGCTTTAAAGTGGTTTTAACAGCTTGTGTGTTGTTCTCCAGGACGTTGCTGTGTAACCTGGTGCGGATCAAACTGAACTGTTACGAAATCGAGGGGAAGAACACTGTGTCTTTGGAGGACTACCTCAAGGGCTTCATGGAGAGTGAGGTTAAGCCTCTGTGGCCCAAAGGCTGGATGCAGGCCAGGTGGATATACAACCTTTAACAAGGGTTAACTTTAGCAGTGTTTTTAACTGAATGTTTTTTACAGGATGCTGTTTAAAGAAAGTACTATGGTGCACGGTTATCTCACTGGCTATGCGTAAGTTCGTACTTATATTTTCTAACCATTCTGTTTTCCCCACAGTAGGGAGCTAATCTTCCGCTATAAAAAACAAACTGTATTTTTCTTCTCCTCAGGGCAAAGAAAAAGGTAGTGTCTACTCCCAAAGCCAAGCCTAAGGTTGGTCTCCTCCCCTGTGGATGTTCATTAGCAACCAATGTTGTAGAGATGTAAATGCCCCTCTAATGACTGAAAGGGAGACCGCAAACAACAGATTTTATACTTTTAAATTTGACATGTACTTGTCATTCTGTGTATTTTACCACTTCTCGTGGTTAAGTAAGGAATACTTTATTGTTCATTATAAGGGAGATCTGTCTTGGGCATGTGACTCTCACTGCACTGTACACACCAGCATAAAAGACCCCCGTCCCGACCCCCATAATGATAACGGTTGGCTTTCGTGACCCTCCAAACACTAAAAATTACCCACAAAGTGATAAAGGAGCCTCATTTCTGTTGATTTATTTACTTTTCGGGACATAGGCCTAGATTAATGGATTTGGTAGGCCATCAAACGGGAATCTACATTTATCACTGCATATGAAGGGTGTCAAGGCTTATATAAAACGGTTGCATCCATTTTCAATGGTCTCCACATCATTTGGGGCAGCCATGACTCTTTGCTTGTCTTTGCTCCATGATCACTCGTGAAGCTAAGCGCACGCATAATCAAGTCTCAGTCTCTTCATGCATTTTTTTACCTATCAAACGACAAAGTTATTATAGTAATGATCATGACAGTAGGGTAGGGAAGAACAAAAGAAAAGAAAAAAAGGGTTGATGCCCGCTGGTAGTAGGTGAGCGGCGAGCTGAGAGCGGGGCGCGCCACAAGCACGCACCTCAAAGGCGTCCTGCACCACCTGGGGTTGTGCCAACACGGCCTATTTGTGGAGCTTATGCATGTGCATATCTTTTTTTGAATTCTGTTATGTTATTCCAGGAATCTGCAATATGGACACAGAGGGCGACGCCCTCAACTGGCCCTTCCGCATTACCGATTGCCAAGAGACGGCCACAGTCGCCCTCGGAGCCCATTTGTCTTGACTCTCTAGGTGACTTGCCGTCCCCTTCTCTTGACTCCATCTCCCAGGCCTTAGCCATCCTGGGTAATGCTGCCAAGGGGCTAGCCCAGGGAGAGAGCCCCCCATCCCCTGAGGCCCCCAAACCCCCCAAACTCCCCACCAGCCTCCACGCCTCCCCTGTCCTCCAGCAGCACAAGAAGAACTCCGTGAGCATCACTCCTAGCAGCACACCTCACTACATTTCTACCTCTACGTCCAGTCTGCTGTCCCGGCCCGCCTCCCTCAGCGCTTCCCCTCAGGGCGCAGTGCGGGGGCCTGGAGTGGACAGCCTGGGGAAAAACTCACCACAACTTCACAGACATTCGGTGCTGAACACTCACAGACCTATGAGTGTGGGAGTGGCCAAAGCTAACATGTTGTCATCAGCCACACCCCCCAAACCTCGCCCTCCGGCCACATCCTCCCCACTTATGGCGCCCTTGAGCCTTATGAAGGGCAGCAGCTCTAAAGACACTCTCCTCCTCTCGTCCCCGCAGTCCCGTCCACACATGCTCCAGTCGACCCCTCCACACCTTACGCCAAAACCATATACCCCTTCTCGACTCCCCCAAACGGCGCCCCCCTCGTCTCAGCCACAGTCCAACTTCATCACACCCATGCACGCCACCCTTACCAAACCTACCCACAGTAACATCGCACCCATCATCAAATTGTCCCCGCGAGCTCCCAGCCCAGCGGTGAGTGCGTCTTCCTCGCCTGCCCTCTCGCAGCCTCCCAGGTCTCAGGCAACACCCATCATACACCAGTACTCCCCCAAAAGCCCAGCCTCCTTCCGCCCACAGTTCTCAGGTTCTCCCGGAGCAGCAGGCAAACTGGGCCCAGGCATTTTTTCCGTCCCGGGACAGAAGACCCCCAGCAGCACCACGTCCTGCCTTATCAACAGCTCACCTGTGAACAAACACACCGTGGCCTCCATCACAGCAGTCTCAGCCAGTCAGAGGCAGAGGCTCGGGCCAGGGACACCTCAAGGAGCTAAGGTCTCATCCACACCCTTATCCACCACCTCACCTCAAATAACACAGGTTTGTAACACACAGTTGGCAATAGAATTAACTAGAAAACTATATATGCATATATATATATACTACTTTTTGAAGCCCAAATTGGCATATAAAATAATATATTGGATTTAATACTAAATGTTCATTTGAAGTTTAAGTTAGAAGTGGCCTATCTTAAAATCCAGTGCCACTGTGTCTTCATAAAATGTACCAAAACTTGTAATGGTAACTTGATTCATTGCTGTATGTCGCACCTTAATGCCAAAGCAAATTCCTTGTTCTTAAATTCTGTTAACTGACAATGGCAATAAAGCCCTTTCTGATTCTCATGTTTCTACAATGAAATCTATTCTTCCTGTTTGCAGGTTTCTACATCAGGTAGCAGCTCTCTGCTGGGCTCGTCCCCCACTCTGCCTTTGGGCTTTGGGATGCTGGGGGGTCTGGTGCCCGTTTCTCTCCCCTTCCAGTTCCCTTCTCTGCTCAACCTCAACTCTGTGGGGACAGCCGGCTCCAGTACCACAGCCAGTGGCTCCACAGCCAGTAGCAACACCCCTTTTTCTACACTGACACAGAGTAAGTGTCCATCTTCAGTTAAAGTTTCCATATTGCCTACTACATACTTAGCAGTGAGTAAGTGTAGAAATCACATTCATGGAGCACTTCTGACCCCATATTCCACACACAATGACACGCATGCACGCTAATGAACTAATACATATGTAGTAAAAAGACAGACGGCTAATCGGGCAAGAATGAACCCCTAATGCTCGATTAGCTGTCTGTCTTGTAATACACAATTGCACCACCAGACGGCGCCAATGTGGTGTAAATGAGTTTCAGCGACCCTAAAAAAGAAGTCGCTGAAACTCTAAAATGCAGGATTTTTCACATAAAGACTGGGCAAACCTAAGTGACACAGCAGTAATTAATATTCATTTTACATGTTAGTTTACTTAACTTGGATTTCTCGTTGGTGGAGAAAACTGACCGCTTTTTGCCTTAGATGGTAAACTATGTGAGTGTTAGTGACTCACATTGCCCTCTGGACTAATTATGACACAGGTTATCCGACTATTGCCCGGGATACAACTATCAGTTTAAGAAAATGTAAAACGTGTATCCCTAATATGTAGTTTTAATAACAGAAATGACCGTGGCAAGCTGCATCGACGCATTTCTCAGTTAACTTAATTTAGAAACGACAAGGGCATTTGGAGGGAGATAGCTGGGCTCCACTGTGAACAGGATTCGGACAACAGTGATCAGCATATTTAAAACACATATTAAGATTATGTAATTCAGAATTCTATTCAGAGATCCTTAATTATTGGACAAATGCCAACAAAGGTCTTGGCAGAAGTACCCAATATCAGAGTGTAACCATAGGTGGGTGCACCAAGCGCTAGGACAGGCAGTGGACCCTGATAAAATATACTCTGGCTTAACACTTTGTTCTGTTGTTTGTAATAGCACAAATACATTTGAGCTGAGCAGTAAAGTGATCTGTGTTATCCTGTTATGTGTAGTTTTTGTCATGTCTTCTGTTTTCGTAATTGTGACCTCCTGTATTGATGTCCATTTTGTTTGCCTATTTCCCTTCCGTTTCCTTCTAAATGCCTGTGTGCCCTCCTGTCCCATCTCCTTAGATGTGTTTAAGAGTCTCCAATCAGGCTCTCAGACCGCTCTGCCTCCTCACTTGCAGCTTGCTTTCTCAGGTAACTTCTTCCCCTGTCTGCCCCTGTCCTGGTCCCCTCTGCTTGTGTTGTCAATGTGTTGTTTTCAAGGCTTCACTGGTGGTGAGATGTATCCATTTGTTGGTTAGGGTTAGTTGAGTTCTGCTCAAGTTCTCAAATTCTGCACTGCAAATCAAAGTCAAGCTGAGTCATTGTGTAAAATCTCAATGACTTTGCAGAGTCACATGTCCAGCCAATTCGGTGAGTTGTTTTGGACTTTGTTTTGGACTGTGAATTCTCATAGCTTTAACTAAACCATCAACTGTTGGATATACTCTTGTCAAGTCAGAGGGATATAGTGAAGTCCCAGCCATCATGGCCACATTACTCCGGTTCAAACATGATTTTTAAACCAGGAATATTTTCTCTGAACTACCATTGATGATTTTGCAGATGTCGCTCAAAGCCAAGCAGATGTGAAGAGGAAGACGTTATGACACAACAGGATCGAACCTGATTCAGGAAACTTTGACCCAAAGAACAGGAAACACTCCTAAGATCAGCAACACCACAATTAAATGTCACAATTTGTTCAATTTAAGGACTATTGATTTGAGATCTGCTAAATAAAATGACAAGTACACTTCTGTTAATGTTTACAAGACCTTTTAACACTGTGGACAGTGGCGTGGAATGGCTGAAAGTTCAGGTGTGGGGTTTGCCTGAATGTCTTCTATTATGGTTGGAAGTGTGCCTTTGTGTGTGTGGGTGTGTAACCTTTGATGCATTGTCAGTGTGTCTACTTGGTGCTGTTTTTTAAATCATGTAATTATTACTGATACCTGTAAAAATACCTGTAAAGTGCAAATTTGTTGAATTTGAACTTTTTTAAAGAGCTGTACACTTTCTTGAATTTGAATTCTAAAATGAATTCATAGTTGTATAGAACTTTTAATTAAAATTCTGTTTAATAGTTTCAAGGGTTTTGTTTATGAATGTACATATTTACCGGTAGTTTATTTGGTCTATATCTAATTGCATACAAAACCAGAGGGTTTAAGTTAGTAGATTTAGAAATTAAGTTTTATACATACTTTCAGTCCCAAAATGCAGTGTAGAAAGTGCCCACTTAAACCCCCAACCCAAAATGTAGAAACTTGACAAATTTGTCTAACTTCATAAGAAGCCAACGTTGAGCCAACTGCTTCCTGAACACAATTGAAAGGTCAAAAAGGCTTTGCATTACAGAAGACTCAGCGTAAAAGAGCAGTGTGGGTTTAATTTAAATGAGTAGGGAAATAAACCAAGACCAAACTAACCCAGACAATTCAACATAACATCTTTGACACAAGAAAATAATGTAGTCCAAGACAATTTTCCCATTTGTGACAACCAAGTAAATCTGGACAAAACGTTACAAAAAATCTAATCAGTTTACAAAAACTATGTAAAGTTGTGGTTGTACGGATAGTACAGAAGGCCAAGATGGGCTCCAGGCAGTCTTCCTCAAACACTTCTCCAGCAGAAGTTCACTTTACAAGAGGTCGTGTCTTGTCGTCGTCGCCACACTGGTGCGCTTTGTACTTTTTCACCTCAGCCATGTACTTTGACCAAGCATCGCTCTTGCCTGGCTCCTTCTGCAGAGGACAAAACCATGGCGCTTTAAGATGATTCACCCCAGGGATGACAAAAAAACAAACAAACCACTTACTTCTGAGTCCTGTTTCTGCTTCTTTGCGACCACGCCGGTCTTTAGGAACACACCACCTCTGCGCTTCCCCACCTGGGTTAAGGCATAGAAGACTGACACCGTTATACGAGGCCTTGCAGATGGATTGCCAATGAAGGAGACTACACCAGAGCAGAAGTTCTATATTCAGTCTTCTGCCACCACCAAAGTAAAAAGTACAGGGTTCAGCCTAACCCATCTACATTTAGTTTAATACATGTACATTATTCTATAAAAGGTGTCCAAACTGTGGCCCAGGGCCAAATGCAGCCCTAAGACCAGTTTTTGTTGGCACTCAGACCTACTGAATTGCACCTTTTACTGCGAATATCTGACACTAACCTCCATAACGTGTACATTGTGCTAAAGAGCTAAAATGTGTATTCCAAGCCTGAGAGTGGCCCTGTCAAAAGCTATGTCAAACACAACCATAAATGATTATAGTATTGACCCTCGACCTGTGGCCCGCTGCTGGGAATGTTTCAAGCCCTCACTGAGAAAAAGTTTGGACACCCCTGTATTAAAGTTTATACAGTTATGATGACTAGTCAAAAATGCTTGCCCATACAAATAGTGGCTGCTTTTTGAAAAGGCACTAGACTATGATCTTACAACTGCTAAACCCCTTACAAAAGTGGTCACAGCCGATGGCTTCTTGTCCTCTGGCGCATGTTCGGTACTTGTCCCGACTCCACTTGGTTGTGCTTCTTTTTTTCGCTTCTCCTCGTCCATCTTCTTTTTGAACATCTCCATAAAACTGCCGTCGTTTGCGAACGCATTAGCCCCGGAGGAGGAGGCAGGAGTGGGGCTGGAGGAGGGCGTAGGGCTGCCGCAGCTCGAGTCACTGCCGCTGTCGCTCCTTCCACACCGCTCGTGAAGGTGTTGGGGATCCATGTTTAATAATAGAGTTAATGATCGGAGAATACAAAAATAGTGTTCCTTCGTGCGGAGGCAAATGGCCTCGTTTTTACAAAGAGATCAACGTAAGAGGCACCGAGGCTGCAAAGCACCGCCGTAGTAAAAACGGAGCACACTTTCACTCGATTTTATCCAACGCTAACTGTAGATTTCAAATATGGAGCAAAAAACGTCCACCTCGCTCGTGAAAACGCTCTTCCAAGACAAAATAAGCGAGAAAACTACTTTGCTAGCTCCGTTGCTAATTTCGCTAACGCTTCGGGCTGACGCCCGAATTTACGTCTTCATAAAGAAACAACGTTACAGACTAAAACGTACAAAACACACGATGTTCGTCTTACTAAAACACGTATAAAATCCCAGCAGATACGCGTTAAGTGAGATGTTTACGGACGTGTTCTCACCATGGATGTATTATATTATCGTTCTCACTAGCAAACACCATGGATCCATGAAAACACTCCTCACTCGCCGTCGGCCATGTTTTCTTTGCGTTCATCTTGTGGAGTCTTTGGCGCCCTCTGTCGACACGGAAGCGCATCTGGCGCTGCACTGTCTGTGCACTTTGCGTTTTATTGTTCTAAAGTATAATTTATAACCTACCTCTATTTTGTAATGCGCCAGTGTAACACAAGATAAAGGACAGACAAAGTATACGAAGTAGTGGTTGTACCAGAGCTTCTCAAATCTTTTCTGGCGCGCTCCCCTTGGGAGAAAAAAAAAAGGGAGCGTCTACAGAGCCGCGGCGCGCGGCCGTTATTTGACCGCGCCGCAGCTCTACAGCCACGGCACACACAACAAAGTATCCACGCATGTGAGGGGCCACAGAGGAGGACGCGTGTGAGGGGGCACAGAGGGGGACGCGTGTGAGGGGGCACAGAGGAGGACGCGTGTGAGGGGGCACAGAGGAGGGCGCGTGTGAGGGGGCACAGAGGAGGGCGCGTGTGAGGGGGCACAGAGGGGGACGCGTGTGAGGGGGCACAGAGGAGGACGCGTGTGAGGGGGCACAGAGGAGGGCGCGTGTGAGGGGGCACAGAGGAGGGCGCGTGTGAGGGGGCACAGAGGAGGACGCGTGTGAGGGGGCACAGAGGAGGACACGTGTGAGGGGGCACAGAGGCAGGTTGTGCGCCCCACACTTTGAGAAGCTCTGCGTTACAGATTGGCCTCACACAGGAAACATCGTGACAAATAATTCTCCAAAATCCCATTTATTTGTAGTGCAAAAGTAGAACAAACTACAAATATTGAACTTGTCTCAAACCCGAGTGCCAAGTGCCATTAATCAACATCAATGACAATCAAAAACTCCAGTGTAAATAGAAAGATATGCCACTACAAACAGTAATGTACATATATAAAATGTGTGCACAATATTTGTACATGTAGATTAAAGCACACCGGGATCAAGTACAAGTTACATTCACAGTGGGACATGTTACTGACGTTACTTCAGAAACTGAAAAATCCAGTGAAGTAACTATAGTGTCATTTCAGAAAGAGAACATTATCCCTCCAAAAAATCCAGAGCAGCGAGGTAAATAGACTCGTGTCCAATTCGTCTACACTGAAGAACGAACAGCTCCATTTGTTTGTAGTACACAGACTTTAAAAGTTAGACTTTCCAGTTAGAGGACTGAAGGGTTTATTTGCTCCTTTTTTTTTTTCCATCTTACTAAAGTGACAAAAGATTCAAAAGTGGTGAGTGCCATTCAGCTCATAACCAATGACGTCATTCTTTGGGAGAAGAGAAAAATCACAAAATCAAAAAAAATACATAATTACAAACTCATTAATTCACAGGAGCAATCTAGCAATTCATATTTAGTTTTGACATTTGAGACAGCAATAGGAAGACAGCATTTTTGAGAGTACTATATAATAAATTAAGACCCACCACCCGAGGAAAGTGCTTTGGTGAAAATTCAAAAGCGATTAAACATCCTTCTACGTCGTACATTAACGTCAATTTAATAACAGATCGACAAGCAAAACACTTCAACACACTAGACAAAAACATGCAAAGTAGATGTACCGACGACAAAGGATGACGCAAAAATTTAGCCGAAAATTGTGTAGCATGATTTCATATCCTTCCAGTTACCCCGTCTCAAGTAATTGCAGTACTTTTACATAAAACTAGCTCCTCTGCTCTACAGTCATTTTAAAAAGTCACATTGCCATTACAACATGAGAACGACCAATTATAAAATAGGCCACAAATAAAAAGCTACCTTAGAAGGTAACATAAGGCTGTTTCTGGAAAGAATTAAAACAGCAGCTCTTCCCTGGAACCAGAGAGAAATTATGTTCAAACGTCCACCAGCAGGGGGCAGTAGCAGCATTTAAGACGTCTGAGGTGCACCAGAGCCAGACAGAAGGCTTTCAGGTGAAGTCAAAGTTACTTCAAATTTTTAATGATTGTCCGAGTTTGTGAGGACGTTTTATCTGGGCTGGTGACGGATAAGGCCCCTCTTGGCATTGGTGAACTGCCTCTGCTGGGCTAAAAAGGACATGCTCTGATGGGACGGTGCGAGGCGCTCTCCAGTCACACTGAGGTGCAACGCCATGCCCTAGGACACAGAAGCATTCAATATTAGCGTGTGGGACTGATACTAAAACGATGGGTACTCATCTTTACAAGAGAATACATGCTTTTGTTTCTGTCCAGTTGGATTTCTAAGAAGAAAAAAAAAAAAAATCTACCATTCAGCACAATATGAAACATATGCCCGTGTCCATTTCCTTTCCATTATCCATTGTCAGAAGCATGTTTCAGTATCATTTTGTGACGTGCTATTGTGTCAAAAAAAGACCAATAAAATGGAAGGGTTTCTTAAGTGGCTTCGTAAAGCTACTTAAATTAATATTACTACAACTTTAGCTTGTTCTTGTATGTGTATATATGCACATTCATTTCCCCACATTTTCCATCAATTTCCACACATTAATGGAACATGTTCTTATCTAACCCCAGCGTATCACAGCAAAAGTACAACCAGGATCATTATCAGGCAGGTACCACAAGGAACGATGCCCTTACGCTCTGGTTTAATGAAAACACAGAACATTTTCAATTAATGTGGGGAAACTCTGGTTCATGAAGTTCTGCTGGGGAGACGGAGCTGAAGACCCGTTTCCAACAGTTACCCCAAATACCAGTAGCTCTAACTGACCAAACAGAACATTGCTTTTGTTGAAATGTACAATTTTGAACCCTGAGTTTACGTCCCAAGTAAACAATGGACTAACTGCACAGCTCTTCCATGATATTAAGATGGAGTAGAGGCATTCAACTTATTGTGGGGTCACCATAAACACTTTGTGTACTCACCATGTTGTACCAGGCGGAGATGATGAGCTTTTCCTCTTGATCGTACCTGGCTTTGCTCTTCTCATAATCGTGCTGCAAAAGAAAACTTCATTAGGCTTGTAATGGCAGAAAATGGGACATGTCATAGCCTAAAACAACATTAGAATGACATGACCTATTTTCCATGACATGTTCCATTTTCTGCCATTACAGGCTCAAGTCAGGATCTCAGTGACAGATCCGAGGGGCACAGACCTCGAGGTGCTGGAGCTTCCTCTCGCGCTCAGACAGTTGGTTCTTCAGCGCCTTGACGTCCGACCCGACCGGCTGCTTTTTCGGATCCAGGGTTTTGATCACCTGTGCATAAACACGACTTAAGTCAAGTTTAAATGGGAATTATATTGTTGAGACACTGAAATCTTATGAATGTTGTGGTGACATCTAACGGAGGGGCAAGGATGGTAAAGTTACTGTAGTTAATGTGCAGATTTTAGTTGTAAAATAGAATATTTAACTGCCACAAATGTTATATTCAAATCAGGCAAGGATATTTGGGTAGAATTACATATGAACAAATGATCCTGACCATGATATCCAAGCACTTGATACAGTTGAACAGATACACGCAGGCGAAAAGAACTTCACAAGTATAAATGTTTGAGTGGCATCAGTATTAACAGAAAACCAGAACAGCGCCGTGTTGGTGAAGACGCACCGTTCTCGCCTTCTCCATGTATTTCTTGTAGCGATCCTCCATCTGCTTCATGTCTTCATCTTTTTTACGCAGAATCTCTTGGAGTTCATCGATTTTTTTAGCCACTGAAAAAAAAAAAAAAAAAAAAAGTTTGTAAGTAGAAATTTAGGGCATTAAAAGCTCTATTTTAAAAGGAGCTGATCCACTCACTGCTGTTGTCCACTTTAGGTTCCAAGCCATCGATGACCTCCCTCTTCTTCTGCAGGTCTGAGTGGGCCTCATGGAGCTTCTCTCTGGTGTGGAACGACAATTGTTTTGGTAAAAGCCTTTCACCAGTTTACCTCCTAATTACACTGTATTTCCATGCGTTTAAAGTTTGGCTAGGATAATTAAAAAAACAAAAAAAGAGGACACATGGTGAAGACAAACTAATGCATACACAGGCTGTTAAAGCTAATGACAAATAATTTGGTCCGTACAGTGGCAAGTTTAAAATCATAAGGGCTAATGAACGCCATTACAGTGGGACTGATAAGCAACTCCTGTATTTTTGTGATGCAAGTGGCAAAATACTTACAAATGTTCCTCAAGCTTTTTCTTCAAAAGGGAGGACTATGAAAAATAAAAACAAAATTAGACCAAATATCCATCACAACTTCCACATGCATTGATATTTCACACTTAAAAAAAAAAAGGTAAAACTCAAAAACGCAGAGTTCAATCAAGTGCCAGGTGGACAGAGGGAGGCCGTACTTACGATGGCCTGATTTTGGCCGGGGTGGTCAATGGGGCAGGCGCAGGCAGGTAGAAGGACAGACAGAGAGGACCAGCGGTTAGCAAGAGTCACAGCAAACTACAGGCTACATCCCAAACTTAAGACAACAAAAACCCAAAACCAGGCTAGCAAAGTTCAGTCCATGCAAACGTTATAAAAACACAGTATATACAAGCGGATGGTTTAGAAAAGCGTATTCTCAGTTTAAAATTGTGTTCACTGTTCAATAATCGTCTGCGTCTTCACTCACGTCCTCGTTCTTGCTGTCCCGCTCCTGGAGGGCTTTCTGCAGCTCCTCGATTTGAGAGCGCAGTTCAGTGATCTGCTGCCGATTCAACCTGAAGATGGTCACAGTACAGCCATGGATCAGGAATAACAGGTGCAATGTACTAACAAAGCAGAAGATCAACATCTCCAAATAAACTTTCAACTCACATTACATATACATTTTTAATTCTTGATTTATAAAGTAAAAGACATTCGTTTTTTTTCCTCAACATAGAAAATCTCATGAAAAACAAAACATGTAAAATCTGCTGCTTAAGAGGTTTTATATTAGTTTAATCAGCTTCCACAGCTTTATATGGGACAGTTTTAATTTATTTTCAAGGTATTTTTTTTAAAGACAAAGATCACTCTTTGACTCATGCAGGATTTGTATTTATCCAATTCACACACAAATTAGGTGAAAATGTTCAAATTTGTCTTTACTCAAAAACAAAAAAAAGTATCCAAAACCCTTTTTATTTATTTATTTTGTTTTACTTTATTTTGGTGACAACAATTCACAATAAAATTTCATATTTTTATATGAAAACATTCCATTATGAAAATCTACAGAAGTTTCAAATTGACATTTTTTTTAAAAATGTAAGTGTTTTTCCCATTTACTCAATGGATCAACTGAACATTGGTTAAGAAAAAAAAAAAAAAGCCGCAGCAACAATTAATAAAATGCTCCTCTTGTACTTTCCAAAGTTGAAAGTTTGTATATTAAATCTAGTGGAACAAGTGCCGAGCCTGGACTTCTCCACAAGGCCTTACTGAGCATGCTCACTGGTCTCCTCCTCCTGTTACTGTGGCTGAGGAGTCTTCCCACACCCTGGCCCTGGTGTTGCATAGATATCCACCCACATCTCCACATGCCCACAGCCTGTAAACACACACTCTCACGCACACACACATGCATCAGCCAAGGGACAATCTGGCTTTTCTGCTGTCTGTCCTGCGGCCAGCCCACACAGCACACAGTCCAGAGGGCCGCTTGACATTTAGGCAGATATCACTCCCACCAGCAACCAAACAAGCCTCTCTCTGGCCAAGAACACACAATATGGTCCACACACACGGGGATGGTTTAACTAACGAGTGCGCCAGCCTTTCTCCGACCGGCCCCATGATGCGGACCTGTTCTGAGTCTCCAGGGCGTTGTTGGTGCGCTGGGACTCCTCCAGCTCGGCCTGGACCTCCATCACTTTCTGTCTGCACGTCTCCTCCTGCGCACACAGCATCTTGTTTTCACTCTGCAAGCGAACCACCGTCTCCCTGGACACAACAACACGGTATTAAGCACAAGTGCAGGTACAGTACAGGAAGATTTTTTGGGACAAAACAGAAAAAAAAAAGTTAATTGTCCTATATATTGTTGAAACAATGGCCGAACACAATATTGATCAGTTTGCATCAGATTTTGTAAAACCTGCCTTTCAAGTGCAAAACAACTCAAGCCAGAACATACCAAATGGGCTTTTATTTTGGGAAAACTAAAAGTACAAATGGAACAAACAGAAGACCAGTGGTCTTCAACCTCAATCAAAAGCATGGGCAAAAATATAATAATTTTTGATTATGTGAAACCAAGAATTCATTTTAGATCGGTCAAAACGGTACCTGCACTGTTCTGTGATCACTATGAAGAGCTGAATGAGAAACTAGGAGTGGAAGTCCTTTTTATCTGCATTACCATCAGAGCTAGAATGATACAAATCGGCCTTGAATCTCAAGCAGACGTCGATGTTGTTGTTGTGGGCTGACCACTTGCTTAATGGAAAGACCTGATGCTTTATTTGAACACTTAAATGTGATGATGGCGCTGCATAAAATTACACACTGCTCCCTTATGAGAAGTAGTAAAACAGGGCTGTGGAGGTCCAAAATCATTTCTATTGGCATTCATTTTATTTATAATACTTTTATCATGCAAGGCAGTGCACAGTATGGATTTGTAAAGTACTTTGGACACTTAAGTCTTGGCATTTTCAACAGAACAACCTTGAATGAAACAAAACCCAAATCCTGTATTTGATGAGGAGACAACAGAAGCACATTTTAAAACGTTTGACCATGTGAACATCTCATCTCTGTGGCCTTTTGAGCTGGTGATACAGAGGGCACAGTTGCCAGCCTCCCATCTGACAACACCCCGGCCAAAAGTGCACAACTGCCATGTGTCGCTGCGACGCAATCCCAAATGTGCATCCAATTTAAAAATAAACTTCGAGGTGGGAAAAGCCCTATACAACATCGGGTGAATGTATAGGCTACGAGTGGGCTCCTGATAGTGACACCAAGTGAATCTGTGTGTAATCACGTCTGTTACGGTTAGTCACATGAACCCCCACGCCACAGCTCTGCTCTCACTATGCCGCCGAGGAATTTTAAAAAGCAGGGATAACGTGTCCTCTCGTACTTGAGCTCCGTGGGCATGATTTCTGAGGCCAGGCTGCCGGCTCCTCCACCGTCACTGAGGGATCCTGCACAGAGAGAACACGCGTCAGAGAGCTCAAGACACAAGAGAAAGCAGAACAAAATACACTAAATTAAAACAGTTAAGGTTATGAAAAAATGCCTGGCTATACAATTACCCCGTACCTTTGTTTAAATATCTTTGGGTTAGGGCAGAACAATATGTGCACAACAACAATCTAGCACAAAACCAAACAAATAAAATCCACAAATTCACTATGTTGCTTATTTTTTGGCCACGTTTTAGGTCACTCGAAGAACCGACGCTGAAGGCCCCACATCAGGATAAAAATAGCTATAAACTATGCAAATTCTGTATAGATTTACACCACTAGGCCTCCTCTTGACTTGGACTCAACTTAAAACCTTTTCCCTCACTAATCACTCCTTGTTCGGACTATATTTAGCTTAACGCAGGATGTTACAGAAGCTGGAGCACTCACCCGCTTCACTGAGGCACTGCTGTTGGACCTGCGCACACCTAAGCTCATCATTCGTCTCCCGCAGCGTATCCCGCTCCGAGAGAAGACGCTGGAACATAAGGGTCAACATTTTGGCCACATGCACCCAGACTAAAAGGTGTCTCTACCTAGACTCTGAGCGGTTCATAGTGTCAGTACAGTATGTATTCATTCAAGTATCTGAGAAACATGAATCACTGGTGTGAGAACACTGAAGGTGCAAGAATTGACACAGGACGTGGGAAGTTCACTGAAAACCTGCCACAATATTTGCATCAGTGTCACAGTTAGAAGGTCCTTAAAAGTTTAGAGACACTTCGGACAACAGACGGTACCGTTACGATGCATGCTTTAAATGGAGCCCAAATACAGAAAATAGGGCAGGTATTGTATGAAAGCATGAGTAAAACAAACGTTTGACGGCGTAGTTCGACTCACTTCTTTCTCCTTGAGCAGTGCGTCGTATTTGTCGTGAAGGTTCTTGTACTCAAACTGCCACTTCTCAGCTTTGATGGCCTCTGCCGAGTGCCTGGTGTGAAGCTCGAGAGCCTAGAAAGTCACAGAGCACAGCAACAATCTGAGCTGGCGCCGACTTCTTCACAAACGGCAGGGATTTTCAGACACGTGCACGGGCCAGCCTGTGTTTAACTTCACTTCACTGACACAACAAGTATGGCTGCCCTCCTCTCCCGGGGCTCACAGATTGGCTTCCCTAGTTTGTTAAAATAAACTGAAATAGAAGCTTGAGTTCAAAAATACAGTTCAAATTAAGATATTCCAGGGAAATGGCAGATTTATCATGTTTATCACTCACGAATGGAGTTCAATACTTTAACAAATGGATTGCTGAGAGCGATCGGGGAAAGAGAAATACTTCAAGCTGATTGGGCAAAGCATCACAATAGCAGAAAGAGCCGAGAAATAAAACCTTTGTGCATCTGCGGTTGGGAACAATGTCTTGCAAATCAAAGTGCTTCCTTCCTTCCTTTTTTTTTTTTTTTTTTTTAAACGTGCAGAAGGAAAGACAAAAAAGTAGCTTGTATTTCTGCAAAAATGGGCTGAAGTACAACCGTTGCCCCATAGTACAGGACTCCGGTAAAACCCAGGTAATTTTAGCCCAGCCAGGTAGCTGCAGTTTGAGTTAGTTTGTAAATAGATAAAGCAAGGAACGCAAAACTACAAATCAATAACGCATAATAATTTTCACTGATAGTTTTAAACGTAGGAGCCACATGCCTCATGATTAGGGCATTCCACTTGCCTGCCTCTTGTAGGTGTCGAGCTGGTTGCGCACAGCGTTGGCCCGCCTCAGCTCCTCCTCCAGCTCACAAGTGCGCTGCATGTAGACCGTGTTGCGCTCCTCCAGGAGACGCACTTGTCGCCGCAGGTCGCCCAGGTCCTCCAGCTTCCTCTTGTACGTCTCCACCAGAGCCTCCAGCTGGTTCACCCGGCTCGACGAGTGCCTGGTGGACATGGAAACGATGTACACAAACAATGCTTATCCTTAAAAGCACACTCAAGACACACACACACGTTTGCCTTTTAAAAGAAAATTGGAACAATTAAAAGCTCCAGCACCTATGACTTCAGTCTAAAAAAGGGTCGCCTCCCAGCTATTCATTTCTAGACTTGTGTAAAAGTTGGGGCTGCTCAATTATGGAAGGGATTTTTCATAATTCAAATCACAATTCTTCTACAGAATGAAGGTTTGACAGTACATAAATGCTCATATTTGTAATGTTAAAACAATTAATTTCAATTAGCATTTCTATTGGAGCAATACATTGTAATTGTGTTGTGTACCAAACAATATTGCATAAAGTTCAGTAAAAATATATTAGTTGTAGCGGAACAGATCTGGCTTCAAACTGCGAGGCCTGTGTCAGAGCTTCAGAATTGAGCTCACAGTTGTCGGGAGTGAATGGACGTCTGTGTGTGGGCACTTGTGTCGGAGAGTGTAAATTGACCGTCACTGAGATAATAGATAATGCTTTGTTTGGAACTGAACCGTCATAAAATGTGAGCGGCTCATATTTTTGTTGAATGTGTTTAATTATAGATTCTGTTAAGAAGACAAATAAAACGCAGAAGGAACGTGCCTCTTTGTTCCATTTAAGACACATCCAAGCACATTTATGAAGACCATGTTGTGTTGAAAATCATTACCTCCTTGAGTAACAATAATGCCTATGGTGTATTGGGATTGAGCACCAAAAATGGAACTCTGCATTTCTGACTGCCAACTTAAAAGGCGGTATAGACGATTTTTCGGCGATTTGAGAACGCAGGCGGAAGTGCGCATGCGCACTCCCCCGTGCGGACTGATACAACACACACGTGCGTTTGTTTATTAGCGCATCGCTCGTCTCCCGTAGATTTCTGTCCACTTCTGCGTCAGCTCGAACTGTCTTTCTCCGTCTTCATTTTGCCCCGTACACTGAGGGAACTATATTATGATAGATCCATGCGCTTAGGCACGCGGAAACGTGAACACGAACCGCACGCGGCTGCAGGTGAGCGATAGGTGCGTTTTATGATTGATGTGTGGCAGGACAAATTATTTATCCACGCCACAAGGAAATATGATAAAAAAAAAATTGCTGGAAAAAAAAATCGTCCATACCACCTTTAAAACAACTTAACATTGATCAAATGTTTTCTTGAGTTGGTCGTCTGACCTGAGGATGTCCATCTCGTCTTTGAGGGACTGCGCCTCCTCAGCCAGGCTGGTCAGCTCCTCGTTCCTCTGCTGTAGATCCAGGACCTCCCTCTCTAGGAGATCGCTATGCACCCGCAGGTCGTCTCTGCTGGTGTCCAATCTGTAAGGCATAAGGTAAAACCGTGAATCTCTCTACATGCCAACTACTAATGCATACCAATAAGCCAAGACAATCAACCTCTAAAAGCAAAACAAGATTGAACTTTCCTTCCACTTTTAATGAAGCATATTCTAGAAGCGACAGTATACCTATAGTTCTCTTCTTGCAGCTGCTCCATCTGGCTCTGTAGCAGCAGGAGCTTCTTGCCCGTGATGGCCGTCGAGGTGGAGTCGAGGGAATCCGAGCGGCTCAGTTTGTCTTTGAGGGAGCGGGTCTCGGCCTGAAGCAACGACTTCTCCTCCAGAACCATGGACAACTGTAAGATGAAGGAAAATACACAAATACACATAGCTGAAGTGGATAAAAGGGGCTGTAACCATGGTTTATTATTTCTACATGCAACTTTTAAAAAAAGAGTCAGGTGGTCTGCAATGGTTTGAGGCAGAGGGAACTTTATGAATAGCTGTAGTTGTTTGCATTACCCCAAGAGGAAAAAAAAATACAAATCCACCCATTTATAAACAGTTGCAATAAAGAACAAGAACAACACAAGAATATGAATAAGAACCACTCACTCCACAGTAAAGTATTTAAGAGTTACTAACTTGTGTTTAAAAATACAGAAAGTTCAACTATTAAAGAAGATACTTTAGATGCTACTTCAGTTTAATGTGCTATTGTTTTGGATGGAACTATTAAGAGAGGCGTAAACACGAGCATGGAAGACTGTACATCTCTGTGGTACCTCTACAGCCAAACCCTACCCTGATCTCTATGGACAGCTTGCATGCTTTAGCACAAGACCGGCTCCAGTAATTAGCCATCAAAACAACACAAATGACTAATTCCTAATGCGTGGGCTACGTCAGTAAACAAACAGGTGGGAGGGAGCGGTACAAATTATAGTTGGCCATGGCTCCATCCCCAGGCAATGTGTCAGTTTTATCTTGTTATGCAACTGAAACGTGGCTCCAATGCTCTAAAAAGTCTTTTATCAGGCAGTGTTAGAAAAACAAGAGTGGGAAGGCGTACACTCGGCTAGATAATCAATACGGACTTTGAGGACAAAAGAGAAGACGACTTTAAAATACAAGCTGGCACAATGGAGAGAAAAGTAAGCATTTAAAGGATTCTGAAATAACAACACAGACTCGAGATTAAACCACAAAAATTGAGCACATCATAAATTCTAAATGTGATACTGCTAAAATATGAAGAACAAGATAGAAAGGAAATCCAAACCAGAGCAGAAAATAAATAGTTTCTTGTAAAATCGTCAAAACCAAGTGGCTCCTTTTGAAAATAATCTCGCAACAAAACAGATCCGTTTCCACAGGATCTAAAAGAATAGTTGCAAGCTTCCATCAAATGTCAAACCAGCACAACAAGCAATGTGCAAATGCTTTCTTTGACACCAACTGAGTGACACATCAGTAGTTAGTCTCCAGAGAAAAGTTTGCAGAATTTGAAGAAAATTTTTCATATCAAAAGTTTTCATAACGTCAGTGTTACACAAAGGTATGGTCAAGAAAGACCAGAGAGGGAGTACAAATTTTCATAAAATGTAGAAGATGTAACCATACTCCATGAAGATCAAAGCTCAGCTAATTTATTAGACAAATGTTCAATTTCTCATCACAAACTCGCACATATTTCCTACAATATTATCTCAAGACTATAACAGTAAGTAATAATAAACAAAACAAAAAAACACATCACGCAAACCTGTCAAATATATTTTAGTTGAGCAGAGTTCAAACTTACAAGCTCCAACTTTTATTAGGTCCACTGGTTAGGCCCATTGTGAAATGTGATTGATTGGTCTGTCTCTCAGCAAACTCATGACACAGACAGTAAACACAATGAGTGTTAAACATCAAACTGCACGAGTGTGCGCGTGTGTGAGCAGAATACTCAACTATAGACTTTGTATGTTAATGTTAATGAATATACATGATATGCTGTAAAAATACCGGATTAAAGCCAGAGACTAATTTTTAGCCGTTGTCCCACATTCATTTTGTTAGAGTGACCAATCATAGTGAGAGCAATCCCCATAAAGTGACAAATGTTGAGCAAATTTGAAGTGTAAAGTCATCTAATCCAGTACCAAGTTCATGTCAGTCATATTTGTGATACACACCTGACGCTGCAGATCTCTACAACGCTGGCTCAGGTCTTCCTTCTCATCTGCCTCCTCGCTCAGAAAATAATACTTCCTAGACTGTGGAGAAAACAGGAAATTGAAGCATAAAGTGGGAGGGAGCAAACTTTAATAAAATGTAGAGTACAAAAGGACAAAACAAGCTTGAAATAGAGTTACCTGGTAGTCAAAGCCTCCATATGTATCAGGGCTTCCTGGTTCAGAAAAGGGCTCCTTTGACAACAGCTGAACAAGACAGCATGGAAATAATATTAAACATCCCTCTGTAAATGGCACTGTGCTACTTGTCATGGGTCATATTTTTCATGACCTTAAAATGGACAGAAGATATTAGTTCGAGCAATGCAGGCAGCAGGTGCAGCTTTTGTGAATTTAAGGATATTGTTGAAAATAAAACATTCTGGTTCTTTTCAGTCTGATATTCAGTGGATTTATAAGACTTTGACTGAAGCGTGACTAAGAGCAGGATTAATACAGAGCGCATGAGAAACAGGCTCACCTCCTGAATGGCAGTCATCACAACATGCTGCACAGACTCCTCCAGTGTCATTATCTGCTGGATTTGCTCTGAAAAAAAACAAAAATAAAGCCTGCTCAGGTGGAGCTGAATTCAGACTCATGAAAATCCCCTCGAAAAAGGTTGTAAATATTCAAAACCAACCGGAAAGTAATGTCTACGACTACAACTAGAACCTTGGTGTGTAATGAGGTTATATAATAATGACTGATGACATTTTTCATCAATTGAGCCATTTCCCACTGGTCAAATCATATTTTTGTGACGACTTATCAAAAATATAGAAGTAAAATATAATAATTTTACTTCTAATGACACAGGATCTTTTATGCATAGCAAAACACATATTAAAACAAATATACAAAATATAGAAACAAAGATATTACTTAGTCGGTCATAAAGAAATACCTACTATCACACACGTTCAAAAAGCAAAAAAAAAAAATTTGCACGCGATCATTTGTAGCAATTCCCAGTGCAATAGTTCAGTCAGTCATCTGTACAAGGATGGCCGTGTTACTATGTACATGTGGCAGCTGCCCGCGCTCCCACTCACCGTCCTTCTTCTCGCAGCTGACTGCACAGCCCAAAACCAGCTGCACCAGTTTTCCCAGTTCTGTCACGTCTCCCATCTCTCCGATGAGGGTCACATCTGGGAGGTGCTCGTCCGAGAGCTGGTGTCCCAGTATCTGACCATGAAAACAGGCTTCATAATGACAGGGTTTAAGAAGCGCTGGGCATTTGCATTTTACGATCACTAAAGAAGGTGATCGCTTAACGTATTGAGTTACTTTGAGTATGCCTTCTTTGGCGTATGTAAGTGAGCGAGTTAAAATCAATCTAAAAATAGCTGTTGACGTTTTTTTTTTACAAATCAATTACTCCTGTAAGATACTACTTACATCATGGTAATACTCCAGCACACTCTTCAAAATATTTTTCAAGTTGTTGACCTATAAAACCAGGAAATCACACACATCTCTCAATTCTGGACAGTTTGATTTTTCCTCCACATTTGAGGGACATTCTATAATTACCTTGAGGCGCCAGTTAGCCCCATTCTCCTCCTTGATCCTGCCCAGCCAGGTCTCGTTAAACCAAGAGGGGTCACTGATAATAACAAGAGGCAAAGAACAGTGGCGGGACAAGGGCGACATACATTAGAACCCTTTACGATTGTTATCAAAATTAAAAAGCACACTCTAGTCAAGTAACAAAAAAACAACAAAAAAGTAGTAGAGCCAATAGAAATGTTACGATGCCCAACTTTATATGCCAAACTTATGCAATGATGTTGTACTGAACACAATACAGACCATTTGCATTGTTTATAGTGTCAATCCCTTGCATGACCACAAGAGAAACACATGATAAAATATAGGAGACTGTTTTACGACTTAAAGGCTTGCGCTTACATTTTGTGCAGTACATGTGCGATGGCCACTCCACTGGTCAGGTCATACTTGCTGTTACACGATGGCACCTGAAACGTCTGTAACTGCAAAAGACAACACAAATAAAATGATAAGTTATACACTTGTTGTTTCAGTGTACACAGAGTTTTGAAAGTGGTTTATTCAACGTGTGCAGACACGGCAGGATTATTTAAAACATTTAGACGAATAGAATAAACACTAGTGCTTGTGCCGTGGCTTGCCAAGTCAGGAATTGCACCAAAGGAAATGTCATAATGTTAGAATTAATAAAATCCATTAAACTTTATCACCAAAACTAAAGCTCAGATACGTGACTGTCTCTTTAAATGTCGACATAAGACTTGTGTGGCAGGTGCATAAACAGGTGGGTTTAAGCTTCATGTTATATGCAATATTTAAGGTTATTAGTTTATTTTTTTCCATTAGAAAATAAGAAATTGTCAAGTTCTTAAATTTATCACCATTTTGAAATCTATTAATGTAACGTTTAAAAAAATTATATTGCTAAATACAATCACTTCAATAGGCGTTGCTTGTAGTGATGTTCACCCCTTTTCTTAGTAATAATGACTTCTAACGACACGAAGGATCCAGAGATACAGACACGTAAACAAGTGCATACTCACCTAGCTATTTAAGTTAGCTCTAGTGGACGACTTGCTAATACAGAAATTAAACTATGCACAGAAGAAAGGTTTATTTTGCCCCCTCACTAAAACACATTTGAACTAATATAACAGCTAATCGGTGCATGACTTAAGCGTGGACCGCATATGGTTTATGTTTGAACCTGTCAGAAACAGTCCGGAGGCTAACAGCGCTAATACAACTTAGCAGTGATTAAACTTACCCAGGTTAACAGAGAGTTACACAGCTCTGCTTTGTCCAGGCTCATTGTGTCGGACAAAGAAGACAAGTGACAGCGAGGGAAAGACTGGAAACAGAGGACACAAACTTTTACGCGAAGTTTTCCTAGAGCCCTGTCACTTTTCCACGTCAGTTGTTACACCGCCATGGGCCTCCTGCTGCTCCGGACACTGCGCGTTTCACCTGTTTTTATCTCGGCGAGCTTCCGTCCCGAGAGCGTTCCCATGGAGACGGCTGAACGCGCCGGCCAGAGGGTCAGCAAAGCGTCTGCTCAGGTCTGTCTGCACCATGTGCTGCACTTAATTAGATTTATGTGGATATTTGACGTTAAAATCTACTACAAGTATTAATAATTATTGGGTTAGAATGTGAATATAGGCCCCATTCATCATCTTAAAGACAATATATTAACCCTATAGTCTTAAAAAAAAGGGCTATAGGGTTAATATAGGGTTAACATGTCTCTACACTGGACTGAAATAACAGATATTAAGATATAAATATATTTTGAGAAAATACTAAAAATACTTAAAAAAATTCCGTTAGCCCGAAAAACTTTCCTTGGCTTGAGACAAAACACCTTTTAGGCACCTGTAGGCTACAGCTCTTTATGTAGTAAACCTGGCTCTTTATGTAGGAAACCTGGCTCTTTAGGTAGTAAACCTGGCTCTTTAGGTAGTAAACCTGGCTCTTTATGTAGGAAACCTGGCTCTTTATGTAGGAAACCTGGCTCTTTATGTAGGAAACCTGGCTCTTTATGTAGGAAACCTGGCTCTTTAGGTAGTAAACCTGGCTCTTTATATAGGAAACCTGGCTCTTTATGTAGGAAACCTGGCTCTTTAGGTAGTAAACCTGGCTCTTTATGTAGGAAACCTGGCTCTTTATGTAGGAAACCTGGCTCTTTAGGTAGTAAACCTGGCTCTTTATGTAGGAAACCTGGCTCTTTAGGTAGTAAACCTGGCTCTTTATGTAGGAAACCTGGCTCTTTATGTAGGAAACCTGGCTCTTTAGGTAGTAAACCTGGCTCTTTATGTAGGAAACCTGGCTCTTTAGGTAGTAAACCTGGCTCTTTATGTAGGAAACCTGGCTCTTTATGTAGGAAACCTGGCTCTTTAGGTAGTAAACCTGGCTCTTTATGTAGGAAACCTGGCTCTTTAGGTAGTAAACCTGGCTCTTTATGTAGGAAACCTGGCTCTTTAGGTAGTAAACCTGGCTCTTTAGGTAGTAAACCTGGCTCTTTATGTAGGAAACCTGGCTCTTTAGGTAGTAAACCTGGCTCTTTAGGTAGGAAACCTGGCTCTTTATGTAGGAAACCTGGCTCTTTAGGTAGGAAACCTGGCCACTCTAATCCAGATTTGTACTCGTGAACCCGTGTTTTCCCCTGAACCACCACTGGATGGCTCTAGTTGACAATAACACACCAGAACAGAGATGGATTAGGCATCTCTGTGCAGGTTGATGTTGTAAATGCTTTAGGTAGGGTTTAAATGGATTGTAAACATTTAGTTATTTTTAAAGTATGAAAGTATACGTTACAACAATATATATATATATATATATATATATATATATATATATATATATATATATATATATATATATATATATATCCTACTACTTGTGTGAAGTGAACCTGAACAAAGTAAACTCTCAGATTTCACAATGAGCTACTCCCTTTTCTTTGGTATTAGTTGTGTGTATCTGCCTCTCGACACGTCCACGTGTTTCAGAGCCTCTGCCCACTGCTTCCTGTTTACTCTGGCTGACCTAACCTCTTACATTGAACCAAGTCCACACCTGCGCCTCAACTCATTTACCTCCGGCTGGTCTCATGAAAAAAGCATGGCAATGCACCAGGCGTCTACCTTGGCCATATTTGGCTTTCCGGGTGGATGAGATTGTTATATAGCCAGAGGAATGCTAATTATGTCTCGTAAATCATTGATGTTTAAGGAGGTTATCTGTATTTCACAATCATTAGCATTTGTTGGTTGTGGAAAATGTCAATCCATCAACAGCATCTCAGAACATACCTCTCTATAAACGGGGTCCACAGGGATCCATCCTCGGCCCCAGACTATTCAATTTCTACTTTAACAATATCACTCATGCTCACGCTGCACGTCAATCATTTATACACATACAGATGACACTCCTCTTGTCTTGACGTGGGTTTGTCCCTGTTCAAAAACAGCTTCACTTTACTTCAACATGTCTTTCCTGGAAAGTTAATTTGTTCCTCTCTTTGTGGATCAGTGCACACTTTTATTCTAGACTGCAGATGTTTTTGTTTTTGTATATATATATATATATATATATATATATATATATATGATTGTGCTGTTCCTTGGTAAGGTCGTCATTGTAGACGAGTACGTGTTCCAAACCGACCTATCTTGTAAAAGTTTATAAATAAAATTTCTGAATAGACAATATTATATTGTGAAGGTTTGCGGTTTCAGAAATGATTCAGAATGCTTTTGTTGTGTTCTTGTGAAGACACTTCAGGCGTTCACACTGCAGTGTATGAATGTGGTGAGTGAGAGGCCATTGGCACATTTGGCAGCGATACAGTACATGTAGTTTCTAATGCCCTAAAATGGTAACACACACGTCCAATCCAAAATTCAATAATAAGAAAATATGGATTTACTTTAGAAATAGTGATGTAAAATCGTTGAACTGACATATGCAACAGAACTAAACGTTCACATTGGGTCAAAGGCTGAACCGGACCCTTACAGACCCTTACAGACAGAGAGCAGGAGGCATGCTCCATCCCGGCTCAGCTCTGACAGTACGAGATGACTATTTCTGTTGATTCCTCTTTTCACCCCTTTGCTCTTTCCTTATTCCCCAGATGTGTTTCCTTCCTGAAAGTCCAAAAGCTCTACTTCTCTGTACCAGCGCTGCTCTGACGCACACGCAGCCTTCAGGGGGAACCAGAAGGCTGGAGGTGGGAGGGCTGTCCGCTTACATTGAGTAAGTATTCCTTTTTTAAATCTTGTGGTTTTCTTTTTTGGAAAAACAACTTGAGATAGTTCTGTTTTTTTCTGATTTAAATAAATTGTCAGAAGACAGTTGATGAACAAAATTTGGATTTTAAAATGGACACCTACTTTAGTAAATGATCCAACATACTGGTTTATAGTACAGTATATTATATGTCTATGGTATGGTATTTGATCCATGGGTCCCAGAATGATAAAAAGTTAGGACCATTGCCATAGCAATTAACAATTTAAAATAAAATATGATTTATTTCCTTTTGAATGGAAAGAGATGTCACAGATAATGGGAAGCTGAAACCCATGCATAGTGGAAAAAGTGCACTTTCTAATATCAAAATGTATGCGAGGTCGAGTAAGATAACGGCTATTCTCATCTGCAAGTGTGGCATTATTACAGGGCAATTATTTTCCTCCGAGGGCCATATTCGAATCCAGGCAAGTAGCGCAGGGCCGGCCCGCGATCATTATATATTATTATTATAATAATCTTTTAATTCATTTCATGTCATCTTTAGTAAGGATACAAGTGCAGACAAATGTTACAGGCAGTAAAAAAATAGAAACACAAATCTTTTGGGCCGTATGTGGCCCACAGGCCGCAGTTTGCCCAGGTCTGCTCTGGAGCAAATTATATGTGAGAGTCTGTACATTAGCCGCCTCTGAGCCGTAGCCGCCCGCTCTTGCGCTGACTGATTGATAGCGTAGTTGACATGCTTCGTAGCAAAGTGACGGCTGATATTGTACTCCTTGAAAACTGCGATATTTTCTTGGCATATCAAGCTTCGATTGCACTTCAATGAAAAAATATTTAGTTGTCCACTCCGCATTAAACACTCGGCACTCACTATCCACTTTTCTTTTCCTTGATAAGCTAATTTTTACAGAAAGTCTCGATGCGAAACGCTTGTCAGAGAAGAAGAGGGCGCCAAAAAGGTCAAAGTTCACCATCTATTGGGGAAATGTGGGCATTACAGGTGAAAGGTAAAATGAAGGGCCAGCTGCAGTATTGTGAGTTCGAATCCCAACTCCGACATTTGCTGCATGTCCTCCTTTCTCTCTCATCCCCCCTCCTTTCTTTCTCATTCCATCTACTGTCCAATAAAGCCTACGGGCAAAAAATAATAATAAAAATAAATAAATAAATATTTTAATATACCTTGGACAAGATTGGCGGGCCGGATTGAAAGGCCTGGCGGGCCGGATGTGGCCCGCGGGCCGTAGTTTGCCAACCCCTGCATTGTTAGGACCTCAAAACACATAATTTATTCCAAATAAATAAGGAAATATTTTGTGTGGTTTGGGAGTTCTAGATCTGGGTGGCTCCTCCTCTTAAGCTTATGTTAACTTTCCTGTTGGCTGTCCAATCACTCCCATAAGATACTTGGCACTATCAAGTACACATCCATGAAATTTAATACAAGGGATGTAACTGAAAATATATTTCCTATAGTTTACTGTTTTGATTTTTTTTGCCTTCACTGCATCTGCACAGCACATACTTAAACCAAGGTTCTTTTGTAATCATTGTAAATAAACACATTTTTAGCACAGAAAGCTGTGGACACTTCCCTGTGGCTCAATGATGTGGTTTAGGGAGACAATGAGAGCCTGCACCTTTAAATGAAGGAATGCCAGCGATGTGCGGCTGTGCCCAGGCATTCAAATCTGGAATGTGCTGGAATGTTGGCAGTGTTCTGTTCCCCCTACAGCTGTCCCAGGTGTTACCAGGAGAACACAAAACAGCGGCTGCTTTGGATGGAGGTGGACGGGTCATGAATAAAAGTGTGGGCGTGCAGCAGGAGGTGGAAAACAACAGTGTAATGAGAGAGGGCAGCAGTAGACATGAGGTCACTGGTGCAGGTACAGGCTGTCGTGACATGTACAGGCCCACAGCACAAACACTTTTACGGCCTTATCACTGTCTCCTCCCTCCATACAGGACCTGATTTATACTGTTGTTTGGGCAGGTGCCAAGAATATGCTCACCTCTGGAACATGTCAGGGAGTGTCCGCTTGGAGACATGTGTGGACCAGGACAACAGGTGCCTTCTGTCTTTTGTGAGCAACTTGTAAATTGGCCAGTGTTCTAACAGGTGGGGTGTGTTTTAGCTCTATGGTGATTGGCAGGATTATGTCAGATCAGTAGCTGGATTAGATCAAAACAATCCGTAACAAGGTTTTGTCTTGAATATTCCGCAGAATGACATACGCATTTGCCTCAACTATTTGATTTTTTTGGGAGGAACCAAGTTCTGATCAATCTTAAAAGTATCTTGAAAGTAATAGTTAAATATTACTGTCACAAATAATTGTCTTTACATGGTAAATCTTGTATTTGTCATATGTCACATAATTTATTGTAGCCAAACACCAATAAGGCTTTAGTTACCACAGTGGACAAAAACTTTTGTCAAGCTCTACATTCAGCTTTTTATAGTTCTTTCTCACCCACTATTAGCACGCGTTTTACAGGGATGACTATTTTATATTTAGTATTATAATTATTCCCGTTGTAAACCGAGACCAATATGCCGCCCTTTACAGTCTAATGTTACTTGAGTATTTTCACTGTGCTGACGGATGACTCAGGATTACCCACTGTTTTGTCTGAACCACTCCAAACTCGAAAGCACTTATGTAAGCGTATGACCCTCCTGATATCAATCTAAATCTGACTGCTGATGCATAGACCCCCTGTTCTGCTCAGCCCTGACCAGCTCGGAGCGCCCTGCCGCCGCAGTAAAGGGGAGATAAGCGAAAACACAGCAAAGGGACTGTCAGTATTCTTTTTTTAAACATAGAATATGTAGATATCGCAATGCCATAATATGAACAGATACTTCTTTGAAGCATAATAGCAATTTTCTATTATTAGTAGGCAAGGAATTAAATCCTGAAAATGTTGACCCCCTTTAAATACATTATTTAGTAATTCCTAATAGTAATACCTAATGCAAATAATTTAGAATTTACGATGAAATATATGTTTACATAAAATATTTAAATGGGAAAAGTATGGCATAATATCCTAGCATAATATTACTTTTTTTGTATTATTAAGATAGAATACAATATTAATGAAATGAAAGCCATTAAAGGCGGTATTCAAATAGAACATTGAAAAACATTGCAATCCTATGATCATTTTCTAATGTATGGGTTTTTCAGTTATATCTGATGTTTTCTGTTGGAGGCAGCACATGGTCAGCAGAGGTGACTCATGTGGCCTGTATAAGAGTGTATGGAGGGAGAGTCCCGGAGTGGCCCTGTGATTAGGGCCAATCCCCTGGAGTGGATCAGGTGCAGCTCTCGCCCAGCAACGTGAGACTGCCACCTTTTGTCTGTGAGGCAGAGAGAAAGCCAACACAGGCCAAATGAAAGAAGATACTCACACCACAAAATATGATTAAAAGGATTTTCATTATACAAAGACTGCATACAAACAAGCTGTTTTGTTTTCAGGACCACTGTTTGCAGCTATATATAGCTTAGTTGCCTTTTGTCAATTTTCTATACTCTATTATGGCTGAAGAGGTTGGAATACGTTGCTATTTTGAGGTCATGAATGCAGTGATTAGTGAGCAGCCCTAATAACAGGTTCTGTGCTGGGTGCTTAAGTCAGCTCCTCCCTGCTCCTCCACACACACCTTATGCACCCACGGTCAGCCGAACAATAGGCTCCACCTCAATAACAGCAGCAGCCCGCAGTGACCGCCACCCTCAGCTGCAGGACCATGTGGACAGGCCTGGTGTGGGACTGCAGCGCTGTGCAGCGACTTTGAGGGTGTGTGCTTAACAAGGCTGGACATGCAAAGCCTATTAAGCTAATCATATCATGTATACACAATGATTATAATAGGCAGTGAGAATTTACAACACCAACAGAAGAATTACAAAGGGAATTGAATACATTGGGATGGCTCTGGTTGATTCCTTTTCACCCAAATACCTTTTCTGTGTTTGAAGAGTTAGGTCTTATTTTAGGTGGGGGATATTTCACCGAACCTGTCAGGAGCGGAAAGTCTGCAGAGAGAGAATGTAATTACGCTATATGTTTTAGGCTTGTGGGGTTCACCAATCATTTCCAGTGAATCTTTGTAATAATAATCGTTATAATATCCCAAAGTTGATTCTAAAAAGTTTCCTCATTATTATTAACTCCTATTTCATTTGAATATTTTGTGAAAGCTTTTTTTTTAGTAAACCAAATTAAACAAGCCTTGGAAGCAGGGTGTGCAACTAAATTCTGTAAATACCAAAACTCTTAACCACACCTTCTTGCACAACTTCCTCACTCCCTATAAGCGTACACACCCAAACACATGTGTATAACGGATGGCCTTTGTAACTGCCCTGACCTGCCCTGTAAAAACCCTCACTGTGCTGAGAGCAGAGCCGGGGCTCAGTCTGACCCACAGAGACACTTCTCCTGACTCCGCAGCTCTGTCCATTGCTCCTGTCCTCCACAATCATCACGCCGCGCTGACTCCCGCACCGCTGCCTCGACACAAGTATGAGCCTGCGTCCCGCTCCATCCACATCACACACTACCATACGGGACAACATTACGGATATAAAAGAACTCATATACAATAGAGGCAGCTACTTAGAACACATTTTTTGGACTTACATGTTTGAAGCCAAAAATGATATACTCCCATGGGTTTGTGGGAAAATATATTGTCATGGCTGTTTTTTTTTTTCTTTTAATAAAATGTGAGTTTTCTCTGTTAATAAGTGATTCAAATAATCCAATTATAATTTGTACATAATAATTGTTAATCAGTTTAACTTTTTATAAGGGACACATGCAACATTTATCTAGCGTTTTTATCTTTGTATCATTGTTTCTAGTCAGGACAGCTGTAATGTGACATGAATAGAAATAGGATAAAGATATTTGGCAAATGATAGTGGCAGGAGTCGAACCCACATATGTGCAATGCCTTAAACCCCTACAGCACTGATGACTTTGACACTTTTTCCATTTAGAGCGTCATTTCTTTTGTTTTAATGAGCTCATTACATATATCTGGTGACCAATGGGATCGTTAGTGTGACCCATCTATTTGACTTAATCATCCAAGACAGCAGGAGTTCAGCACCTTCTCTCCTCGTGCACTGACAAAGAGAGTGAAAGCTGCTGACCCCACAAGTTGTCTGGTTTCCACACGTCCATCACCTCCTGTGATTCCCGGTCTGTGTCACTTCTCTGATCTCCACTTAGCCAAACCAGGTCAGAAGATGAAAAGACCTGAACCGCACTGCAGCTTTTTGAAGCGCTGATGGCTATCGCAGGTGCACCCAAAGTAAACACTATAAAAGGCTGGTGTACAAAGATGTCTACACACAAAGGGAACTGATAGCACCTGCGGTCGCGACACATTCACAAAGTGTTTAAAAAGCTTTGTAGAAAAGATTGCTCCGGTGACCTTTGAACTTGAGTGTGAGGGTCATTGTGGATTCCTTCAGTGCATGACAGCTGCAAACCACAGTCGAAAATGTCACAGCTCATTCTTGCATCGTATCTGCCTCAGGAGACATGCCTTTCTATTGAAATAAAGATGAAGACATTTTACTTCCACTAACGAAGCAAATTTTGAAAAGTGAAGTGGGTTTCTTTGAAGAACAGCCTTTTATTTACTCCCTACAGATGTGGTAGACATGTACCGGTAATATAATCTTCAATTTAGCTATTTGTAATTATTTGTTTGATACTTTTGCCTATCAAAATGGTGCATAAAAACAGAATTGTCCTTCAGTTTTTCAGCAATTCAATTCAATTCAATTCAATTTATTTTTTTGTAAGGCCCAAAATCACAACAACAGTCGCCTCTGATTACAATTACAACATGACATTTATATATTGTGTGTGGGCAGGTTCTTGTAATGTAAACAGGTCAATATCAGGTCAACAACATTATTTGAATTTCAGATATGGGTTAAAATAATCATAAGGCTTAGGGTTCAGCAAATATATGATGTTTCGGATCAGTCTCCAGAAAATGTTTGTTGTTATCAGAAATGAATACCTCTGACAAAAACAATAGAACATCTGAATGAATTAGGTGCACTTAAGTTACATTTATCTTCCAGAAAGTAAGCTCCAAATCAAAATTAATTTCCAGTTGTTAATCCTTGGTAATAGTGTAGCATAAATAAACCATTACATAAGCTTCTAAGCACCTCAGGGACCCCCAGGAGAGCATGACATCAGCATGACATCACACAAAGCTTCTCTCACCGGCTAAAAGAGACAAGTGGAGTAAATACTATAGATGCCCGGTAAGAAAGAGGATTGTACTCCTCTGGGAACTATTAGGGTCACAGGTCAATAACAGCAAGGTCTTCTTCAGTTTTCACTTGAGGTTTCACTTAAATCCTTAAGAAAAACAGTTTCTACATGGTGCTGTACATAAACAACATAAGAGTAACACCAAAGGTCAGGAGTCAACCACTAAACAAGTTAAACTGCATTAAGATTTTATGTATGTCTTTCTATATTACTGTATTTTCGGACCGAAGTCGCACCGGCAAAAAAAATCACAATAGAGAAGAAAAAAACATATATAAGTTGCACTGGAGTATGAAATGCAGTTGCAAGTGTAAAGATAACAAATAATATCACATATAAGTCGCTAGTATAAGTATAAGTCGCACCCCGGCCAAAACTATGAAAAAAGGTGTGACTTATAGTCTGGAAAATACAATATTTTTCTCTTTCTGGGTGAAATTTTCTGGATCTTACATGCCTCCAATACCAACGATTCAATTTTAATGAGCATTACATTAAAAATGTAAACAAAAATAAAATAATGTTTAACGATACTAGAAATACTAGCTTCATTGCAGCGCCCTGAGGACCTCCGCCTTTAGCAATAGACTTCAAGTGACTTTAATTTGACTGCTGTTAATTAAATACAAGTAGGAAACATTATACTTTTCTAATGGCACTGTAATCCTTTTCAGATTAACTGTGAGTTACAACTTGGCAGTGGGTAAATCCCTGCCTCACCAGTGTAAATCAAGAGAACAAAGACCGATCTGTTCCACTGCCACCAATTCATGCCCTCCTGCGCTAACAAACCTTTAAACAGCCGCTGACATAATGAAGCCGTTTGCCACAGTGCCCCCCCCCCAGACAAACATTAACCCTGGCCATGACCCTGGAGCTTGTCAAGAAGATGAACATCAGAGACTTGGGTAAAAAAAAAACAGCATTCCTTTTCCCGTAAACCAGGAAGGGGGGAGGAGGGGGATTTTGGGAACTTTCGTGACTCATCACTTTCTTCTGCACCGGCGCTGCCCCTCTGGCGTTACACTATAGACTTGAGTACCTCCACAGCAGATTGTCCAGTCATGTTTCAATGGGCCCTGTTCACGTTTGATAGACGCCTCACAGTGAGCTGCAGAGATGGTGAGCTGCAGCTGTCCAGGCATCTGTCACCACAATCAACAGGCTTTGTGTGGCTGAGAATCCTCATGAGATAACCACACACTAACCCCACTGTAAACATGCCCTGGCATGAGCAGGCAGATCATCCGTCACACAGACAAGTGAGTGAGTGTTTAACAGGTTCAAGATTGAAAAGAGGATATCTTTTTTAATGTTACCTTTAGAAAATAAAAATCCTTTGTTCCACTACAAATGCACCTGTAAGGTTTATATAATATGTTTGCACATATTACCAACCACATCCCTGTGGATGCATTTGACAACAACCGGTCAAAGCTAAATACATAATAGTGAGCATGGGCTGTAAAACAGTAAGTGAGATGACTCAGTGAATATGTTCAAATGCTGAGTTTCACAGCTTCATCTTCTATGACACAAGCCTGCTGACGAATGCTTGTAAAACTAGACTCGGCTCAAATTTAGCACTTTTTACTGCAACCTTAGAGCTGCCCATAATGGAAAGTCTTTAACTCCTCAACCACAACTTTTACAACTCCTCCGTCTCTTTTACATCTGAGCTCCATATTGTCATCGTTCTGGGGCCCTTATAGCCTACTTGTTGTAGTAACTGACATCAACATGAGCCTGTGGTCGAGGGACTCTCCATAGCGGGCCCCTACATGCTCCACAATAACACCCTTAAACCGTCCATTAGGGGCCTTTTACACTGCTTTCCATGGTTAAGACCGACACATGGAGTTGTTTATCACTCTAATGACAGACCCAACAAAAGGTGATGTCATCAGACTGCTCCACGACGGCCCACTCAGCTCCTGACCACAAGTGACTGATAGGTCGCCGTCTCAGAGGCTGTCTTTGTGTGGCGGAGGCCCGAGAGTTGTGCGCTCGTGCTGCTGCCCCGATGAGTAACCGTGACTAATCAAAAACAATGGTAGAAAACAGGCCCCCTGCACAAAGTAGGCTGATCATATATGCAGATATCTCAAATTTACACAAAAACATGGAGATTCACCGTTTTTATCCTGGGATATAAAAGAGCAAATTTACAATAACAATATAACTGATGACATAATTGACACAAGACAAAATACTTGTCATGTGAAACGGTGGAATCCATAATATTTGTCATAATTTCTGTGTTATAAGTTCTGTTTCCACTCGTCACATTATTTTTCAAGTGTTTCAAGTGTTTTTAGCCTCGGCAGCACCTCCATAATCAGTGTGTCTCTAGACGTTAGCGTTCACAATTCACAATCGCAAGTTCACAGGAAAATCAGTTATTATCGCCATACTCCAAATTATATATCGCCCTGAAAGCAAATAACAAAATATAATGGACAATATGATGGACCGGCTCTAGTTCTGCTAGAGCATTGGAGCAGTAGGAAGGGGGATTTGGAGCTGAAACAACAAACTACTGAAGGGGAGAGAGAGCGCTTGTACCAGAAGGGCTTGGGAGGCGATCAGTTAAGTCAGAGTGATTTGCTGACAGCGACAAACAGGTGGCAGAATCTTCCAAATGAATTTATGATGCAATAAACATATTACGAATGCAAGAACTCTGGCTATAATAAATGTCATCAATAGCCACACCCCAGTCTGAAGTTGGATTCGAAAGTGTCGACGCTGCATGTTGGTGCGTTAGAGACAGGTCTGATTAGCTCTGTGTCACTTGTCAGATCCATTTGTGGATGTGCCAGTTGTTGTCAGGCAGCGTTTGTCCAGCAGCACTCATAAACATGCATTAAAGTCATAACACAAGCTCTGCCACGGTTCTACCCCTGCCTGTACTTTACTTTTGTCTTCTGAAGGACAGTCTCATGCAATCAATTGAATTTTTGACTTTATGTTAAGATTGTCAAGAATAAGTGGTTGATCGAACATCCTGATAATCAAGTAATTTCCATTCAATCTACTGTATGTCCAAAACTCAATTTAAAGTTTTTTTAATCTGACTGTGTGTGCCATTGACCTTATCAGAGAGTCTGATTTAATAAAGTTAAATCATCAGATAAATGGTATGCATTTTACAACGGTAATGAAAGAAAATTAAGGATTCACTTCTGATTGATTATTTATTATTTCATAACGCTGACATTTTATATTACAATGTTTATATATATTTTTAGCTCTCAATTTGTGGCTTTCACCTTCTTGTTTATGGCTGACACATTGTTCACCCTTCAAAATACATTTTCTTTTTTAATTCAATACGTATGGTGCTCATTTTTCATCACTCTGAAACTCTTGGTGAACCCTCCAATCACGTTATGCGCAGGATTTCATGGTTAGATCGACTAAAGGTATAGGCTATTGTCTACAACCTCATTTACACTGCTTCACACAAAGCCATGCACGTTCTGCTAGGAATTCTGTAGGCATTGTGTATCCGACGCAAGCTCCAGACAGAAGCTTTCATCTTCAACCACATCATTGTTTATCACCAGCACGTTCATTTTCCAGTAGAAGACAAATCAAATGAACAGAACTTTCTTTCACGCCTCTCATTTGCACACATTTAACTAATCCAGTCATCAAAGCACTCAAGACGAGCAAAACAACTTCCATCACTTCTTCAGCTGCAGCTCGTGGTTTTCATTTGAACGAGTGACTCAGCGACTGGAGTGCGGAGCGTTTCCAACTTCCACTTTGAGCCGAGAGCGGCGGGGAGGAAGCGGAAGGGGAGATGGAGGCCTGGGAGACATTAGCGCTGGCAGCTGGGCCCTGAAAGACTGATTCAGAATATAGAAGCGCACGATTGCCGTAATGAATGTAATAGCGGAGCATGCGCTACTCGTTAATGGGGAAGGGCCTTGTGATTTAGCAGCGGGGAAGAACGAGGAGGCAAAAGGAGAGTCGGGCTTTGCAACTGTTCCTTCACGGAGCTGTACAAGATGGTGTCCTTGTTTGTTGGGTGCTTACATACTTCCTCTCAGTGAAGTATGTGCGCTCCATACACTCATCCACTGACATGACTATACAGTTTACAGACTTCATTTTTGATACCCCAGAAATATATTGCCTTCTATTTACTCAATGAGCAAGTTCTACATTAAGTATTCCACATGTACATATAGGCTCTTGTTAATTGCATCATTATACACAGGGCGTACAGTTTCATATTCTTTGCACTGGTCTTTGGACTGGCTGGATCTGTACATTTACTGTGCTGCTGTTCGGGTTCATGCACACGTGAAACCGTTCAGTCTAATCTTGTACACCTATACTTTCCTTTCTTGGCATGCTTTGAACTCCACTAATTCACCCAAAGCTCCTAAACCCAAAGTTTGTTTAGCACTAATATTTTGGGAGTAAACAGCAGTAAGTTGTGCAGAGGAAGTAGACCAGGTGTGCTATAAACACGGAGCAGACAGATTCCTTAGACGTGATATGAACTAAAAGAGGTTTGTGTCAGCTCCAACCTGTGAGTCACTGAGACCAGTCGCTGTTGTGAGGTGGACACGAATCACCCATTCAAACTCAAAATGTACTATATTGCAGCGCAGCAATAATGAAATGTTGACCTTAAAGCAAGAATATTGTCTTTCAGTCAAGTATTTATTATTAAACCATAACTTACCTAGATTATTATTTTACATTTAGTTTATTGTGTATTCAATATTAATCTAAAATGGCTTAATGATATGGAAAAAAAATCATTGACTTTCTGATCAAAAGAGCTGATCCACCTCTTCAGAAGGTCATTTTAAACCATACATGACTCTGTATTATTTTTACTGTATTAAAAATGGGGGCAACCTATAGCGGTCTAAAGTTCTTGCTCACTTTCCTAAGGCCTTCTGAGCATCGTGATGAGTTTATAAGCACTTTTCAAAACGTTCAGAGCCCAGAGCAGAGTATAACATCACAGTAAAGCTAACTCACATTAGCCTGTTATTAGCATACATCCTGTTTCACAGAGGATTTAACTGGAGGCAGACAATACACAGTGGGCTCATTTTCACCCAAAAAGCTGCTTTTGCAATTTGTGCTGAAGCAATACATATTTTACTTGATTACATCTGAAGATCGGGTAAAACACACCTTTTTGATTTGGATAAATTAAACCTAATTTTGGACCATAACATGTAGAGCTCTGCAGGCCTGTCCATGCGTCAATGTTGAAGGAGACACAAAGAAATTACTGTTGTAAATTCACATATTGTAATAAGTGTAATATTTTGTCATGTAATTTGATTGAGGATATACTACCAGTACAAGTTTTTAGAAGGCTTTTTATAATTGCATAGGTTTTCAGCTAAAGGGATTCGGGACATACGCCTATAGAGATGTAAATGAATAACTGGAATAGAGTGATAGCACTGTTTCACAGCCAGGACAGAAGCGCTGGATGATTGGCGGGGTGTGAAGGAGACAATATGGCCTCTTCTGACACTGGGGCCCTGGCTGTCACATAGAGTACGTCATACACCCATGCTTTCATACTCTACCTGTCCAAAAGAACCAGACCTGAGGGCGGTGAAAGCTTAGAAATCAGATCATAGCACATCTACACATGGGCCGCCAAATCAGTTTCTGTATAAATAAGATATTTTGGGAAATAATAGAAAGGGTTTCAAAGGTGGTCATCTGGACAATGGTTTCGAAATCAAGACATTTTGGCATCCATCCAGGATCCATTATCTGATGTTACAATTGGAGGAGCTAGAAAGGGATGATATAATGTAGTAGCGAAACAGCCTTGCGGATACTTGTTGAATGTCTAAGAGATTTATGAGGTTCAAACTATTAAAATGCTTCAGTAATACAAGACAAGTTCCCAGTGAAACCCACGTTTCTGGTTCATCATCTCCACAAACACTGTGCTCTCTCTTCTCTCATCATCCTGGTGGTCTGACTCCATCACTGTCGGAGGTCTTGTTCCCGTGTGGTCCAGGGGTCAGCCCCAGGTCACAAAAGAGGACAGAGACTTCACCTGAGTGAGTCAGAGAACAACGGGACCCCTACTGTCTCTGAAGGATTGTAAGAGATTGCTTCACAAAGACCTACCGCACAGCAACAAGACCCGGATGGAAAACTGATGGAGCGCTCATGAATAATAACTGCAAAAAAAAATTAAGAATAGAAAGTAAAAGGATATGCCAATCTCTGTGCTTTTTTTGGTCCTTTGAGTGGAATGTTTGGCACACACACACACACACACACACACGCACGCACGCACACACGCACACACACGCGCACACACACACGCACGCACGCACGCACGCGCGCACACACACACATACATACACACACACACACACACACACACACACACATACACACATACACACACACATATATATATATATATATATATATATATATATACATATATGTATGTATATAAAATTAATTTATTAATGATTAAGTCAATAGCAAAATACAAAGGTTTAATAAAAGCATTATGTATATATGTATATATATACATATATACATATATGTAAACTTAAGTTTATTTTCAGTCAAACCTTTGTTGGCAGTGCTATTAACAATAAATTTAATGTTAATGTATTCTAAATGTATTCTTTGCACTGCTTCTAAACGAATGACAGCAATTCATCAAACCAATCAAACTCAATTGGCCAATACAAGGTCTCACCCTTTGATTCCCAGCAGTGGTGACACATATTTACGATATCATTGAAAAAAACAAACTTGAGTCATTGCATAAGTTCAAATAGTGTTAACAGACATTGCAACATGCAATATTTCAGAAATAAAAAAATGATCACATTTATTTAAATAAACTACCTAAATATTGGTATAAAAGGGAATAACTTCCCTTTTCTAAGTTCAGTTTGGTTACTTAAACAAAGCGTGATTGAAGTAAGTCTTGTGGTTAAACTAGGGTTAGGGTCACTTCCTTCTAACGTTATTTTGGGCCAAATTACTCATGAAATGCTCCATAAATAACGTGTTGTGGTCAGATCCTTCCTGATATTGTGATCGGGTGGTGTAGGTGACAGAATGTCCAAAAAGAGGTGTGAGTGATGACTGAATGATCTGTCGATGATCAGTACAACACCATGTGGTTTGTGGAAAGACATATAGGTCTTTTACATGGAGTGAGTAAAAATGACATATTCTGCTGTCTTGGTAGCTTACTTGCCAGAACTGCCTGGAGATACCATTAAAATGATTTAGTTTGTCACTGTTTTAAGCACAATTAAATAGTTTTGTACTAGATATTCTATTCATGGATAATGCATTAAGATGTAGCTAAACCTGCTTATGCCATTTACTATTACTTCTATCTGTTTAAACAACATAGTTTCCAGATTTATAAGACGAGCACTGTACATTTTCCACATAGTAGTTGGTGATTTCAGATGTTGCTAAATGTATTACAGGAAGCTGACCTGAGGTTTCGGGCTCTTTTGGAATGGAAACAGCCTCATGACTAACCCAGTACTGTCTTTACGTGGAAAATGTGCTCGTTGTCGCTCCTGTGCAGCTCCCTGGCTGCAGAATGCCGAGCACAACGCACAGAGTTAATAGCCGCTCCGCTTGTGGTTTGTAAGACGATTGAGAAACAGCGCTCACTGACGTACGTTCATCCAAAATGTGATGACTGCAACATCATGTGTCAAATCGCAAAATGCCCTGGAAGAAGTGATTGCAAAAAACGGAAGGAAAATAACAGCAAAGCAAGACTCGGAGTAGACTTAGCCATTTGTTACAGGGCTAATGTGTGTTCTTCAAAGTACAAGCTTAAAATCACAAAGGCATGTTTTTCACAGTTTTTTGTTCAGTGTACCTGGTGCAAGTATATTATTAGCTACCTTAGTGTGGCCTCTCTGTGACATTGCCTCACATTGCCAGGTGTTTATGTGAGCAGTCCCAGTTCATTATTTAAAGTTATTTTGACCACCCCCTGAGCCGGCGGCTGCTCTCTGCCTTTGCCCAGGGCTGCGTGAGAGTGGATTGGACTGGGCATGTTTCTACGGAGGGGTCATTGTGCTAAACCCAAAGTGAAAACTGAGGGCCAGTGTCCAGAAGAGAGAGAATTGTACAGGCACACAGAGACCCTTCAGCACATCGCTATTTACGCTGTTTTCATTTTTTGGCCACTATCACAGCTTTAGAACAGGGAAGCAGGGTGGGCCACCGTTGTACAGCCAATCAGCTCCGTGGCTATTTCTTTCAATAAATAAAAATGTCACAAAATTCTGCTAAATGAACAAATTTGTAAGAAAAATGTATACTTCAACTTTAAATGAGTAAGACCTGAGATCTGAGTTCCTTGTCAAAGCCCAAAGGAATAATTATTAGTCAAAAGTAGTAGCCTACTCTCCTATTCTTTTCAAGTTGGAAGAAAAAAAACAAAAAAACATTTGTCCCCAGGGATCTATATGGGCTCATCCTTGAACCGCCACCTTAAGGTGGTGGAGCTGTGCTTCATGTTCCTGGTAGGGTCTCCCAAAGTAAACAGGTCCTAGGTATCAGGTCAGACCAAGAGCAGTTCAGAAGCCCCTTATCCCTGCGGTCACTGGACTCTGTTGTTGCTTTTAAGGGTCAGCTTAAAACCTTTTTATTTAGTCGAGCCTTTTAATTGCATTTGCTTTAGGGACTGATTTGACTGTATATTGTTGTATATGTATTACTCACTGTAAGTTTTTTGTGTTTTTATTGTTTTATTCTGTGTTTTGTGAAGCACTTTGTGACTTCTGTCTGTGAAAGGTGCTATACAAATAAAATTTACTTACTTACTTACATATGAATAAAAAACAATCAAGGCCAGTTATGTCGCCCGGATTGGCGTTACTGGGGCCCCACCCTGGAGCCAGGTCTGGGGTGGGTGCTCGACGGTGAGTGTCTGGTGGCCATCATGGACATCGACCAGAAAAAAATTGCATACCCCATCCAGGTGGATCCCAAGTTGAGTTCAAGTATCTTGGGGTCTTGTTGGCAAGTGAGGAAAGGTTGGAGCATGAGATTTACAGGCGGATCGGACTGTTGTAGTGAAGAAGAAGCATAATCGAAAGAGAAAGCTCTCGATTTACCGGTCAATCTACTTTCCTACCCTTATCTATGGTCATGAGCTTTTGGTAATGAATGAAAGAACAAGATCGCGGCTACAAGCAGTCGTAATGAGTTTCCTCCGCAGGGTGGCTGGGCGCTTCCTTAGAAAGAGGGTGAGGAGCTCATTCACATGCGAGGAGCTCAGAGTAGAGCCGCTGCTCCTCCACGTGGAAAGGAACCAGCTGAGGTGGCTCGGGCATCTGTTCTGAATGCCCCCTACAAACCTCCCTAGGGACGTTCCACCGGGAAGAGGCAACGGGGAAGACCTAGGACACGCTAAAAAGAATATGTCTCTCGGCTGATCTGGAAACACCTTGGGATCCCCCCAGAGGAACTGGAGGAAGTGTTTGGGGTGAGGGAAGTCTGGGAGTTCCTGCTTAGACTGCTGCCCCCATGTCCCGGTTGATATAAATCGTCCTATTACAAGCTGCATACCGTTTTGAGTTGTGTGGCTTTTGCCTTAACTGCATCATATTCCTCATATCACATCTGAAGTATGCTATTTTCAAAGAGCTTTAAAGTTGCTTAGTTTTCCTCAGATTCCTGTTTATTTTGTCGGCAACAGATCAAAGTCAGGTGGCTTTAAAATTAGCTTTAAGGCTTTAGCATTGTATGTCAAGCCACAGCCAGCCAACCCTTTCATGCTGATCCAAAAACTCCAATATCCACTTTCCTCTGCACATTTCACAGGTGAGATCTGTGTCGAGCCGCGTGAAGCTAATTCCCCACAGTGACACACAGGCAGGACGGATGCTAATACGTTCCCCAGTGGTTCATCCTGTTAATTTGTATGGGGGCAAAAATTGAGAAGCCCGTCAAGGAGAAGCTATTCTAAGTGATGGAATCGGATTATGAGACGATCCATATGCAATCTTTTTACACCAAGGGAGACGATGACAAGCGTGGTGGGGAGATGGTGGGAGGTGTGGGAGTGAGGAGGGAAAGAGTGAGGGAGGACGAGGCGGGTAAATGGTTCAATAGTTGTCAAAGCGCGTCTGTTATTCTGTGCGTCAGTCAGCCTATTCCCAGACTTGCACGCAGGTACACTACTTGCGCAGATGCGAATATATATACACACAAAACAGTTTCACACTGCTGGAGCTGCTTGAAATAACCTTTTTGTATCCTTCTGTCACAGCCTAATGAGATTTTGTTAACAGCAGCCAGCCAGCTACATTTCACTCTAGCCTTTTTCCTTTTTTTTACATCAGTAGCACCACAGTAGCTCCTGCTGGTTTCCCTGGTAACAGCTGCTTCCTGTTTGTCTGCTGGTTGCCATGGAGGAAGAGGAAGGGGACCTGACGATGCCGACAGGAGCAGGAGAGAGAAGTAGCCCTGAAATGGTCGTGAGATGTAAGAGGTAGAGCAGGAGATATGACACTCAATGTGCCTCAGAATAGCAACAGGACTTATCTGAAATACAATTGAAAAAAGAGCAGTTCAATCAAAGATAATTTTGATTTTAAAAGTATATTTGGTGGCCTTGAATTATTCTGGGGAACTTTGGAGAAAAATTCAGTTGTATCATCTGTTTTAGAAAAACAAAACATTTCGACTCTCATCCAAGAGTCATTCTTAATTTGCAAATCGAGTCTGGAAACTCAGGTTTTATATCCTACCCTGTGTAGGCCCTGCCCACCGGGCGGGACCCTCTGATAAAGGGAGTTTTTGGTTTCACTTGAGACCACTCTTATTTGTTTTCCAACAGCCCTGTAATGGGCATCAAAATCTTATTGTAACCTGACTTTTAGTCCCTCATCACTGAGTACCTGATCAGCATCATAATGCCCTGGGCGTCTCTCTCCAGGGTTTAAAAACACTATTATATACACCTGGAAGGTTGAATCTTAAACCTCCATTTCGGTTTAAAGATGTATTCTATTCTTAACAAAGATTGCCACCTTAACTCCTCTTTCAAACCATCTTTTCTCCCTGCTTAGAATCTTCACCTCACTGTCTTCAACAGAGTGATTAGAGGCTTTAAGTGGGAGATCCACGGCGCTCTGTGGCTGTGTTGATAAAGCCTCTTGTGCAGAGGCTGTTTAGTCTCGCCTATGTACCGCTCTTTACAGTTTTCTTCACTCTATTGAATATAATACACTACATTGCTCTGTTTTTGTGTATCTTGTCCTTAGGGTGAACTAGTTTCTGTCTTAAAGTGTTGCCTGGTTTGAAATAAACAGGGATTTCATGTTGCATAAAAAAAATGTCTTACAGTCCCAAGACATAAAGGATAGAGACACCATTTATTCTTGGTTTTGTTTCCTTTTTGTCCTGCTTTTTGGTTCTCTTCACTTTGTTAGGAGCCCAAACTGGGCACCCACTGGCTGAGAGAGCATTCCGGACATGTTTTTCCTCTTACCTCTTGCCCTCTGAGCTCTGTGTTGTAATGTTCAAATCACTCCCAGCTTGTGCTGTAGTGGATGGAGTCAAAGAGAAGGCACGATCCATGTATGTGTAGGTTTCCTATATACTATATTACGTTTTCACTTCAGTCAGAATTGGGTTAAAAACCTAACCTCACAAGGGTTCCAGACCGGATGGAGCCTGTGCTGTCTGCAAAGGCTTCCTTTGGGTTCTCCGGTTTCCTCTTTCTCCAAAAATGTCCCAGTCATTGGTCCCAGTAGGGTTGGTCCTATCAGGTTATGTCACATTGGCTCCGAGCATTAGATCCAATGCATCCTCAATGGAACAGTTAGCATTAGCCGCCAATCGTAACCAAACCAGGTCTATAAAACACCATTTCGTGCAAATTGTAACCATCAGCGATTGGCCATGTAATAAAGACTTCTTATATATAACTTATTAGGCTGGACAACAAAGCACCACAAATACAGCTTGACATGGATTTATTTTGTTTTGTTTTACCAAGCAATCATCACAAATCCAATGAATTAGTGAACTTAGAAAGACTGTTTACCAGTACCAGACTGTGTGCACAACAAGGACTGAATGATTACTTCTGGAAGGGTCTATTCACCTATGCTATAAATGAAATTGCTTTGTGTAAAATGTCCAGTGTTCATGTGACCAACAAGTCAATAATGCACAAATTCCCTGGGCGGCCTGAAAACAACTTTTTAATCTGTGTAGAACTTATTTTCTTTCATCCAGATGTTAACTAATACAACCGGAAGAAGGGTTGCATTGGATGGTGGTGCTCAGGGAAACCTCCGGAATAAGGTGACTTTAAATGAACGCTAAGTTTAGTAGTTTGAATATTCTAAAAAGAAAAAATATGACAACACAATCTCGAGCTCTGTTGCTTTAAACCTCGTGTGCACAGCTTCACTAGCCCTTGCGTCTTCTGCTGGCAATCGTCAATTTTCCACAATGTTGTGCTCAAAAATCATACATTATCATAAGCAGTAAAACACAAAATACCAATGTTAAGGCATCTGACATCACACCACTCCACATCCAATTTAGCATACCTTTCAAAGCATATGTTAAACCCCATATGGCTTGACATTTGCTTTGCTTACGTAGTAAACACACTACATCCAAATGGTCTGGAATCCGTTCAACCAGTATCGCAAAATAAAATCTTAATTGTTGTCGCAAGTTAATTCTGCCGTGTTCTTTGATGCTTGGGTCTTTTTTAACAGGGATTTCAGGAATTTTATTGTGGCACACTCAAAGGTTTGAAAAGCCTCAGAGGCAAGTTTGAGGTTGGATTGTATAAATATCTGTGGATGAAATAACAGTAGAAAGCTGGGTTTAGATCATGTTCAAAGAGAGAGTATTTTGGTGTCTCTTATAGCCTGCAGCAGGAATCTGGGTTAAACTGATTCTATGAAGAGGAGCACAATCCATATTTTGAACCCTAGAGCACGGCATGACACATGACACCTGACTCTTGTTTCTGAACCTCCAGAATTCTTGTTCGACAAAAGTGGATTGAATCAAATCAATTTATACTGGTGTTTCTGCTTCAGACGTGCTCGCCACTTCCATTGTGATCGCACTTCCGGTCCAGCGGGAACTCTGTTGGTTTAAATAGAGAACAAGTGAAAAGTATTGCTGCTAAAACAGGCTGTAAAGTAGATTGATTTGTCTAAAATATCCAACGTTTATGTGACCAACAAGTCAACAATGCACAGATTCCTCCTGTCATTGCAGCTGTGCTTTGAGGGCAGCTGCATGGCACAATACAGGAGTGAATAAGTCATTATGAATTTGTAACATCTGTTTAACATACTTTACTGTGAACTTTCAACTATAGGCATCAGTGAAGTTAACGGAACTAATGGTGCTGACTCATTGAGCTACTGTCCCTGGCTCTGAACATGGGGATCAGACACAAGTTCAGGATTCATTTTTTCATAGGGGAATATATTTTATTATATTGTATTTTTTTGTAAATTTTTGTAAGATTCTGTGACCCAAAGACTTTATTTCATAGAATGTAGAATATCGGAAAAGCGTCAAGACCAGAAGTGAATCCACAACATCCCAATGTCCACAGTTTCCACATAGTAACTGTTCGGGAAAAGGGGGTTCGCCACCTGCTTGTCTCCATATAAAGGTTATTGTTTTGCCAGGAATGTTCCTCAGTATGCCATTAAAGTGTTTTGTATTCAACAGGGTACTCATGAAAAAGGGAGTTTATCTCATTGAGTTTTTCCCTGTAGAAAAAAAACAACAAAACATGACATTAAAAACAAACTAACTGAATTATACTCTCCAGAATCCAGAAAGAATCAATAAAATATCTTTTAACCCAACAGTTTGCTGCAGAGTCCTACCCTACAGGCCTCCAGAGAGATGAATTACCTTCCAGACATTCCATGGGATTTAGAATGATGAAACATTTGTTGCCATGTTAATTCAAAATTTAAATAAAATGGGAAAAAGTCCACAAAATGTTTACAGAAGTTGAAACCCATCAGAATCAGATAAATGTCTCTCCCCTCCTTCCATTTCTGCAACCCCTCTTCACCGCAGCAGCAGAAGAATCAGCCTCCTCAACCTCTTTTCTACCACCACGTGTCCAGGCCCTGCGACAAAGTTAGTTCAAGTTTATCCATTTTTGTAACCTTTTGGACCTAATTTAAATTGACTGTGACTGCTGTTCTTGCTTTGGTTTTGCATCCGCTCTGATCTCTTCTCACTCTGCATGTGCACGGGCGTGTGACAGCGCAGCGAGTGGGGGAGCGACCTGTGGAGAACAACAACTCCCAAGTCCCGAACTAGTCAGTCGCAACGATACAACTCATTTTTGCCCAAGCACTTTCCAGGCAGCGGCGCCTTCAAGACTGAAATGACATCAAAACCTTTCAAACTGACTCGCCGCCACTTCAGAAGGTATTTCTGCGTGAGAGATCTTTTAAGAAAACAATAGCTCCTGTTCTAGTGGCAGCTCAAGTTTTTCAGGTAGAACATGTGGTAAATAGCGTGCGTTTGGCTAGTATCTTGTTCCTTGTTAAAAAAATAAAAATAAAAAAAAAAGATAAAAGAGAGGCAAGATGAGGAGAAACAGTGTGGAAGAACTTCAAAGCGGCAGAAAGAATGCTTTACACAGGGTTCTCCCAAGACCACATCAAAAAAATACAAAAAAGACAAGAGGAAGGAGGGATTTTGTGTGCGAGATGCATGCACTGGAGGCTACGCTGCTGTGGACGATTGCAGTGAGCGAAAACAGCCTGTCAGCTCACATACAGACTTGCATTATCTGATTGTTTTGGGCAGAGCAGCTGTGGCGAGGGTGGCCCCGCAGCCCACACACCCGCTCACGCACACTCAAACCTCACACACTCGCCGCCGTCAGAAGATGTTATTGATCGCTTTAAACACAGTGTTTACGGCGTGACTGCTGCTCCTAGGGGCCACGGAGTACACCCACACATTGCAATACACTTCTTCTTGCAATGCCTTGAAAAGCTTGAGGTTTGTCTAGGAGCTTCTACGTGACCTCTGACCCGGCCTCCCTTGGTAACAATAGCAGCTGGATAAAGAAGGGGGAAACAGCAGTATTCCAGTGAATGATCCGTCTGACCCATGGCTCCGGCTGTTCCGTTCTTTTCATGGACTTTTCCAATATTTTCTGAGCACAATGTAACGTGGAGCCGTTCCCTTCCTGTCTTCGCAGATGGGAGCCAGTTCGTCCGACTGCCTCGTCCGTGCGGTTGTGTGCTGGGGGTTCTCTGAGGCTAATGGTTATGTTCCTATGACTATAACATTTAAAATGGCTGGAAAATATGAGTTGCTGGAGAAATTGTGGTTGCTAAGTGGCCCGCCAGTATTTATGTGTTTTGGGAATGTCCAACTGTTCAGAAATATTGGACTGAAATTGACAAAGCACTGCAGATTGTTTTTGACATCGCCATCTCACATTTGGCAGCAAGGAAGAAGTCCATCACAAAGAAATGGATGACACAAACTGAGCCAACAATGAAAGACTGGACACAAATTATAACTGATATTTGTAAAATAGCCAAAAAAAATCAATCAATTCACTTTGGACTAAATGGAACTTTAGATTCGTTTTTTTTTCTTCTTTTTATTTGGATTTCTTGTGCTTGTATTGTCTATTTTATGTGTCATGTTCTGTTGTTTTCTGTATTTGTTTAAAAATAAAATAATAATAGTAATGATAAGAATAAAAATGCTGGAAAAATGATATCTAAATCTGACAGCCCTCATAATTTTCCCTCTATTGTCCCTGTAATTACTTATTAAATCCAGTGTGTACCCCTCTGACCTTATTCAAACTATAACGAAATGAAATGAATGAATGAATGAATAGAAAAAAAATATTCATATACTTATATTTGAGTCCATTAACATTTTAGGTCACCAGTGCATCATAGAGAGAAAGCAGAAGATTCAAGCATTAATCTAACCTCCCATATCCTTTATGTGAAACCCCCATAGTCTTAACATGCATAATGATCTATGCTTAGATCATTATGAGCTTATTGCCAATAGGCATATACTGTATCTATTACAATAAAAATATGATTATGGATTATGTCAGGTAAAAGCAGATAAAATGCTGAAAAGCAGTTATTGTTACTTCTTTTTGAGATACATTTTCATAAAATCACCATTCTACATTTTTACACAGCACACTTTTTGCTTAGTTTCTGTCAATGCGTTTGTTTATGTTCTATTATGTCATCAGACAAACGCTCCCACAGTAACCTTGTCTGAGGCGAGGCAGTATCGTAAACACTGACCTCTGCAGCAATTTCATGATAATCATAATGTGGGCTGATAATCATAATGTGGGCTGATAATCATAATGTGGCTGATAATCATAATGTGGCTGATAATCATAATGTGGGCTGATAATCATAATGTGGCTGATAATCATAATGTGGCTGATAATCATAATGTGGGCTGATAATCATAATGTGGGCTGATAATCATAATGTGGGCTGATAATCATAATGTGGGCTGATAATCATAATGTGGGCTGATAATCATAATGTGGCTGATAATCATAATGTGGCTGATAATCATAATGTGGCTGATAATCATAATGTGGGCTGATAATCATAATGTGGCTGATAATCATAATGTGGCTGATAATCATAATGTGGGCTGATAATCATAATGTGGCTGATAATCATAATGTGGGCTGATAATCATAATGTGGGCTGATAATCATAATGTGGCTGATAATCATAATGTGGCTGATAATCATAATGTGGCTGATAATCATAATGTGGGCTGATAATCATAATGTGGCTGATAATCATAATGTGGGCTGATAATCATAATGTGGCTGATAATCATAATGTGGCTGATAATCATAATGTGGCTGATAATCATAATGTGGGCTGATAATCATAATGTGGCTGATAATCATAATGTGGCTGATAATCATAATGTGGGCTGTTTACCGCTTTACATCTCGTTGTCCTGATCAGTTCACCGTTAAGGCCTGTTCTTTATCAACTCTTTCAGAGAACCGCGGTGAAACGCTGCAGACAGGATGCTCTATCTGTCAGAACATCCTTTCTGCCCTGCACAGACCGTGTGAAAGCCAGGAAGTCACATCTACGAGGAAGGACACGGATACTGACTTTTGAATGAGTGACGCGCGACAAAACAAGTGCAATCAATGCTAAAAGACTTAAGCATTCAATAGCACTTCCTTCCCCGCTTCCATATGCCAGCCTGAAAGTGTTATCCAGGAGAAGTTGATGCCATTAACTGTGCAGATGATTTGCCCGGGGTTACTTTGCCTTCCCTCTGATCTTAATTGATACATAGATGCATAGAAGAAAGTAGGTTGTGGTTATGTGTTTTAGCTGTTTTTAGTACAGGCACCTGCTGAGTCCACATGGCAGTGAATGAGCCACGGTAAAGTGGCTGCAGTCACGCAGCCAGGCCCCCTATTGGCAAACAGTGTGCTACAAGAAGGCTCTGCTCGGGATGTTGCTGTAATAAGGAAGAAGTGGGAGGAGAAAGATGGGCCACAGGTGCACAAGGTACAAACTGGTGTAAGGTGGGGACAGGGAAAGAGAGAATAAACCTTAAAAAGTAAATTGTGTCTTCCAGATGAATTGGCCTGTCCCCTGCCTCCACAGCCAGCAAGTTATGAGCTGATATACCTGTCAGTTCAACTTGACTTGGTTGTTAGAATTGTGCATCTGAAAATTCCATGTTTTAAAAGTTTTGGGGGGAAAAAATAAGAAAAAATTACATTTGTCTTTTGAGGAAGAAAACACACACTCATAACAAAAGAGTTTATGTAAAAAAATGAATCAAACTTTAGTCAATTTAGAACATGTTGTGTTAAAGGCAGACAAACTAGTGCTGTTTGAGTGTTGAGCGCCACCCAGTCATCCTCTGTCTCACACCCTGCATGTGCTGAAGGCCATGATGATTCAGCACCAGCGGCTGTCCCTCCACCTTTAACTTCACTTTCACAATAATAACCTCCGTTTGTCTGAAAGAACCGCCTCAGCAGCAGGTGGTGTCTCTCAGCTCACCATAATGCTTGTGTTTAAATGTCTCTTAACTATGTTGAGAGATGTTTGGACATGAAAGATTAGATCATCAGTAAATGTAATTGTACATACTAGACTGCCTAATGAGAATGACTGCCTTAGCAGCAGACAATTTATTTCATTTAAAGTCCATATCTCTTTTTTATTTATTATTACTTAATTTTGTGGGGCAGTACATATGATGTGGTAAATAGTGATCATAGTTTTCTTCAGTATTTTTTTTTTTTTTTTTAATAAATGTTGAAATAATAGGAAGTAGAGCTGAGTTCATCAATAAGCGACATAAAGAATGCACATTATTTACACACAACAGACACATTTTCCTGACCGTTTAAACCATTTTTTAATACTATTGAAAAGTCAATGTCACCTGATATTTACTTCAATATAACCCTGAAAAAAGTATTAAACAGATAAAAAAACATTAGTTTGAACCGTGTTATGTTTTTTCTCTATCTGTTTCAGTTTATTTTTAATGATGCAAATCGAGTGTGCTGCAAATAGTTTGTTGAAGAGGATTGTGCGTGCGAGATGAACAGGCAGTGGGCTTTGCTTTGACTGTGTTATTGAACCACCCACAGAGATGCTTATGATCCACCTGTATCTATTTAAATCTCGACTAACTTAAAAAGCCAAAAAAGGACTTTATCATATTAACAGAGCACCAGCACCAAAGTCACGGGCCTGCAGTCTGTGCCAGAGCTGATCCCGGGTCAGGGCTCAGGGTGACTCACCATTTCTGCTCTTACAAGTGAGAACATCAAACACAGGGACAATAGAGGGGCCTGTGCAGGTGAAAGAAGAGAGAGAACCACTCACACGTGTTAAAAAGTTTCTTGATTGTTTCATGTAGTTCAGCAGATGTTCTGGTTAGCAGAGGAGAGGAAGGTTTATTAGAGATCTGGTCAGGGATCAAAGGGGGCTGTTAAAAATGATGGACCTTCAAATGTATTGGACACAAGAGGGGCCAGTGCTGTCTATGAATCAACTCTTGATACCATTCAGTCCTGCTGTACCTGCTGTGGTGGAGAGAGAACTGAAAATGTGTACGTAATCACTACAGCTGCCAAATGTGTTCTTAAGTAAAAGTATAGAGTACACATGAAAAACATTACCGGTACTCAGAACACTACTGTGAACTTTTCTTTTAATGCAATTTTAGTAGCATTTAGATCAATCTGTTGTGATTAATTAAACTGTTTTTAAGATGAATTAATGTTTCATAATCTGTGTATTTTCTGCTCTTTGACCAATCAGAGCGGGCGATGCAGTGCTGTTGTGTGTGTAGGTATAGAAAAGGACAGTGATAAGATATAGAGCATTAGGACGATTATATCCATCCATCCATTTTCTACCGCTTGTTCCCTTTCAGAGTCGCGGGTGACTGGAGCATATCCCAGTGACTTCGGGCCTTAGGCGGGGTACACCCTGGACAGTGGCAAACACAGAGACATAGACATTACAGACAACCATTCACTCTCACATTCATTCACTATGGCCAATTTAGAGTCACCAATTTTGCCTAAACACATGCATGTCTTTGGACGGTGGGAGGAGCCAGAGAGAACCCGGAGAGAACCCACGGTAACACAGGGAGAACATGCAGACTCCACCCAGAGAGACCCCCAGGACGATTACTCAATACTCAGTAAATCCTTGCTAATTACAATTACATGCATGGCTAAAATTATACTGAATTTAAGATTTGCTCAAAAAATACAATTACCAAAACAGCTACTCAGTTACTTTTCCACCTTATGTTGACGTTCACACAAATAGGTGGAGAAACCTTTAAGTAGCTCCATGAAATTCATAGCACTGGTGTGAAGTTGTCCAGTATTCATTAAACCTTCACCAATTCTTTGCTATAAAGAATATATCATGCATTTGTAATTAGCCTTCTGGTTTTCTCTGATATAATATTATCTATTGCTTTGTATATGCTTTTCAACATATTTGATACTGCAGATATTCAAATACGAGGCAGAACAAAACTAAAACAGCGTGTTCAAGAGTTGTCTGAGGCTAAACGTTGAAGGCTATGCAGCATTTGAACTGTTGTGTTTGAATGTGCTGTACGTACGTGTGAGTAAGAGTGGAGTGAAGCACATGAGCGCTGCTGGAAGAGACCACCTACACTCCCACCTGCTCCGCTCGCACAGGGGCCGGGGTCATTATCAGCCTCTAGCCGCCAGCCATTGATCTGCTATTTTTGTCAATGTGTTTTACAGCGCAAAAAGCCCCATTACACCGGCTCCTGAAAAAACTCAATAGCATCACAGGAAACGGCGGGCCTTGGACATCAAACTCTGCTTTAGTGCGACCGGAAGGAGAAATGGAAATATGGAACAATGCATCGGCCCCTCAAAGGCACCGCGCTCTTAGAAAGAAATTACTTTGCATACTGTATATTGTTTGTACAAAAATGTGATCCTTAGGCAAGCTGCGAAATGTTATAATGCGGGTGAACTTACAGACAATGTAAAAGTATTATTTTCATGTTTAGTTTTGTTTATTTGTTTATTTATCAGGGGCAGTGCATATAAAAAAAAAAATCTACAAAAGATGAAACATGTTTTGTGCCAAGTTGTGGCAAAATTCCTCTATTCCACCTGCAGTCTGACAAAATTCAATATATATAGAAAGTACAAGTATATTAATACAATCACTCGTCCAGTCAGTCACACACATCCAAACACTATTTACATACTATATATATATACAATTATCAGGATGAAGTATATATTAAACTTGATCACTCACAATTCTTTTTGTCAATCTCGCAATTAAACAAGGTACATTAATGACAACTTTTTATATATTTGATATGTTACATTTTTCAAAAATGTTAAAAGAAATTAACAACTGACAAATTAAACAGAACGAGACCAGAGGGAACAAAGCAAACCAAAGAAAAGCACAAAAAAGACATGTAAATATTTAGTCCAGAGTCTTTCTAATTTGTAATTTTTTGTCACTTATAATATCGGCCGAGACCTTTTATCCTCGGCTCAGCTTGTGTCATCTATTTTATTGTGATGGCCTTTTCCCTGCTCCCAGGAGTATATTCCAAATATATCAATTGATTGTGTTGATTTTGCTCTTGTTAATTTACAAATGTTATAAAACTCTGGTTGAAAACAGCTCACAAATACAAGATCTACACAAACATGTGGCAGATGAAAAGATAAGAAAAACAAAAGGGTTCATGCCAAAAAAATGCACTGAACCCAAAACCTGATTGTATAAAATATTGTAAAAAGAAGGGAAAGGCCATTCCTAATGAAGGGCCCCGAACATACTAATCCTCTCAAAGAATTGGATACTCTACCTCCCCAGACTCTCCTCCGCCACCTTCTGGGGATGTTTTCCCCATTTACAATTTTACAACAAACCCAATCTCCTACATTTGCACTAAGATGATGCATGTCACAGACACAAAGTTTATGTACAAAACAGACCGCTAATACATAAAGTCTGATGCCAAAAACAAATAAATCATGTTAAAATCATCACTCTCCTCAAAACAACAGAAATGTCCCATTATGTGACCATCACTTGAACTCCACCTCTTGCTGCAGTTCAGTTATCTGTGAGGAGTACCTCTGAGTACCTCTGAGTACCTCTGAGTACCTCTGAGTACCTCTGCCTCTGCTGGGGCTTTGAGCATGTGTTTTTTACCTTCTAAAGTATCAGAAGAGTCGCTGGGAATGAAAAACCAGGCCTCAGTTGTCTTTTTGAATTCCTTGCAGACGTGGCTAACTTTTCTCTCTGTTACCGAACCTCATATCGAATGTAAGAAGAACATTCTTTTGTCTTTGTACTGGAGGTCTCTTTTACATGCTGGTTAAGAAAGCTCATAATCAAGCCTCATGGTTTATCATCTGCTTGTCTTGTTTGGTCCAGGTGATTCATAGTTTTGTTCTCCATCTGCAGTGTCACTACCTTAGCCTTCTGTATTTTTAACATCATATTTGATATGCTTTAAAGGTGTATTTACTGTATGCAAGTTTTCTAGTAGATAGACAGCCACCTAATCTATCTTCACGGGGATGCTACTGCTTTGCCCAGAATGTTTCACAGTATGGCACTAAACTGATGATGAGTCAAGAGAGTGGTGCCCTTTGAAGACACAGTTATGTTTGGAGCGGTGAGCCCGCTAGTGGCTAGCCCTTTACAAGCAGCACACAGGAGATCTCTGGGTGCTGTCCTCGTCTCCTGCTACTGTACATACATGTCAGTAAAGTCAGTGGTACTTCTGTACTTTAGATATGAACACAAGAGGAGCATGTCTGTGTGGTGCAGGGGGAGCGGAGGATGCGGAGATGAGAACTTATCAGCACAACTATACACAACAAGCAAGATGCACAATTTCTTGAGGTCTCTTGATCACCAAGGGCCACCAGAGGGCTGTCCTTAGGCTGCAACTGTCTCATTACAGTAATTGAATTTAATTGACAAGTCACCTTTTATACTTAATGACATTGGGGTTCAGCGCCTGCAATAACTACTTTGGCATTATTGCAAAGCAGAAGAACCATACAAATGTAATAAAAGTGCTTATAATTGTTTTCATTGCCCCATGACATCCTTGCAATGCCACTGACGGTGGTTAACAATGCAAAAAGCTAGACCACAGACCCACTCCTGCTTTGGACAAACCCATAGAACGCTCATAGAACTAGGGCCCTGGAAGTTATTTATCATACTTGCAACATAGATAGAACATTTCAGGCCAAAAAAAATGAACAGCTCCATGAGACAAACAGGTGGCGGACCCTCCCCCAGAAAGGTTACGTGGTGCATCTTAAAGGTTTTAGATGTGAATCAGATGAGTATCCATAGTTATTTCGTTGTTATATATAGAAATATCCTTTTCCTTGTTTGAGACTGGCACCTTATATTCAATGAATAGGACACAGAACATTTGTCTCAGCATCAAGTATGCAACTTATTTAAACGCTTCCCCACGGAAAGCTAAATCACAGGGTTAGATTTAAAAATGGATATGTCAACATCAAGACAAATACTGTCACTGAGCATGAGCCTCTTTCTAACATCTCTTAATGTGTTATAGGGCTGGAATCTTCAAGATGTTCCACTTCAATCCACTTTCCTTCCAACTGATTCCTTCAAACCCTCAAAGACGAAAAGTCTTCTTCACCTAAACTTTTTTTTCTAACTTTTTTTGGAGGTAAAGTGCTAATAAATGGGCAGACATGGGGTGGCTGGCCTCGCTGTGATGAGCCATGTCACAGAGCGCTGCTTGTGAGGCGCTGTGAAGATGACTAAGACTTTCAGAGCCACAGATGAAGGAGAGAAGCTGCTTGTTGTTGGATTTCATGAACACTTTTCCAGTTTGATTTTCTCTTTTAGCCGTCAATAAATTTCTAACTTGTGATGTGTTAATCCACTGTTTTCAAAGTGGTTCAGCTTTAATATGTGAACTTTTTTGTAAGGATTCGCAGAATATCAATCCGGCTGAAAATAAACAGATTATTTAAAACGGCTTTAATAGTTTTTACTTTGATGGCAGTTTTTCAAGCTGCTTGGATATTAATGTAGCAGGTTTCAAACAGATGTGTAAATGCTTTGGGTGAAGGAAAGCATCAGTAAGTGCGATCCACCATGGAGTACCTAATATGACTGGCAACAAAAATACTATTAAATTCTGTACTCCAGTAAAACCTCAAGGGTAAATTGAGGCAGCAATCCAAGAGGGTTACCAAAAGGTTCTGGTAAGCGTCAGTTGCATTTCATACCAAACAATGGCCTATACTGATGGTGATGGCCATACTGAGTCTACATAAGCACACAGTTTAGGCTTCAAGTCTTTTTCGAGCCTTTTTCTGTCTTTTATCTTTCCACAGATATCTCTAATAACCCTGTAGTTTGTTGTTTCACAAAACAACAAAGGATCAACAACAAACATCTGTGGACTTCTCCCGGCAGTCTTTCCTTGGAGCAGTTTGAATAAATTAGACAGATGCCATGTTTACATGAGTCTCTGTCTCTGTAAACAGCTTAGCCATGTCAGCAGTTAAACTACTGTTTTTGCCAACACTCTAAATTTAACTGTGGTCTTCTTAAATTCACCACTTAAGGTAAAGTGCACTAGTGGGGTAATTAGTGAACCACAAGCCGACTGCAGAGAGCTGATTGTGCTGCTATGGCAGTCTCCAACCTCAGACATCCACTCACAACACGCAAACAACAACAGGCACGGGGCAGAAGAGGACAGCCTTGTACACATACACTTAATGTTTATGTATGCATGTTGCCCGTTGTATCACAGATGTATGAATTAAACACATGTTTATGCCAGACCAGGATCTAGAACTGACAGAGGCATTAAGTGTCATCGCATGAAATGAGGGTGAAAACACTTTTAAATCAGATTGCAATGCACCCTGTAGACCCGGGCCTGGTTTATTCAGTGCATATCACAAAACAGCACAAATGTTTCCATTACACTCCAGATACAGGTTGCTCCCCAACCGACCAGCGACCCGTCATCTCACCCTGTTGGCCTGTTCACGCCTCATGAACTTCCCCTGACCCCACATGCTCCCAACACAAATCAATAGGTTAAATGTGCCTCCTAAACTACTTCCGATGAAGAAGTGCAAAAATTGGCCCTCCACAGGCTGAAGGAAGCTGATTATGCTGCTCTCTGCTCGAGATAGATTCATACACTGTACTCAATCATACAATAATATTACATTTATATAATGGATACCTTTTATTTAAGGATTTTTAAGGGATAACATGCAAACTCCACACCGAATAGGCCCTTGACGAACCAAACAGGGGACGTTTTCCATGAACAAAACCCTCTTTCCTCTAATCACACATTGCTCTATTGACCTTCTCTGTGCCTGAGACAAGTGAGCACGTCACCGCACGCCTGCCCCCACCTGAGGGTCACTGCCTCATAACCCATCAATCATATCCCTGATTGACCTGTCTATTTTGGTGCAGACTTTCCACTGCTTTGATCTCAAAAACTGTGAGACTGCACAAACCAGGAAGTGGAGCAGACAGGGAATAAAATACAGACACAAAACAAACAAACAGTTCGACCGAGTGTTCACACAGGCCTCACAGTTGTGCTGGGAAAGATGAAAACTAGAGATACAAAATAAGTGTATATTTCTCTATGTAGCTTGTGTGCTAAGTGACGTTTGCTCACATAAAAGACAGTAAACAGACTCTTAACATTTAGCGATAAAATGGTCAGACCTGTACTGTAGTTAGATGTGGAAAAGATTTGGAAAAGGGGGTCACGTGCTTTAACAGTTTCCATTAGGATAAGCAGAGATCTTATGTGGTGTTGCTGAGGGAAACAGAGCGTCGCAAACCCTCAAAGAGCTAAACTGTCTCATATTGTTTGCCAAAATTCTCCACAACTTCTTCAAACTAACTAACAACACTTTGGATTTACAATGTTTTCAATTACAAGAAAGACGCTAAATACTTCTTGCTGGTGACACCCAATATTCAATTACTTACTGCTATTTATGAGAGGCAAATCGGTTTCATCCAGTGCCAACACGTATTTAGTCCATGTGGCAGATACTGTAAAGAACCAAATGGAAACAGCGGCCAATTATAACGGAGCCAAACCAAAGAGAAGAGACCGCTCACAGATCTCACAGCATGTTTGGCACCGACACATACAGCCAGATCACATGTGGAGGGAGGAACTCAGGCGCGTTCAACGTCTCTGGTAACGAGCCAGGATCAAATGTCACATATCTTATATTGTGGGCCTCATGTAGACTCACAGATGGGATTGGAGATGAGAGGAATGATGGGAGTTGTGTTAAATGTCCTTCTGTACCACGGGCGTCTTGGTTTTGATGTGACTCTCTGCACATTGCTCACTCATTATCTCATTAGTGGGCTACAAGGTTTGTAACGATTTTTATTCAAGGTTCGCGAATCCATTTAATCACATTTGTAATTCATCATATAAATCTGTTATGTACTATATGCATAAAAAAAAATGAAACCAGGGGCCTTACTTAAGACCACTCACATCTTTTCTCTCTAAACAAAGAATATAAGGTATTAACAGAACTGAAAATTACTTGTAAAAGGTGTAATATATTTTGTGTATTTAGTTTTGATGAGTAAATTCACCAGATAGACTCAGATATTATTCTCATCCAATCAAAGATGACTTCACTCCTCAAACCATATACTGGTAAATACCAATAATCAGGTTATCAGTGTGTGGTAACAGGTTCCAAAAGAAATGATTTGCTGAAGTATCTTTCAATCTGAAGGTGCAGGTTCTGTGGCGCTGAGAGCAGAGCACAGTTTCCCAGACCAATACTTTCAAATAGAAAATGACTAGTGAATGGAGGTTGAAATGTTGATGACTCCTTTTGAAACATTTTATACCATAATTCACCCCTGGATGGATGAGGCATCACACTGACTCATATTTATGAATGTAGCCCTTTTTAAAAAACCCAACCTCTGTGTCTCATTTTGAGCGATTAAGTAGTAGTAGTAGTGTAATTAATAGCAATATTTTAGTATTTGTGTAATTTAGTATAATAAGTATTTATCTCTATTTGCGCATGCACAAAATCTACATGAAAATAACAAGCAGTGGACTTCACCCGTCTGAGTCTGACTGTGCAGCTCTGGCCGAATGTCAGTGCATCTCCAGCTCTAAATTACAAATGTCAGCCTGGAAATGACAGCGGCCAGAGGAAAAGTCACGGGTTCACACGAGGACATGCAGCAAATACAGTGTTCTTCTGTAGTTTTTCTGTTTGGAAAAGAGAGAAGTGAATCTCTCCCCGAAGCCAAACTGCTAAAAATACATCTCACATAATCCCACTTTTAATCTGATCGTTGGGACGGCACAATCTCTTCTCTGCAGCGAAAGTCAATTCTTTAGGTCGACAACGGAATTAAGAATGCAAAGAATGTAGAAAAGGTTTGTAGAAAATTGTGCAAAAGATAAAGAAAAAGTCAAATCTAAACTTGTAACTCCTGCAGAATGGAAACAACAGCTATAGGGAGATGGTTAGCACGCTCATGTCACAGCAAGAAGGTCCCAGGTTTGAGTTCCTGAATTGTATTAGGGCTTTTGTTTAGTAGGTCTATCCATGGGTTTCAGTCACGTGATTTATATGTTGTCACTACCATATTGAAGACGTTACCACATGCTGTTGCTCCACTGTTAGATAGTCATGAAAAACTACACAGAAAATTGAAAATGATTGATACTTCAAGAAGACAGACGTTCTGGGTTTTGATCCTTATCTACAGTGATAACGTGCAACAATAAACCTTTGTGGACATCCAAGCGTCCTCGTCCACAAGTCCTCTGCACCAGACAAAGTCCTCAAAGCTTTCAAGAGCACAGACTATGTGCGGGTGAGTGACTGTCTGGTCTGAAAATATAACACCCGGACAGTTGGAAATTAGGTTTGTTAAAACTATCTGCAAGTAGTAACGTTTATTAGCATAGTCACACAATAATATGTCAACTAGCATTAGCCAGCTGCTAACGACCTGAAACAAACTGCTCACAGCTCGTTCTGGAGGGATTTCTTTAGTCCGCTGGTACCTCCTGACCACAGTAATCATTTTCTGGCGACAAATGGGGTCTTTGGGTATGTTACAGAAAAGTAATGCTATGTTTTGAGACTTTTTGCTTTCGTCCTCAAAATGGCAGTAGCAACTATAGTGTGTGAAGTCACTTCGGACCCATAAAGAGGCCATTTCCACGTTAGCGCCCAGCTAATTTCATTTGTGTAGTGCAGATCTTCACTTCTAGTTACATTCATTCTCTACACGAATTAGCTGAATCTTGCTAAAATAAATAACTTACCAAATAAATATAACAGCAGAGAGCGAGTTACAGATGGATAATCACAGGCAGCATGTTACGACTTTTATGTACGATGTAAATATGTATATGTATAAAAGTGTTTTTGTTTCAAAGCTAAAAGCTAACATACATTAATTTAAATATAAAACAGACAAACTTGAACTTGTTTTTTAAACATTTGTTTCAAAGTCCATATGACACATTCTCATGTTTTTTCTGATTATGGCTTTTGGCGGGATAGTTACTGTGGTAAATATTTATCATTTTACATCAGAAGTTTCACTTTGTGAGGATACATTGACAAATACCAGAATCTCTTTGTCTATGTCTATCAATAAGTGAAATTCCATCAAAAATGCAGGTACAAATTACAGCAACTGAGTTAAATCCTTTAACCAAGGTGTAATAGTAAAAACATGAACACATGAATAAATAATGATGTGTTCATCCATATTAGAACTATGTCCTTTAGCATGCTAGGCTTTTGATGTGGCCCATGATATTGTTCAATCAACGACTAAACAACAGAAAGAGATGAGTTGGTGTTTTGAACCAAGTTCCTTCAACTTGTCATGTGTTGAAAGGATGATGAGGATGATGTATCACCTTATTAATAGCCGTGGTAATAGAGTGACCACAGTGACCAAAGCCAGAGAGAAGAAGAGAGCCCTTATTATGTCTAAGTCCCTCAGTCACACTGGAACTCCTTCTGCTGCTGAGTGGGCGTTTGCTGACTGCACGAGGTCAGGGGAATGGCTCCGGAGTGCCTGAACCCGGGGCTGTGACCTCACTGTGACCTCTGTGTGACCTCTGTGTGACCCTTGACTGCCCAAACTGCTCTGACTCACAGTGCGGGTTTCATCTCTCTTACAGGGGGACTGTGGTCTGGTGCACACGCAGGACTAGTGGTTGCTGCTGGCTCTGGTATAAGAGGACTGACAGTAGGACAGAGAGGAGGAGGTGAGGACAGCTCTATCCCGACATCAACACCTCGCACTGGAGACGCTGTGTTCAGAAGACGCTTTCACTGGTGGAGAGTGGTGGGGACTTTCCCTCAGCCAAAGAGTAATCTACTATACGTGTATAATCTTCATGCGTTCAACTATTCAAGTACTTCTTAACACCTTGCTTTGGCATCAAAATGAAAATATTGTGCAAAATCAACTTGTATTTTTACCCACATAGGGATGTCATTATCAAATGTCACTATTGTAAGAAGAAACATGATTATTATTATAGATTATAGATTATATAGAGAGTATAGAATGAATTTAAATTCATCCATTTTGCTTCTAAATTTGTCCTGATTATTCCTTCTTATTGTAACCTGAATAATCACAATTATCAATTAACCAATTCATCTTGACACTCCTAGTCATAGAAGACGTGTTTCATCACAAAGGACTCTCTTCACTGTCATCTGTGCCACATTTAGCACATTTAGCACCAGCACATTGAACACTATTGGTCTATTGTAATATTCTGTCAAAGGGTTATGCACTGGCCTGGACCTTAAGGACACTACTCACTTATTTGAGGAAGTCTGGATGAAAGACGACTTATGACAGTGGCCGTAACTGCAAATGAAATGTGGTGCTATAATGTAAAGAATATAACAGCTTATTATTCACACATATACTGGGTCGGTTTGAGACTACAGAAGACCTCGTGTGTCATGTGAGCACTCCCAACACCATGGAAGAAATGCAGTCATAGCGGGGCACACTTTTCTCTCCACGTCTCTGTATCCCCGACATTTGTGCAGATGTGCTACATTTGACAGTCTTCCTCCTCCCTCCTGTACGTGCGCACACACACACACACACGCACACTCCAGACTATTATCTGTGAGTAAAGCGCCTGGTTCAACCCTGAGGCCGTGCCTTACTCAAACCCAGGTAACACGCAGTTGATTCTGGCACCGGTCCACGCAGTTAGAAACAAAATCGATGCCAAGTACTGCTTTGAAAACCTGCGCAAAAGAAACATTTTTAAGCACAACATCGATGCTGTAAGAGCCAGCAGCGATTCCCGACGCTAAGCGAGGGGAGAAAAGCAGAAGTCTTGGATTTTGCGTTCTAAATGTAAACAGACTAAACAGAGAGGTGACTAAGATGTGACTAAGAACGCTCGACAATTTTTCTCACAAACGATAAATGATCCCTTTAACTTGAACCACATGACATTGTTTTGGATCAGGGTTGAACATGAATAAAAAAAATTAAAAAATAAAAATGTGAAATTGCAGATACTATACTGTATTATTAGGTAGATTATATGTGGCAAAATATTTGACATTAACAGAGTGAGGTCTCTAAGTTGTTTACCGTAAAATCTACAGAACAGAATCAAGGAATCAACACCAACTCAAAGATTGTAGGTTTTATGATCTATTATAACAAATTATTCAAGCTCAAGATACTGTTTATTAAAAACTATTGATTGATTAAGGTATAATCCACTTGGAATGAAGCCCTCTTATAACGTACAACATACAAAATGGAACTTAAGATCTGTCACTGTTACATTCAACTGTTCATCGAGCATCATTACAAACTAACTACCAAAATATAACTATAACTCCTCCTAAAAGGAGGAGGTTTATCTATCGTAAACAATATTGTCAACTTTAAGGTCATTGCCTAGTGTCTCCATGTTGTGGTAGAGTCCCTCATGTAACGCTTTATTAATGCAGCAGCAGATAGTGATTTAGGAGCACATATCATGAGCAAAGTCCTGAGCTGCACGCACTTTGTTCACCCTCGGGCACGGAGCAGTCAACGCTCACCTTTACAAAAAAAAAATACTCTGAGACGTGCCATGTTTGGCCTACAGCGAACACTCCTACTGTTGCTCAACATCCCATAAAACTGTCAGACACTAAATGGATTGTAAATTGGCATGAAATGTGCTATAGAATAGGAGCATTTAAGGTCTTCTGGAAAGATCACGTCACCTAATTCCATAGGTTAAATTATTCAAAGTCTTTAATGTGTAAATAGGTTGTAATAATGTATTATTTTATATAAAGGTATAGATATGTTTAGAAATGTTCCTTACTTACCACTTAGATTTGGTCTACAATGATGGACGTTGCCAAACAAATTATGAACATTAGCACATATTTACCTTTTTAAAATGCTATGTTACATTTAATAATCCCAGATGGTTTGATTCAAATGTTCTATTGGGAGATTTGTCAAAGTTTCAGCTTTTATATTTGTCTCAGTCCAAGATTCAACCTGAGCATAATCCTGCCTTCTCTTACTGTTGTGGTTTGGTTTCCCACAAACTATCTCTGTCATGACTGTGCATTAGTAAAAATAGTGGAGTTCTGACTTCTACATTTGTGCCCATTTTAATTCCAGTCCACCACTAAAAACAAATACTAGCTTAATTGTATGGCATGCACAATATCCATTCCCCTCTATAACGTTCTGTCTGTTTCCATAGAAATATGTCCAAACAGAGTACAACAACAGTTCCTGGCACCTCCCATATAAATTCTCCCCTCCATCTCGTCTGTGGCCTGTGCCCTGGGCTGTGGTAGGAGAGGGGAGGCTGGTGAGTGACCACAGGGAGTGACCATAGGCCTGATGGTGCTGGCACAAGCCCAGAGTATAGGATCTGCAGTGGTGAGTGTTTTCGGGA